>NC_056669.1:114119684-114419684 GCF_018350195.1 Panthera tigris | reverse complement strand
GTGGCCTCTTCTGGCTTCCAGGGTGCTTTCCTGGAGCTAATCCCTGTGTGGTGGGGGCTGTCAGGGTGGAGCACAGCACGGAACCCCCTTCACTTCTCTGCGTGGGAGAGGGGCCTCTGGGGGTGACTGAAGGGACTCAGAGGGCCCCCCGCCTTCCGTGGCAAAAACCGAGGGGAGCCTTCCGGAGGGAGACCCCTGCAAACCCCATCTGTAGGAGCAGCGGTCCCCTGTTCGGCCCTCTTCTGTGGAGCAGACCCCAGAGGATCTGACTTTTGGGAGGGAGTCATTCTGGTGGTGGCTGCTCAGAAAACAGCTCCTGCTGGGACCTTAATTCCCCCATGGGGGTTCCTAGCAGATTGTCATGGGAGGGCAGGACCCCCCTCAGGCCCAGATTCATGACAACCACAGACACATCAAGCCCTTCCCCTGCGCTCCCCTAGGGCTGCGCTGTGGTTGGGCCAGTTTTCCCAGGCGTCTCTGGACAGTTTGAGGCTCCCCTGGCGCCCCCTTACTCGACTGCAGGGTCGGCCCCCTTTCGGCACGGGCCATAGTGGTACTTGTACACCACTCGGGGGATGAACTCTGATGTGAAGGCGATGACCATTCCGTTGGCAATGACCGCCAGCACGCCGATGGTCTCCAGCACCTGCAGCCAGGTCCCTGGGCCACAGCAGTGGGGTGAAGCAGTCTGCTTCCTCAAACCCTGATCCTCTGGCACTGCCCGCCCCACCTCCACCCATGGTCCCCCAAGGCTGGGAGCTTGGATGGTCATGGGGCCTTGTCACCTCTGCCCATGCCTCTGTTCAGTGGGCAGCATTCACTGACGAGGAAAACCTGGGCCGTGGCGGACATAGACCAGGAGGGGCTCAGGTCCCCCTGGCCCCCATCTTCTGCCTGAACCCCTCAGCTGCCCCAAGCTTGCCCCACTCCCGGGTCAGAACACCTTAACCTGGGCCCTAGAGTGGGGCCTCTCCCCCCCCCCCCGACCTCTCCCTCTGCCCACACCCAGCACCCAGTCCCCTCTGCTCTTCCCTGATACCCGGCCATCTCGGCAAGGGCAGTCTGGGTGACGGAGGCCACCTCTTAGTCCCTGCCCCCAGCTGCTGGACCCCTCCCTCCCTCAGGTCCGGGCTCTCAGAGCCCAGCTCCTCTGCCTGCCCGCCCCCCCCCCAAGTTGGATCCTCCTCTGGGAGGGAGGCAGGGGCCTGCGGGTGCACACCAGCCCCGCCTCTTCCCGGGGCCTGAGCACCACTCTCCAAGGCCAGCTCTCAGCCTAGGCAGAACCTGGGGAAGGGCTGGGGGGAGGGGGCTTATCTTGGGATCATTTCGAGGGCACCACCTGGTCCCAGCACCCCTCGCCACCCCGCCCCCGGCTGGAGTGCCCGTGCTCCTCGCCACCGAGTCGGGCCCCTGACCGATGTCCTTGGCCTTGCGGGGCACCAGGCGCCGCTGCAGCCTGACCATCTTGATGGCGTCCAGGCGGATCTCCACGAGGTTGCTGAAGAGCGCCAGCAGCGGGGCGAGCGGGAAGGCCGCCACGAAGATGGTCGTGAAGCCGTACTGGATCACTGGGGGGTGTGGAGATGTCCCCTTGTGCCGTGGGGCAGCCACCCGCCAGAACGCCCGCCCCCAGTGCCCGCCCCCTCGGCCAGTCCCCCAGTACCTGCCCCTGAGACTCGCGTTCAGGCCCCCAACTCCACCCACGTACTCATCTCCATGAACTCGTCAAACAGGCTGAAGGTGTTGACTGGGTTGAGGAGGTAGTTGCGCCGCCAGTCCCTGAGCTCAGGGTCCTCGGATGCGTGGCCCAGCTTGACCCGTATTAGGCGACACTTGTGGGCCAGCCACCTGGGGGTGATGAGAACAAGTGGGGAACAGGGAGGGGAACTGGGGGCTGAGGACCCTTTGGGACTGCTGGCTCTGGGAGATGTGGAGATGGGGGGGCTCCCTGGGGTGGGGGGGAAGCGGGAGGGCCCTAGGGAAGGAGGGAGGTCCTCACGGGCCCAGGTACTCCATGCAGTTGCTGAGTGTTTGTTTCAGACCCATGATAATGGCCATCTGCAGGAACAGGTCCATCATGCAGCCACTGAGATGGCACTGTGGGGGGATGGGGGGGTCAGGGGGTCAGGGGTGGGGAGTGGGAGATCAGGGGTGGGGATGGGAGGTCAGGTATGGGGAGGCAGGGCTGTGGGGGATGGGAGGTCAGGGGTGGAGAGGTCAGGGGTGGGGATGGGAGGTCAGGTATGGGGAGGCAGGGCTGTTGGGGGGGGGGGGCGGTGCTCAGGGACAGCATGACAAAGTGTACCGGACAGACTGACCTCCTCCAGCCTCCACAGCCCCGCCAGGCGCACAGACTTCCCGGGGTGACCATTGATCCTAGGAAGGACAGTTAGGCTAGAGGAGGGGCAGACCTTGCTTCTGACTGGGTGGGGGTGGGGGACCTGCCCACATCCAGACACATCCCTCCACACGCACTCGCACACACACACAAGCAGCCCGGCCATCCCAGGCGCAGACAGGTGCTTGACAAGACCTGTTAGGAGTGGCCTGTTTCTCCCCATTGAAACCGTGCACATAGGATTACTTTGTGCTTAAAATCACCTCCTTTCCCTTACATGATAAAAAAAATACAAACTGCATTAAACCAAAAATCAGGTTCCTGGCCAACGGTCAGGAAGACAGAGTCTCACTTCTAGGGGGCTGGACCACTGCATACTGAGACCCCCATACTGTCTCTCCCCCACTGAGCTCCCAGCAACACTGACAAGCTTCCTTCTGCCACCAGGCAGGATGCAGGGACTGACAGAGCAAAAGCCCCTCGCGGGAGAGATGTGGCCCAGAGCAAAGCCACTGGCACGCGCCTTTCTCACTGATGGACGGGGGCCAAGAACATCTAAGGAGGACATCTAAGGAGGCCGCTAACATCCAAATCGGAGACCATTAGGGAAAGAGTAAAAGAAACGTGGAAAGCACAGAAGGAATCGCAGAGCAGAAGGGGAAAAAAGAGGAAGCTCCTCAGACAAGAAAAGCCATGGGGTCAGGGGGCATGAGAAGGAGGCTGTGAAGGAACTGTCCAAAGGAGGGCCCTGAGGGGAAGTGCGTGTACAGAAGTAAAACATTCAATCAAAGGGTTGGGAAACAGTGCCGAGAAGAACTCCCAGAAGCTGGAGCAAAAACGGGAGGAAAAAAAGCAAAAGCAATTAGGCGGTCCATTCAGAAGGTCCCATTTCCAAACAAAAGGAATGGCGTCTGTGTCCAAAGACACAAGATGCATGAAAGCCACTCGCGACTGAAGGACCCGAGGCTCCGGGCCCTGCAAGTGCCTGGTCATTTCTGTCCACTTGACTGAGGTCGATTCTACAGGCCAAGCCTGCTGTGGTTGCCCGCTCGGCAAAGACCCCTCAGGGAGCTGCGGTCCCGTAAGAGAGACTGCAAGCAAAGAGAGCGTGGGGCCAGAGGGAAAGTGGGGAATGTGGGGGGACCAGGGCTCTGGGCGCAGGAGGGACGGCGTGGACAAGCGGGCGGTAAGGCCGGCGTGCCGCCGGGGCATCTGAGGGGGAACGAGAGGCAGCCGGACCCGTGAGTCTGGACTTCAGGGAGAGCTCTGTGCTGGAGACAGGAACGTGGGCCTCACTGATGTGTCTAGATGACGTCAGGTCATGAGGACAGATACCGGGGCGTTGGCATGTTTAGAGGTCGGGAGAAGAGGAGAAGTGGGCATCCAGGGAAGGGCCGGCAGGCCTGGGGAGGGGAGAGGCAGGAGCAGGGAGGCCCAGACATCGGGCGCACTGCTGAGAGCACTCCTGGAAAGGAATAGGGCAGGATACTTGTGTGGAGGTGGAGATGATCCTGGACAGAGATCGCCGTGGACGAGGCAGAGGAGAGAGGCGAACCGCTCAAGCCCGTCCAGTGAAAACACCCACCAAGACAGTCTGCTGAGAGATTTCAGAAGCCAGCGTAGCCGAGGTTAGAGCAGGGAGAGGTCTGCCTCCAGCAGCAGGGGCCTCCGATCTCCTACGGACCCTTCCTCAGGAAGCCTGGGAAACCTGGGGTCCCACACGGCAGACCACAAGGGGCTCCTGGACCCAGCGTGAGCACACACGGCCGCAAGGGGAGGGGCAGGCCCCTACGCGGGGGCATCTCCAGGGACGGCCCAGGTCTAGGCACCGCCTGATGTCTTTGAACGTACTTGGAGGACTCGGCGTGGTTTGGGTTGGTTTTGTAAGTTCTGCTGGAGTCTGGAACTAACTGGCAATATGTTTGTGTCTTGTGCTATTTAAACACACAGAACAGGTGAAGCAATTATTTTTTTCAGGAGAGACCAAAAAGTGTATGTTGGTTGAACCGAAAACATGTCCATTTTGCCAGAAGGAGAGGGAATGGGGGGTGCATGTGTGTTACACGGGATGCAGCTTTATGAAGCTCAAACATTGGAGATGAGCCAAACGTCCACCGGCTGAACTGAGAAAACAAATTCCAGCACGTTCCACAAAATAGCGCTCATAGCGTGGTTTTAAAAATGAGGCCTCAGCATCCATGCGGATGTGGGAGGTGCCCATGGTAAGTTTTCAGCGTAAAGAGAAGATAGGATTATTTACAGGAGACAGCAGTGTATGTCAACAGGTGTATATGCGTGGGTACTTCAATGTGTAAAAAGCTCTGGAAAGACCCACCGAACGGTTACAGGGTCACCTCGAGGGCAGGGAGCAGAGAGCCGGGGGTTCACCGTGAGCTCTTGTACGTGTTTTCACATTGGGCTCCAACTGCTCTGAGCACAAACTGTTTTAAAAATTAAGATGAGCAGGTATTTCCTTTAAAGGGGAAAGAGTTGAAGGCCGGCGGTGGGAGGGGCCGCCCCTACCTGCCCAGGATGAAGGCGATGTAGACGAGGGAGGAGAAGTGGGCAAAGAACTGCAGAGTGAAGAACTTGACGGTGAACTTGCTCTCCCGCTCTGAGAACGTCCTGGGCTTCTCTAGAATGAGACGGAGGCTGTCCCTCTCCCGTCCCCAACCTGTCCCTCTCCCGACAACTCAGAGACACCGCCAGCCCTCACCTGTCTGCCAGCTGTGAGAGGCGGCGGAGACACAGAGGATCCAGGGACCCAGGCTCCCAGCCCTGAAGGGTCCTGTCCCTCCCCCGCACACCCCTCCCCCCAAGGCCAGAGAGGCGCCGGACGCCTCCTCTCTCACCAAAGTCACAGAGCTTGAGGGCCACACGCTTGTTGACCTGCAGGATGGGAGACCAGACGGCTCACTTGGGGCCTCGGTGGAGACCCCCGCCCCGCCCTCCCTCTGTCCGCCCCCCCTCCAGCCACCTTGGTCATGATGAGGATGGCCACGTAGTGGACCAGGGCCCCGGTCACCACCACGGCCGTGGTCACCTGCTCTTCCTGGAAGAGCAGGGCGGAGTTGAAGAGGGCGGCGGCCAGGACGCGGTAGACCACCAGGACGTGGGCCATGCCGATCATGAGGCAGATCTGCGGGGAGGGTCCTCAGGAGGGCTGTCGCCGGCCCAGGTCTCCAGCCCCCGGCAGGCCCCCCAGGAGTACCATCAAGAGACACAGAGTGAGGATGGCCGTGCTTCTCAGGTAGGAGTGCTGGTGTGGCCGGAGCTTGTAATCAGGGCAGTTAATGAGCTCAAGTGCCATTTCCTCCTGTGGAGGGAACGCACCACTCAGTCGGGGGACGGCCTGCCACACAGGGACACCCGCGTCCCACGCGCTGTGGGGGCCGCACGGGGCGCTGGAAAGAGCCCTGCACGGCCGGCCGCTCACCTGGTCCTCGTCCCACCCATACAGGTCCCAGTGCAGGACCACTCGGGCTCGTTGCCGCTTCCAGATCTCCAGGAACACCGTGGCTGAGTGGGGGGAAGAGGGGGCAGGGCTGGGGTGGTGGCAGGGGGCGGGGAGTGGCCCCGGGGCTCAGGCCGCCCCCCCCACCTCCCTCCCAGCACCCCAGCGACTCACCCCACAGAGCCATGAAGATGGCAAAGAGCACGGTGCCCTCGTTGTCGAAGAGGTGAGTGAGCTGGGGAGAGCGGCAGCCAGGCTGGGGACAGCCTTCTGTGGCCTGCCGCCCCCCACCCCACGGCCCTGCAGGGGCAGACCCTCCGCCCTGCTCGTGGGAGAGGATGGCCGGAGGGGACCCCCGGGTGGGGGGGAGCAGAACCCCCAGGAGCCGCAAACCTTGGCAAACACGCAGGTGTCCGAGAGCCGTTGGTACTTGCGGCCGTGGTCCCCGCGAGGACACAGCAGGATGTCGTCCGCCTCACAGATCTCCTTGCTGAGGGCGCAGAGACGGGCTGGTGGCGGCTCTCCCCTGACTCGGGGAGGAGGGGTCCCCGAGGGGCCCTGTCCCCCCCCCCCCCCCGCCCCAGGTCTCCCATCCCCACCTGATCTGACTGGCGTTGAACAGGGAGAAGCCGCTCAGGAAGATGACGAGGCCGGCCACCGCAGCGGGCACCAGCATGTACGTGTACCAGCCCAGCCAGGCGAAGTACAGGGCCACCTTCTCGCCAAAGTAGTCCCTGTGGGGAGGCTGCCCCGTCAGGCCGCCCCTCCCCACCGCCGGATGTGACCCCACAGGCCAGTGCCGGGGTCCAGGTGGCACATGGGGAGACCAGACTGCTGTGTCCCACCCAGGAGCACAGACACATCTGTTTGCCGTGGACACGGGTGTGTCTGTGCCTGTGGGGACACGGGTGTGTCTGGGGATCTTGGGTGTGTAGGTGGGCACATGCATGTGTCTGTGGGGCCACGGGTGCGTCTGTGGGGACGCAGGTGATTTGTCTGAGGCAGTGTCACCTGATGTCATCAATCGGCTGCTTGTTGACCATGTTTCTCCACTGGGCCCATTTCTTCTTCAGGTCGTCCTCCCCCTGGGCACAGGTGACAGACAGCGAGGGCTCCCTGCCTCCGGTCCCGCCCTCAGGCCTTCTCCCAGCCCGGGCCCACCCCTCACCTTGTGCAGGGCGAATCTGGTCTCAAAGACCCCATCCTTCACCAAATCCTCTAACGTGTCTGGAGGTCACAGGGAGTGTCAGGTCAGAGGGGTGAGGGGGGACCCTGCCCTGCTCTCCCCACATCGACACTGCTCCCGGGGCAGGGGTGGGGCGCCGCACAGGCCACCTGCCCACCCCATCCTTACCACCAGCTGCTGTCTTGCTGTTCAGTACAAAGTTGACAATTCGGATTCTGGAACACAAGAGCTCCTCAGGGGACCCCATCCTCTGTCTGGCCAGGTCCCAGGCCCCTCTGTGTCCCTAGTGGAGCCTCCAGCCTGCCTGCCTTGATTGCCTGACCGGAGCCCAGAATCTAAGACTCACCTGGGAGCCCGACCCCCACCTCTTAAGTCCTCCTGTGGCCTGTGCCCCACGGCTCCAGGATGGGGCTCTCTCAGGGTAGGCCCTCCCCTCCCAGGACCCCTCCCAGGGCTCAGGCCTGCACCGTTCCCTCCCAGATACTGGGCCTGGACCTCCCCCCCCCGCCTCCAATCACACCTCCCACCTGGAGCCCCCGCACATTCAGAGCACACTCTACGCCTTTACATGCACAAATCCCCCTCGCACCCCGTGAGCCATGTTGCATACAGGGAGACTGAGGCTCAGAGAGGCCTGTGCCAAGGCCAGGCAGGTGACAGAGGAGGGATATGGGGAGCGAGGGTAGAGTGGTGTGGAAGGTGGAGTCTCAGCAGGGGAAGCAGATGCTTGCAGAGAAGAGGCTGGGAGGCCTGGGAGGCTGAGGAGAGAGGTCCGGGGAGGGGCAGCTGGTCTGGAGAGGGGAGGTGGGGACCCGCATCCCAGGTCGGCGGGGATGGGGGAAGGGCTGGCTGGGAGGGTCCTCCCGGCCTGTCCAAGTCCCGCCCTCCCTTCGGGGAACACACGTAACCTTCAGAACTCTCCTAGAAGCAAGAACTAAATTGTCCCTTATCACAGACAGACACGGACACCGAGTCACAGAGCCCGGCCCCTGGGACCTCTGACACGAGACCACGCCTGGAAGCCTGACCGGACCAGGGACACGGCGTTCTGGGCCAGCCTCTCACCTGGTGGTGGCTGGGATGGGGGCTGGCCTGGCAGGCTGCGCTCTGGCGGCAGGACCCTCAGGCTCCATGAGGAGTGTGCGGTACAGATCAAAGATCCTGCTGTCGGCTCGGACCCCAAAGAACACCTTCTCGCGGTCCTCCATCATCTGGGGGGCGGGAGGGCGCTTGGGGACCTCCGCTCCACTTTGGAAACCATCCCCTTCGTCCTTTTTTGACACTGGCCTGTCCCTTCCACCTCAGGCACAAGGCCCCAGCCGTGTCTCCGGGCCCCCGGGACACACTTGTCCCCTGTGCCCCACACCAAGCCAGGCGCTCAGCCAGCACACCTTGTAATGGAAGCCCTTTGTCCTGAGCTCCTCCAGGAACCGTCGCTGCTGGCAGGCCTGCCTGGGGTTTCTCTGGGTGCGGCGGTCAGCCACGAGGACGTAATCCCACTGCTCGGAGGCCTCGGTCTGGAGGTAGGAGGCGCGAGGCTGGGGCCGGCACAGGGCCCGGGGATGGGTGGGACCCATCTCCCCTCACCAGGGGACTCACCTCACCGGCGTTGATCTCCATCAGCGGGAAGCTGTCTCCTTCGGTCCCCACCAGGATCCGGAGGCTCTCCTCAGCCTGGGAGTAGAGGAGGGTGGGGCTCATTCCTGCGGGGAGAGCCCTCCCGGCCGGGGCGCCTCGGCACCGAGGGGACAGCACGGGGCAACACGTAAAGCAAGGGTGCAGGAAAACGAGCGGACGAGGGGGAAGCTGCAAGCGGGCTGGGACCACAAGGAGCAAGGATGGCTGGAGAGGCGTCGGGGCCTCCGGCAAAGGTCTGTTCAAAAACATAAGCAAACAGCTCCTCAAATCCTTGAGAAAAGACAAGCAGCAGAGAGGGGTTTCGCAGAAGAGGAAGACACGGGAACTCTAGACGGTCAGGGAAACACGGGTCAGGTCACCGGAGGCATCCCCTCTACCCACTGGGTTACGGGCGTATCAGTGGCCCTTCCGCGTCAAACAGGTTCCCTGCGCACGAATTTGCGAAACAAAGCTGAACATCCTAGACTGTACAGCCGGGCCACCTACCCCTGAACGGGATGCTCCCGGTAGCATATTGCATACAGAAATTGTGGCGATAACCCGAGTTCCCACCAGCGGGTGGCTGGATGAAGTTATCCCGCACACGGTGGACAATCACGCAGCAGAGACGTGAACGGGCTGCGACACACGGAGCCCTGGGGACCAATGTGACAGGGCTCTGAGCTCAGTCAAAGTCGATGAGAAGCCCCAGAGGTACGTACTGCAGGACGTCCAGACGGACGGATCATAAGTCAGGGGCAGAACCTCAAGGAGGAGGCAGACGAGTGCACAGCCCCCGGGGCCCCTCCTGGGCCCCCGTTACTGTGGCGGCGTTTATGGACAGCACGGGGCCTTCTCTCTTCCTCCTTCGGTGCTCCCCCTTGTGAGTGCGCTCCAGCCTTCCCGGCCGAGAAAGGACGTGTGGGAAGGGGAAGGAGAGGAGCCCAGCGGCGGCCCCCACCCTACATGATGAAGGTCTAGGTCACAGTGGTATGGGTTAGCTGTTAGGGACCCCCCACCCCCAAAACACGGAGTCCTGGGTCAGCTTGAGAAAACAGCAGACTTTCTCCAGAGCCTGAGCAGACTCAAAGCCGGATGGCCAGGGACAAGGAGGGAGAGAGGGAACGTCACGGACGGGAGGTGCCCAAGGAGACGTGAGGATAAGTGCCACGTGGGATCCCGCAAGGACCCGGGAACAGGAAGGACACAAGTGGGGCAGCTGGTGACATCGGAGTCCAGGTGCCCGTGTCGGGCTCTAGGTTCTGGCCAGATGCCCAGCCACGGGGCTGTGGCATCGGAGCAGCAGGGCGAGGGGCGCTGAGAAGCCTCGTGCTGTCTCTGTACACCTCAGGAATCTTTACAGAGGCGCTAAACGTGCACAGGTGGGGAGGGGGCGGGCTCAGGCCTCACTCACTCCTCATGAGCAGACAGACAGCAGGCTGCGAGGCAGACCTGGGCCCTTTCGCCACGGGGCCGGGCAGCCGAGGGAGTGGAGGTGCGGGAGGCGGGCGACGAGGGCAGACAGTCACAGTGGGTCCCAAGGGGGGAGCTCCAGGCTGAGATGTGGAGGGGACCTTGGCCTTGGAGCCCAGAGCCTGGGTTGCCAACCCTGTGCGCCCTCAGGCAAGACTGCCCACCTCTTCCGGCCTGGCTGCAGGACGCGCCCTGCACCCCAGTGTGGCCCTAAGCGTGCTTCCCAGCCGGCAGCTCTCCGGGGAGGCGCAGGGACCCTGCAGCTTCCCAGGGATGAGGGTGCGGGGGACGCCCTGGGGGCTGGGCCCACAGAGCACCCACCTCGCTCCTGCTGGGCTCTTGCCGTGGCCTCCTGCCAGCCCACCACCCCTGCCGCCCTTCTCCTGGCTTACGAGCTCAGTGTGGCCCGTGGCTGTCTGGCACCACATCACACCCTCCTCTCTATCCTGCCCGCTGCCAGGCCTTCCCCCTGCCGGTCCGCCCACCTCCTACCCCTTCCCTTCCACAGCCACTTTCCACCCAGCTCAAGACCTGCCTCCTTCAGAAAGCCTCCCTGGACTGCTCCAGCCAGTCCGCCCTGAAGGGCTGTCAGGAAGAATGCAGGCTGCCCGGTCCCAGTTGAATCCGAGACGAACAACAGATGCTTTGTGGTATAAGTATGTCCCAATTATTGCATGGGACACACTTATACCTAAAAAGAAAGTTTTCGTGTAAAATTCAATTTAACTGGGCATCTGTGTTTTATTTGTTTCAAAACCTGCAACCCCACCCAGGCACACCAGGAACTACTGGCCCCAGGGTGGGACCCGGGTCGGCCCCACTCTCCCCGTGTCCATCTCAGAAGCCTGGGCTAACACAGACAACAAGCCTCTAGCGCTCGGATGTGGCTTACGGTGTCTGAAACTCCTGTCCCATCTTGGGCCAGAGGAGAAACCTGCCGTTCACAGAATTGCAGGGACGGGGAGAGCCCCTGGGCTGACGTGCCTCTGTCTCGGGGAAGAGAGTAAAGTCTCAGCTGGATGGGAACAGGGACATCCAGGTCATCAGCCTCGGGTTCTGTGACTCGCCCACCACAGGCTCAGCAAGTGCCGTGTTGGACGATGACCCGTGCACCGACGGGACCTCATGTGCTTGACCTCAGACGCGGGAGGGGGCTCTCCCTGTCCACCCCCAACCCCGAACTGAGCGCCTCTGGCAGATCCTGCGAGGAGAGACCCCAGCTTCAGTGGGAAGAACAGGCAGGACAACCAGGGGTGGGAGATGGGACCCCAGGTGGTGAAGGGTTAGCACGGGGAAACCAGACTGGGCAGAACACTGGGGTCCGAGCAGGAGGATGGAGCCTGGGGAGGAGGGACTGTCCTAGAGGCACCTCAAAGCTCAGGCTTTTGGCGGGGGGCCCTTACTGAATCCCAGAAAATGAGGCTGCTGGGCCTGGTACAGCTCCCGATTTGGACAGCGCCTTCCCCTACCAGAGACATTGCACAGCTTTGGGACAGTTGCCCAGAGCAACTGGGAAAGGCTGACTCGGCCTCTCCTGGGGGCCTGGCGTGTGACCTGGACAGTGGGGAGTGATGCACCTAAGGTATCTGATTCCCGCCACTGGACAGAGATCCCCCCCCCCCCAGGTCACTGCCTGGTCACCCCCGACAATGGGCAGGCACCCACAGGAGCCGTCAGGTCAGGGTCCCCCCTCCCATTTGGCCGTCCTCCTCCCCACAGCCAGACAGGGACCAGGTTCTGAGAATCTGCTTCCCATGTACTCTGGGCTCACCATCCCTGAGGTCACTCACTGGATGCAAGTCCCTTCTGTGGGCCACAGCCACAGCCACGGCCTCCAGGACGAGGCTGTCCATCGGTCCATCTGTCCTCCAGGGTGACAGGCCTTCACACGTGGGGACTGGGCTTATGTGAAGTCGCCCCCACCTTCAGCAAGCTCCACCTCCAGGAAGCTGCGTGTGCCCATCAGGCCCCCAGGCCCCCGGGGCAGAGACAGGGGCTGTCCCTACACACTTGGCCTCGGCCATGTGCAGACCCCAGGCAAGTCCCTGCACAGATGAGGGGTGCAGGCTCGGAGACCCATATTGTTCTCCCTTTAGTCCTTCCAGCTTCCACCCCCGGCGAGCCGCACACCTAGTGGGCCAGGGCCCACGGCGTAACACGGGCCAGAGTGGCTCCAAACGAGGAAACTTCTGGAGACACCACGACTCCTGGGAGACATTCCCGCCCCGACAGCACAGGACACGAACAGTTAGAGCTGGGGAAGTCCTTCCCAGTTTGGCCTCTAGGTCACCAGTGAGACTGAGGACACTGCTGTGCAGGTGGGACTGCCACCCAGCTCCTGATCAGGTGGGCCACATGGAGCACACACGGGTGACACCCCAGCTGCACAAGGAATACGTTTGGACCGCCCCTCACTCTCCGTGGCACATCTCACCCTGGGGTCACAGCACACCTCTGCCTGGGCCCCATGGGCATCCTGGACTTCCATCATCCAGCAGGGGACCCTCCTGCCCCCACTAAAGTGTACAAACACAGAGAAGCCCACCCTCGCTTACTCAGCCCAGATGCCCTGGGTCCACCCTTCCTGAGCGAATCTCCCCACACCTGCTTCTCTCTTCAACTTCTGAAGCTAGTCATCTGCACCCCCCAGCTCCCCTCCACCTCCTCAGCTGTCCGTCTGTCTTCTGTCAGTTCCTCATTGCATGTGTCCATCCACCCATCCCCAGACCCTTTATGATGCAACCTGCTACAGAGCAGGCTTGAGGGTGATGTGCGGTGTAAGTAGACACGGGGGCCTGGAGAGGCGGCCCGGAGCTTGGCCTTGTAGGGCAACAGGCTGGCAGGAGGCAAAAAAGTAGGGGCAGCGTTCCTGGGAGAGGGAAACATGTAGGGACAGGCCCTGAGGGGCAGCATGCAATCAGTGTCCGGGGACTTAGTACTCAGGACCTCCCAGGGACTCAGTACTCAGCACCTCCCAGGGACTCAGTACTCAGCACATCCAAAGACTTGGTACTCAGTACCTCCCAGAGACTCAGTGCTCAGCATCAACAAGGACTTGGTAGTTAGTATTCCCAGGGACTCAGAACTCAGCACTTGAGCTTGGCAGAAGCATAAAGAGCAAGAAGGGAGCTGCCAGGAAGTGAGGCTGGGGGTTGGCAGAAGAGGGATTATGGAAGCTGCTCAGGCAGCTGGGGCCATGGGGAGCCATGGACGGGATTGGAGTGGAAGGGTGTGTTCAGATCTCGCTCGTGGCTGGGGCCACCAAGTCCTCCCTGCTGTCTGCATCTGCGTACGTCCCTTTCAAGGCATTGATTCTCGAGCCTAAGCCAAACCCCGTGCCACCTCCCCACCCGCCCCTAGGCAGCCCCGAGTGTCTCCCTCACCCCAGCTTGGGACTGGCATGAGGGGAAAGGGCTGGCAGAGGAAGCTGGGGTCAGGCTAAGGTGTGCCCGTGTGCTAGCCTGAGCAGCCAGGTGCCAGAGTTGGCTCTGGAAGGGCCGAGGAGGCCCTGGGCAAAGGTGGGGCAGGAGGCCGCCTGCTTGGCCCACACCTGGGAGAGCCCCAGGGAGGCTGAGTGGGAGGCTGGTTTCGCTCTCATCCTCGGCATGGGTCTCCTCCCAGAGCTACCCAGTCGTTGGCCCAGGCCCGGATGACCTTCCCTGGCAGAGGGGAGAAACGATGTCTTCCCAGGATGTTTTCCTGCCCACCTCCCTGGGACCCCCACAGCCTCCTACTCTGCCTCCCAGAATCAGAGTCCAACATCCCCCAGCCGGCCACCAACCCGCCTGGGGCAGGACTCCCAGGGAGCAGAGGGCCCAGTCGGCCACCCTGGAGGCCAGAGCCCCCTCTCCCTCTGCAGGGCAGAGCTGCAAGGTCTAGGGATGGACAAGCTCTCCTCTTGTAGGCCCTACATATGCACTAAAGGCCTGGCCCTGGGGTCCCCAGAATCCCTGGCTGGGCAGGAGGAAATCTGCCCTCTGTCCCGCTCCAACCCCCAGCCAACCCAGGGGCTCCGTCTGAGCTCTGGCCACCCTCACCTCAGCCTTGAGGGCTCCAGGGAACCTCCACAGGCACTTTCCAGGTGAGGCTGGCAGGGCTGGCCGGAGGGGCCCACGGGGTGGGCGTGGCCTGGCCACAAGCGTGGACCCCGCCCGGCCCGACTCACCTGCATGCTGGTCCCAGAGTCTGGCGAGGGGCTAGCGATCGCGGTGCCCGCAGAGCTGGACCGAAGTGTGGCAGCAAGGCAGCTGGGCGCGTCCTACCTGACTTCCGCGTGGGACTCACCCCTCCCTCCTTCTTCCTCCTTCTCCTGGCTGATCCTTCTGCTGCCACTCCTGTGCTGGAAGACACACCCCTCCCTGTGTGTGTGTGTGTGGGGGGTGTTGACACCTTCCTGAGGACCTGGTCGGGTGGGGACCCCTCCCCCCACCTGAGGGCATTGCCCTCACCTGCAGGGGGGTTCCCCTATGAGTTAGATTGGCACTTCCCTCCCGGGGTACAGCATGAGTGGAGCACATGAGCACTCCCCACTATCCCAGGCTTCACTCTTCCAGATCCCAGGACACACTTTCCCCAGCCCCCCGCCCCCAGAGCATCCAGCCCTTGACTCCCACCCCCAAGTCCAGTGTTTGTTCCCTTAGAGGAGAAATGGGCAGGAAGGACTGAAGATGAAGAAGAAACTGCTGCCCTGAGCCCGTGCTTTGTGGACCCCAACTGGGAGAGGCGAGGACCTTTGGGATCCCGAGGGCACACGCTGGCCCCGGGCCGCATGGATCCTGTGGTTCTAGGGCAGCAGTTGGGGAAGGCTCTGGGCCACCAGAGAGCAGAGTGCCCCCAACAGGGACGTGGGGCACCCGGCTCGGAAGCTGAGGACTCGGAGCGGAACTGCAGCAGGGCGAGGCACGTGGAAACATGGGACAGCATTAGTGGGCACCTGAGGTCACGGGGGGCAGGCAGCACCCACAGCGTCAGGGCACACCCTCATGCAGCCCATGTGACCCTGTGGTCCAGGCCCAGCGTTGACACACATTCGCTCTGGGATTATGTGGCTCCATCTCACCCACATTTCTGCCTCGGGAACCCCATGGCAGGCTGTGACAGTAGCAGGGGCCAGGACCAAACTGTGACAAAGAGGGACCGAGAGAGGGACCTAGCGGCACAGAGCCTGTGCGGGTGTGATGGCGCAAACCCAGACACGTGCACTAAGACTGAGGCCGTGGAGTCCCCGTGGCAGGGTTAGTCCAGGACTAGTATTAATTGTTGTTCTGCCACTGTAAACACTTGGTCTCACCACATGGCTCAAAGTGGCTGCTAAACCACCAGGCATCACAGCCACATTCAAGCCAGCAGGGAGAGAAAAGTGAAGGAGGGGTGCTCCACCTGTCACATAGTTGGTCACTTGCCCACAACTTCCTGCAAGGTAGCCTGGGAACTATGATCACTTTTCCTGAGAAGGTAGAAGGACGCTAGGGTCACACAGCAGTGTGCGCAGGCCAACGGGCCTCAAATGGCCCATTAGAGTTCAGGGAACAGAGGCAAGGGCTTTTGAGCACGAGTAATGCGAACTCATGGTCCACACTGCCAGCCAGCTCCTGGGCTCGGTCTCCTCCTGGTCTCCAACTCCACCGGCGCAGGGGGGTCTGTCTGCATTTACATTCGCATCATGTTAAAACAACCAATAGATTTCCCCTGACACAGGCGTCATTGCAGGCGTCTCCAGCCCAGGTGGGGGAGGAATGCCTGGCCCGACAGGGACAGGTGTCCTACTCTCAGTGAAGGATGTAAGATAAAGGCCGATCTCATCACCCGGTCCCATCTGGCACAGCCCTTTGGGAAAGCAATTCAGCAAAAAGAATCGGAAGCCTTAAAACTGCTTATGCTTTATTAACTTAACTTTTTATAAACTATCCTCAGGAAAAAACCCCAAAATAATGACAATGTATATGAATCTGTCCTTTGAGGCAAAAATTATAAACCACCTACATGTCCAACTGCAGGGAGACGTCTGAGAAAGCACCTCTGAGCTGTTACAAAGTATTCTTTCAAAGTGCTACGAGCATATGGGAAAATGCTTATGTTACACAGTTAAGTGAAAAAATACAGATTAAAAACACATATGCATTTTTTTGTCTCAACTGAGTGAAAATGCCTTAAAATAACTGAAGAGTAGGTTGAATATATATAACTGTGAATGGAGGGATACGCTTTTCTTCCCTCAGCTTGCTTTCCTCAAGAAATGTGTGTTTTCTATAACACACATCATTTTTACAAACTGAATCATTACGGGGCGCCTGCGGGGCTCAGTCCACTGGGCGTCTGACTCTTGATTTCAGCTCAGGTCATGATCCCAGAGTCGCAGGATGGAACCCGTGTCGGGCTCCATGCTGCCCTGTCTTGGGGAGAGCACGAGGCCTCCGTGGGCCACGGACCCTGGACCCTGCTCCCTTTTCCTTCCTCCTCCAAGCTCCAGAGCACCCTGCCCAGCCGTCGTCCTCCGTGAGGCCAAAGTACAGCAGGAGGCGGGCCTCCCGTTCCCACTGTCTCCAGGCTGCCTCGACTCCTTGTTGTTTTTTTTTTAATGTTTTTATTTATTTTTGAAACAGAGAGAGGCAGAGCACGAGCGGGGGAGGGGCAGAGAGAGAGGGAGACACAGAATCCCAAGCAGGCTCCAGGCTCCGAGCTGTCAGCACAGAGCCCGACTCGGGGCTCGAACTCACCGACCGTGAGATCATGACCTGATCCGAAGTCGGACGCTCAACCGACTGAGCCACCCAGGTGCCCCATGCCTCGACTCCTTTTAACTGGGGGCTGGTGGCCACGCTGTGGAGAGGGTCAGGATGACAAAGCCACCGGGAGTGCCCCAGGTAAAATCCCACAAGCAGGAACTGGCATGTCCTCACCTTGGGAATCTGCCCTCCCAGCCCCAGTGGCCTGTCTTGTGGCCCAAAGATACTCTGATGTCTCAGTGAGGACAGTTCTCAGAGGCTCACAGCCAGGTCAGCTGGAGTCAGGGCCTCCCAAGCTCTCTCTGGGCTGGTCCCAGATGCCCCTGGCCCTCGTCTGGCCTCTCTGGCTCACAGCGCCTGTCTGGGGCAGCAGACACCCCCACCCCACCCCCACCCCACCCCCACCCCACCCCCATCCTCAGGCCCCTGCAGGGAAGATTCCTCTCCCAGGCTGGGCCTCTGCTCCTGGGATCGGCCAGACACAGGTCCTTGCCTGTCAGACCAGGGCTTCAGGGTGGGGACCCCAGGCCCTGATGTCCTCGCCCCGGGGGCAGCTCTGTCTCCCTGATGCTCCCCTAGCCAACGCCTCTGGGCCTTAAATTCCCAGCAGCTCCTGTTTTTAAGGAGCAGAGAGTCGTTCTTGCCTGGGCTGACAGTCCCGTAGCCCCAACCTCTCCGTCAGCCCTCAGAAAACAGAATGTGGTGGAGTGCTCCGCAGTCTGTTCACCTTTACAGACTTACAGGCGTCGTCCCGAAACCCGCAGATTTCTCTCCCTTCCCTGTAAGGGTATTTTACGAGAGCATTTCTGTCAATACTTTCAGTATTCACCACCATGAATGTGAGTCCTTCGGGCCTCGGGAAACCTTGGGATCTGAGGCCAGGACACACGCCACCCAGACCTGTGTCTCCATGTGCTGTGCTCACAGGACCAGCTATGCCTGAGAGAGGCCAGAATCGGCCGCCTTCACAGCCCCTGGTGCCTGGGCCTTCAGGCAATCACCTGTGTGGCTGAGGAAGCTCAGGGCCGCTGGGCCCTTCCCCAGGCGGGGTGAGTCCTGCTGACTCGGGCCCCCCGCGAGCCCCAGGCACGGGGTGTTGGACCACGTCGTCAGAGCCGCTCTGCTAAGTGCTCTGACCTGCCACCAGGCCACCTGAGCCACAAAGTGCTGGGCTTCTTTTTTTTTTTTTTTTTTGAGCTTTTATATTTTTTATTCTTCATTTAACTTTTAAAACACTACTATAGTTGAATATTAAAACAAAAACAATAATAGCAAGTAGTGAGCTATGATTATAGTCCTTCATTCGTTCACTACTGCATATAAAATGCCAGCAGTGTTCTTCACTGGCCCCATTAAGAGGTCTGACACTGAACACCTCCCCTAGGGCGATGTTCATCATCCTCATACGCTTCTCCATTGTAATGGCGCCTTCTTTCCTGATTTGGATCAAAGTCCACCAATTCTACCTGGTCCATTTCATCAGTCTCTTCTACTTCCTTCCTCTCAGGTAGGAGCTTTTCCAGCAAAGACAGTTTATCAGGAGAGAGAAAGCCATTCTCAGGGAAGTTTACCTTAAATTCGATGATTAGGCGACCCTTTTCGTATGGTCTACGATAAATTGGCATGCCTTCATTCAGCACACACTTGATATCTGCATGCTTGACAATCTGACCTGGACGAGAGGTAAAGACAATGGTTCTGTTGTCTAGAGTAGATATTGGCTTTTGAAAGCCGCACAGTGCTTCAACCAGCTGTATGTCCATACACATGAAAAGATCCTCTCCTCGTCTAGTAAAAACAGCATGGTCCTTCTGATCTAAAACAATGATAATATCTCCTGGTTCCAGTCCAGGTTCTTGGTCTCCTTCACCATGGAATGTTATCTTCTGGCCATCTTTCATGCCTTTGTCAATATGAACTTCTAGAATCTTCTTTTCTCGAACTATCTTCCTTCCATTGCAGCTTGTACATCTATCTTTAGGACTGATCCATTCCCCATGGCCCTGGCACTCCATGCACACAGACTGAATTTGCTGAACCATTCCAGGTCCTATCTGATGAATTCTTATTTGCATTCCAGTACCTCGGCAATTGGGACAACATTCTACCGCTCCTTTCTTACCACCTCGGCCTTCACATTTGTCTCAAATCACATTCTTTTGCAGAGCTGGTTTTCTTGTTGCACCATTATATAAATCTTCTAAGGTTACAGAGAGCTGATGCACAACATTTTTACCTCTCCTCTCTCTCTGCATCCTTCCTCCTCCTCCAAAAAACATATCAAAGATGTCCATGGGGGAGCCAAAACCACCACCTGCTCCACCTTTTTTAATTGCCTGTTCTCCTCCTTTGTCATATAATTCCCTTTTCTTCGCATCAGAGAGCACTTCATAAGCTTGAGAAATCTGTTTAAACTTCTCTCCTTCATTTGGATTTTTGTCAGGGTGGTACTTCAAAGCCAATTTCCTGTAAGCCTTTTTCAATTCTTCCTGGGTGGCATTGGGTTTGACCCCCAAAACATCATAGTAAGTAGTTTCTTTCACCATTTTCTACAGCCGGTGAGGGGGCCGAGGCCGGTGTGGGGGAGCGGGAAGGAGCGCGTTGCTGGGCGCAGCTCGGGCAGCCGCCGCTCCTCCGCTTTTCAGCGAGCGTTCTGGAAAGTTCCCCAAAGTGCTGGGCTTCTGAGACAACTTCCCCGCTCCTGAGTCCCATGGTGGACCCTGCCAGGCCACGTGTATCTGCAGGGAGGGTTGAGCCAGGCTGTACCCAGAGTGAAGGGTAGTGATCCAGGCGGGGACACGGTGGAGGTGAGCTCAGGCTCAGGGGCGAGGCCACAGGTGGACCGCTCCTTGCAGAGCAGGGGGTGTCGGGAGAAGCTCTAGGTTCCAATGGGGACAGAAGAGCTGAGAGTAGGGGGTTCACCAACATTCTGTGCCTCAGCATCTCCGTCTCTCGGCCAGAGATGAAAAATAGAACCCAAGAGGGTGTGGAGGTCACAGTAGTTAGCATTTGTTTTTTGTTTTTAATGTTCTTATTTATTTTTGAGACACAGAGAGAGCACGCATGAACGGGGGGAGGGCAGAGAGAGACGGAGACACAGAATCCCATGGAGGCTCCAGGCTCCAAGCTGTCAGCACAGAGCCCGATGTGGGGCTTGAACCCACAAGCCATGAGATCATGACCTGAGCAGGGGTCAGATGCTCAACCGACTGAGCCCCCCCAGGTGCCCCACAATAGTTAGCGCCTGTAAAGCTTTGGGAATTCTCACTGGCATGTGGCCAGAGCTTGGTGGCAACTGTTAACTAACATGTGGTCTGCACTCAGGGCAGAGGGCACCCCCCGGGGGTCTGGCTCAGCCCCTGTCCAGTGTTCCACTCCGGCCCCCAAACCTGACAGACCCTATCCAGCTCCACCCCCGCCCAGCCCTATCCTGTCCAGTATCTGTGCCTTGGAGAGGCAGTGGCCCCCTTCACGTAGGAGGGGGGTGGCTCCCAGCACAGTTTGGGAGAAATACCCATATCCAAGAAGTTATCCCTACAGCAGAGGGCAGCACTGGGAATTTGGGCGGAACAGAGCTGGGGTGGAGAAAAGGGGCCTTGAGGATGGCTCTGAGGGGCCCTCAGGGCAGAGTGAGGAACCAGCCTGTGGGGTGCTTGCTGGAAAGAAGGGGGGGGTGGGAGCTGACCTGCTCTAGGCACCCGGGTCCAGCATCGCTTCCCTGGATAAAGCAAGTCTCGGCGTGTCAGTCTGTGCAGGCCAGTGCAGTGGGGACCACGGTCCTAGTTCGGGTGAAAGTGACCTTGTGTGACTCCTTGTGGCCTTTGGGACGGAGACCAAGGTGCAGCCCTAGCCTCACACTCGCACGTGCACTGGACGGTGGCCACAGAGAATTTGGCAGCCCAGGCCCGTGTGGGTGGGGTCAGGGCCTGGGGTGTGGAGTTGGCCCAGGGCTGGACAGAGGGCATCCTGGAAGGCCTGTTAACCTTAAAAATAACACCGTCAACCATAGTTACCAGCAAAATGAGTTTATCTGGGAATAGCAGAGAATTAAAATCTGGGACACGAAAGTTACAGCAAAACCACAGGCAAGTTCCCAGAACAGAGGAAGGGGGTGGTTAGGGGCCTGTTGTGAACCAGAAGTCCCCTGGAGTAAACTGGGAGCTGGGAGTGTAGTGGCCTCTCGCTGGCTAGGCTATTGCCTAAGAGGAAAGCTCGCTTCCTCCTCCTGGGGTTGTAAAGTGGCATCCACCTGCGAGGTGTGTCTCTTCCTGTTGGCTCTACAGTTGACAACTCGTGAGCATGCCTCCTGCTGGTCTCCCAACTCCGTTCTAAACAAGGGTTCCTTTATTCGGTTTCACAAGCCAGAGAGCACACCTCCTGGGGCCAGCATTTCTTTGCACATCTACTGGTGCCTGGCCTATTGGGAGGCTCAGCATAGTGGTCAGGGACTGTGACTTGGAGTCACATCACAATCAGGCCCCATGCTTGGTGGGTGGGCCTGGGAAAGGGCGCCAGGTGAGTACATCTCTATATAGATATCTATACAGTGAAACAGAATAAAGGAAACCTGACTCACACTCAGTGGAGACCAACAGGAGGAGCTCTCATGTGCATCCCTCACTCCCGCAGCCCTTTGCATTCCCAATGGGCTTCACAGCCCCAGGGAAGGAAGGAGGGTTTTCTCCCCTCCCTCTCCCTCAACAACCCAGCCAACGGGGGGCCATCACGGCCCAGCCAATGAGAAGTCACTACACTTCCAGCTCTTAGTCCAATGGACTTCTAGTTTATAAGAGGTCCTCCCAACTCCCCCACTTGCTCTATAAAAGAGCATTTCTCTCTTCTGTTCTAGGGAACTCTCTATGGTTTGGTCACAGCTTGCTTGTCCCAAATAGCAATTTTCTACTATTCCTGAATAAACAAACCCATTTCGCTGGTAAAATAACTGGCAGATCTATTTTTAAGGAAAACATTACTAGGTGTCAGAAGTGGGATGCAGGCAGGACGCACACACACACCGCCCCCCCCCCAACCCCACCCAGCGACTGAGGCTGGTGAGCAAACAGGTGCCAGCACCCTCAGCGCCAGCTGGGCTCACTGATTCCTGGCCAACCCTGGGGTTTGAATGTGAGTTTTTGCCTGGATTTGTGCTTCACTCTATGTTTTGAGCTCTCCAGGCTTTATTCAGGATCTGTTTTAGGCTTTATCCTTTCAGAGAGTACTCGTTTGGCCTTTGTCTGACTCCTTTCTAGAGCCCAGCCATTCCTACTGGGGCTGTGCTGTTCAGGAATTTTCCTCTTCACTCTGGAGAAAAGCCTCTGGGAAATGGGACCCCAGTGATCAAAATGCTTTGAGCGTGCCCCTGCCCCCACTCTTCTGGGAGCCCCGCCGGTCCCATGATTAAAAATTGTGGTCCCTCCTCACGTGCATTCTTATATGGACTAACTTAACAAAAAACAATTTACAACTTCAATGGCCATTATGGGGAACTTTCGAGCTCCCCAAATTTCCCTTCCTCACAACTCAATCGGACAGCCATGGGCTCTAAAATTGTCAAAACTGAATTGGATGCTTATTTTCATTGATACCTTGAGGCTTCCAAACAGTTTCTGGATTCAAAGTCTGCCTTTTTGCAAAGTACTATTTATAAACTAACTGAGGCAGGCAAACAATTGAAAGACGTCCACATGGCTTCTGAGGCCTTGTCCCCTCCCCATCTTCTTTGTCTCCTGACAGGTGGGGCGGCCTTGCGCTCAGGCCCCGCCTCTGGCACTATTTCCCTCTCTTCTCTCCTCACTGCCCCCAACACCCCCTCTACCCATCTCTCATTCTAACCCTTTTGCTGAGCTTCCTTTTCCCTCCAAACTTCTCCTCACTCCTCCTCTCCCAAACATATTAATACCTACCCCTCTACAGTTTACTCTGCTGGGGGTCCCGAAGAATGCCACATTGCTTACGTTGCCTGGATTAAGGCTGAGTTTTGAGCCGTAGTGAAAGAGTTTCCTAAAGTGACTGAGACCCCATAAATTTGCTGAAGAATTTAACATAGTTATTCAGATTTACTAATCTGAGTGCTCAGATTTATATCAATGGGTCCACACGCTTGTTGGTGAGGGTCGGGCCAAACACTGGATGAAAACATCCTAATAGGAACATCCTAGAAGGGATTTAAAGAAACAGATGCCTAAATTTTGGCAAGATGCTAGAACATTCACTGGAAATCTCCACTGAATGCTTACAGCTTTTCCTAAGCCTGTCGATCAGAACAAGATCCAGGCTTGCACACAAAAGCCTGACGAACCTGTTCATGACTATCACCATCTAGTCCAGATTATCTTCGAAGGCCATTCTGGATTGCTGTAGATGCTGAATCCACCTTGGTAGCACTTAACTCCATGTCCATTGACAGGCTGAACTGGGGTTGTTCTCTTCTAGTTAAAAGGACCAAGATATAATGGGAAACTATGTCCACTCCGGATTTAGTTAATTTGGCAAACCAGCTCGCTGGCATCCTCGAGGAGTCACCTAAAGGAAAGACCACTACAATCCTCAATTTTCAGCTCCAGCAAATGAAGGCCCCTCAACAAACCCAACCCCTGCCTCCTGTTTCTGCTGTTACTACAAAGAGCCAAGGCACTGGGGAAGACGGAGTGCTCCCGTGAGGCTGTCCCAGTGTCCTCCTAATTCCTACTGATGGGGCTCTGGTCCTTTCTCTCCAGATTGGAAGAGAACCTCTCTGTGTCCTTATTGGCCCTGGAACTGTGCGCCTGGTGCCCAGCCCACAGCTATGATGCAGCCCCTGCTGCAACGTATTAACACGGTTCCAATGGTGGGGTTCTCTCAGAAACCCCAACAGGTTCCTGTCTCTGAGCCTACTCCTCCTGTCTGGCCCTTTGAGGGGTATGCACGCTTTTCTCCTTAGTTCCTCTGCCTCTAGCCCTCCTTTATTGGGTTGAGATTTCTTAGAAAAGCATCATGTCAGAATTTGCTTCTCCCAAAAGGAGGAGACAATTCTAGAATTTGACAATAGTAGTCAAAATAGGCAACCAGGGAAAATTAAATGATTCTTCAGTATCTTTTTTATGCTGTGTCTTCGATGGCACTATAGCTGAGTCTGAGGACACTGGCTATTGGCCCCTAGTAGGTCATCTATCATCCTCTCTATGGGCAAAATCTTCAGCTGATACAGGCAGAGTGCAGTATCGGTGCACCTCCCAACAAGAAAGAATGAATACCCTGTCAATAAGCACGACCTTCAAGGCATCAAGCCTGTTACAGAGGACTACAAGGCTTGGGGCTTCACTGCCTCCCGTACTAGTCCCCGGAACACCTACTCTGAGAAAACTCGTGACTGAGGTGGGAGTTTTGTCCGGGACCTCCAAGCAATAAACAGCATCCTTATTCCTCAGCAGCCTCCCACCCTACGGACACCATTGCCACTGGAAGAGAAGTTTCCATGCAACTGCCCTATGTGGTGCATTTTGTAGCGTTCCGGCAGGTAAGGACGGCCAGCATCTTTTTGCTTCCTTTGGGAATAACGGCAAAACTTCTGCACAATCAATTCCCAGGGTTTCTCAGAGTCCCGCTTACTTTGCACAAACCTTAGAAGTGGATTCAGATGACGGGAAGTTTTCTTCAGGCTCTACTTTGCTACAGGACACAGATGATTTCATTCTCTGCCCCCCTTCTCCAACTTCTTCACAGGAAGACAGCATCCACCCACTAAGCCTCTTAGCCTTGAAGGGACCTAGTCTCCAAAGACAAATTCTCAGGTTCGATACTCATGGCATTCTATCTCAGAACAAGGACTGCATTTGGACCCAGATGAAACCCCTCACAACTGCTTGATGCGGACGGACCACATTTTGACTCCTTGTGACAATTTATAGGAAATTCCTCTAACCAATGCAGATTTTTCATGGTTTGCTGATGGTTCTTATTTGAAGGATGAAAACGGCGAGGCACCTGGGTGGCTCAGTTGGTTGAGCGGCTGACCTCGGCTCAGGTCATGATCTCGTGGTTCGTGGGTTCAGGCCCCGAGTCGGGCTCTGTGCTGACAGCTCGGAGCCCGGAGCCTGCTTCGGATTCTGTGTCTCCCTCTCTCTCTGCCCCTCCCCTGCTCACGCTCTGTATCTCTCTGTCTCTCAATAATAAATAACTGTTTAAAAAAACTTAAAAAAAAATAAAAGATGAAAACGGTACATATGGTGTTGGGGGTGCTACAGCAACTCCTTTTGAAATCATTGAGGCAGAACCTTTACTTTGGCTACTTTGGCCAAGAGGCTACATTACATGCCCTCATTCGAGTGGTTCCTTAGCCAAGGGTAAAACCTCAAACATTTGAACCTACGGCTGGCACGTTTGGGGGCATAGTTCATGATTTTGGAATATTACGGAAACAATGAAGTGTCCTTACCTCCAATGGGGATAAGATTAAAAATGGCTCCTATGTGCCATACTTTTGCCAGTGGCTCTGGTTATTTTGAAGGTGCCTGAACATTCCGGACTCAGCTCCCTGAAAGCCAGAGAAAACTACCTCACTGATATTTACACACACACACACACACACACACACACACACACACACACACGCGACAGCTCGCTGTTCCCAAGGCCAATCTGGTCCGAAGGGTGCTCTTTCATATGATAATGTGGATGCCCAGCAATTGGTCCCAGAGGGGGAAATCTAAGAACCGTTGGCTGGAAAGGAAGAGAGCTCTGGTTTGGACCAAATAATAATCTGGCCCTATCAGAAATTCTAAAACTCCCACTACTTACCCCTGGGCGAGCATTTAACCTACTGACAAAGTGATAGCACTCGTGACCCAACACTGGTGGGGAAATATTAATGAGGCAACATGAAGTGCCCACCTTCCTGTCCTAACTGTCCGAAGTGCCATCCACAGAATCCCATTCACACAAATGGATTTCACACAGCTTGCCCATCTCGTGGACATAAATATGTTTTTGTCACGGTTTGTATGTTTTCTCGCTGGGCCAAAGTTTTCTCTTACAGACAGGCCACTGCTTCTTCTGTGGCTAAAATTCTGTTAGAAAAGATTATCCCTACCTGGGAACCCCTCTTGAACTGCATAGGACCAGGCAATCCATTTTACTGGCCGGTCGGTGGCTTTGGCAAGTCTGTGCTGTTTAGCCGGTTTTATAGCACTGTCACCATGCATTTCATCCCCAATCCTCAGAGTTTGTCAGATGCACAAATAACACTTTTAAGACTTAATTGGACAGTTTGTAGAGACCCTCCAAACACCTTGGTCAGAAGAACTGCCGTTGGTCCGTCTAAACCTCAGATCCACTCCCTTGGAAACTCATAGACTCTCACCCTTTGAGGCAGTCACAAGATGCCCAGTGCACTTGGCCCTGCCTCCCTGACCCACAATTGCTAAAAGGAGATACACGTCAGTACTGTAAAGGCCTAATTGCTTCCATTGAAAGTAACCGTGATTTGGGGCGTCTGGGTGGCTCAGTCCATTGAGCATCCATCCACCTTCAGCTCAGGTCATGATCTCATGGTTTGTGGGTTCCAGCCCCACATCAGGCTTTGTGCTGATGGCGGGGAGCCTGCTTCAGATTCTCTGTCTCCCTCTGTGCCCCTCCCCTGCTAGCTCTCTCTCTCTCTCTCTCTCTCTCTCTCTCTCTCTCTCTCAAAAATAAATAAACATTAAAAAGCAAGTAACCATGCTTTGGTAGAGCAATCTTTTTCACAGTGGGCTCCTGGAGACAACGACCTGAAGCATCATAGCTTGCAATCTGGAGACTTCATTTGTGGGAAAATGACACATCCAGAAAGGCTCTCTTCAACCTCACCGGAAAGGCCCTTATCAGGAACTTTGAACCAACCCTCATGCTGCCAAACTCCAGGGAATAGACCCTTGGACTCACACGACGCATCTGAAGACAGCACCAAACCCCGACTGGCCCTGCACACCAGCTGGTGTCCTGAGAGTGGACTTCCCAGAATTGAAGCACAGGACATCTGACGAGACACTGTCCCGAGACGTCCAGACAGGCCCCTGTACCTTTTCTCACTGCTGCCGCTTCTCTCTTTCACAGAAAGACAATGCCCTTGTCTGCATTTCCCAAAACCTTGAGAAAGACAAAATCTATTTTGATTATGGCCTTTTGTAAACAGCCTCATCACGAACCTGTGACAAATTCACCTTTTCAGCTGTTTTTTCTGGATGGTTAGAAGGCTCAGGATTCACAAGTCTTTCCTTCATCTGAACGAGTATCTGGCTCTGGATTCCTATCCAGATTCATAGCTTCTGAATTTGCAACCTTACAGGCTGTCTGATTGGTATATGTGCTGCTGAAGCGAGCACACAGGCCGTCTGATTGGGTAACAGTTGTTTCCAATCAGTTCTTTTGGGATAACAACATAGTTTTTTCTTTAATTTTTTAAAATGTTTTTATTATTTATTTTTGAGACAGAGAGAGACAGAGCAAGAGTGGGGGAGGGGCAGAGAGAGAGACGGAGACACAGAATCTGAAGCAGGCTCCAGGCCCTGAGCTGTCAGCACAGAGCCCGACGTGGGGCTGGAACTCACGGACTGTGAGATCATGACCTGAGCCGAAGTCAGACGCTCAACCGACTGAGCCACCCAGGCGCCCCAAGATAACAACATAGTTTTAATACATCCTTGAGGTTTTGCTATTGCAAAGAGTTCATCAGTCATTGCATCATGTTTATACCTGCACTCTAACCCCCCAAACGCACCTGATCCTGTGTGCTCTCATGGCGTTCACTATTCTGCTTTTGTGGCTGCTTCAAGTGGGGACCTCCAGGAGGCATATGTGACTTCAGGTTTGCCTTTGTGGGGAGAACTCTTCTCCCCTAAGTCAGAACAGGGGCCAATAAATATTTCAGTTGGCTACTTTCAGACCTAGGGTCCTAGTTTAGAAGCATCACACGATTTGGAATTGTAGTGTTACTTCTGTTTTGTCTAAGTTTTGCATTTTGTCACCTGTCAAACTTTTGTAAAAATGGTGTACCAAAGCCATGATCTCCAATGCTTATGATCTTGATAAACACGCACAAGAGATGGGGAGCACCTGGGAGTCCTCCCTCCTGACCTTCCTTGTTACTCAGCGTGGCCTTAAGTGGTTTCCAACTGCTGTGCACTTTCCCTCCATCACGGAACATGACAACCAGAAAAGGTCCTCCCTAGCACCGAGAGACAAAAGCATTAAATATGGAAAACCTGACTCTTGATCAGGATGCTTTCAAAGAACGATCTTGATCAAAAGGGGAAAATGTGAAAATAAAAGGAAATCGCGTTTAGAATGGAGTCAGGAGGGTGGGCACCTGGGTGGCTCAGTCAGTTGAGCGTCTGACTTCAGCTCAGGTCATGATCTCGAGGTTCGTGAGTTTGAGCCCCACGTCAGGCTCTCTGCTGTCAGCGTGTCAGCACAGAGCCTGCTTCCGATCCTCTGTCCCCTCTCTGCCTCTCCCCCACTTGCACACGCTAAAATAAATAAATATTTTTTGGGGCACCTGGGTGGCTCAGTCGGTTGAGCGACGGACTTCAGCTCAGGTCATGATCTCACAGTTCGTGGGTTCGGGTCCCATGTCGGGCTCTGTGCTGACAGCTCAGAGCCTGGAGCCTGCTTCGGATTCTGCGTCTCCCTCGCTCTCTGCCCCTCCCCGGCTCAAGCTCTGTCTCTCTCTCTCTCTGTCAAAAATAAACATTAAAAAAAATTTTTTTTAATATTTTAAAATAATGGAGTTAGGAGGCCAGCAGGGGGAGCGCTCACGCACAGCACTAGTCAACACAGCCAACAGGAAGGTAGACACCTTGCAGGTGGATAGTACTTCAGAACCCCAGCAAGAGGAAGCAAGATTTTCTCTTCCTGGGGCAACAGCTCAGCCAATAAGAAGCCACTATACTTCCAACTCTCGGTTTACTCGAATGGACTTTTAGTTTATAACAGCTCCCTCCCCCAACTCTTCCCTCCCTCTGTAAAAGAGCTCTCCTCCCTTCTGTTCCCAAGACGTGCCTATGGTTTTCTTGTGGCTAGCTTGTCCTAGGTTGCGATGTTATTCCAGAATAAACCCATTTTGCTTGCAAAGTAACTGACAGTTTCATTTTTAGGGTTCACAAGGTAAACACATACATATACATTAAACACAGTTTTGAGGTGTAGTTCACATATCACACAATTCAGCCATTTGGAGTGTGCAGTTCAGTAGATTTTAGTGAATTCACAGATGTGTGCAACCATCACCGCAATTTTAGAATATTTCCATGGCCCTTTAAAGAAACCCAGTACCCTTTAGCAATCACCTCCCCCAGCCCCCTTCCCTTTCCCAGCCCGTGGTAACTATTAATCTTAATGTCTCCATGAATTTGCCTATTCTGGATATTTCGTGTAAATGGATCATATAATATGTAATCTTCTGGGACTGGCTTCTTTCACTGAGCATAATGCTTTCCAGGTTCACCTTGTTCCTCGTTTAGGGCCGAGTGAGTTCCCATGATTGGACGGACAGACCACACTTTGGGTAGCCATCCACCAGTTCTGGGACCTCAGCTTGCTTGCCCCTCTGGCTACTGCGAATCATGTTGCCACGGACATCTGTGTCCTGTTCTGTATCCTCCCTTGGGCACACACCTAGTGTCACATGTAACTGCGCGGGAAGCTTCAAAGGAGCTGCCACTGTTCTTCAAAGCAAAGAGCTTCGGGGCCTTTTTTTTTTTCTTCTTTTTTTTCTGCGGGGGCCCTCACCGTATTAACAATTTGAGCCAACCCAAACCAGCAAATCCACGGCATTGCGACCGCGGAGACCCCGTGAAAGAACCACCCGCCTGCCCGCGGACCCTGCGGACTAGAGCCCCGAGCGGCTGGCGGCACCTGGCCCCTCGCACTTCGGATAGAGGGTGGAGAGGCGCCCCAAAGGGACGCGGGTGCGACCACGCGGCGGGAAGACGCTCCAAGGCAGCGCGGGCGAGGCTGCGGCGCGGCCAGGGCCGGCGCTCGGAAAGGCGAAGGGGTCGAGAGGCTCGGGGCCCGCCGCCGGGGCAGGAGGGTCTGGCGGTGCCCCTACGCGCCAGGACGCGGGGAGACGCCAGCTCACCCGGCCCGCGGGCTCCGGTTTCCTAGCAACGAGGCGGCATCCTTCCCAGCAAGCACTGCTTCTGACCCGCGGCGTCGGAGACTACGAGACCCAGCGTGCCCCGCGGCCCGGCCGCAGGGACTACAAGTCCCACAACGCACCGCCCACCCTTTCCTAGCCGCCCCCAACCCCTGCTCTCCCAAGACCCCGCCGTGGGAGCGCCGCGACCCCTTCCCGGCGCTCCTCGCGCCGTGCGCAGCGCGCCCTCGCGGTGACCCGCTGTGCGTGGGGTCAAGGCGCGGGGCGGAGCGGCTGGGCTGGCGCCATGCGGAGGGGTGAGCGCAGAGGCGCGGGGGGACCGCGGCAGGGGTCCCCTGTGCCGGCGGGCAAGGCCTCGCTGGAGGAGCCGCCCGACGGCGCGACCGCAGGCCGAGCGAGCGGGCCGGGCGCGGGCCGCCGCAGCACGGAGTCCGAGGTCTACGACGACGGCACCAACACCTTTTTCTGGTGAGGGGCGGCGGTCGGCGGGGGGGCCCGGGGGGCGCGAGGGTGATGGGCACGTCGCGCTGGGATGGAGGGGCGCCTGCGAGACCCGCCCGGCCGCGGCTGGTCCCTCGCGGCGGTCCCGCCCGGCACCTGTGGCCCCTGCCCCATATCCCGGGAGGAGTAGGCTCCAGAGTCATGTCGGAGAGGCTTTTCCTGTCCCAAATTCACCTGTGCCCGCTGTCATCTTGTTTCTTCGCAGCGCCTGCGTCGTGCGGAATCGGCTTCTCCCCCCAGCGCGTAGCAGTAACGTTAGCGCGAGCACCTTCCCACGTGCCAGGAGTTGAGCGGCTGTTTGTCAAATAAGGGTTCTGACTCTTTTCAGGGGCTTCTCGCGGAGCCTGCTCTTCGACCCCCGTACCGCTGTCTGCAAGCCAGGCCCCGGCGTCAGGCTGCTCGCAGTCTGCCTCAACGGGTGTTGGGGAGGGAGAGGCCCCCGGGAGCATCCTGACCGCCCCCCCCGCCCCGAGCCTGTGTTGGAAGAGTTCACGCTCTTGCTTTATGCTGAATTGGGCACTTCTGTATGTGAGGTCCCAGGCGTGGCTCCTACGCCACATGGCTCTGTGACCTTGGACTAGCCCTTCACCTTCCCCAGCCTCCTTGCTGCTCTGTAAGAGAGAGAAACCCCGTGTACTAGACAGCATGCTTCTTGAGGGCTGGGGTTTGGTTTTCTTTGCTGGATGCTGAGTTCCTGTCAAGAATACAGTGCCTGCATTTGAGGCCTGCGGTAGGCCCTGGGGGACAGAGGGAGGTAGATGTGGCCTCCAGCTGCAAAGGGAATGCCACGTGGAGGCAGCTTTTCAGAGAACCGGACTGTGGGATTGTCACGGAAGGTCTGATCGGGGAATGCGGAGAGCCTGACGGGAGTAATTGGACGTTTCAGGGGAGGGTGCCGCAGCAGGGACAGAAACCGAAGAGGAGGCGCGCGTGGGGCCGAATGGCTGTCGTGGTTTTTTTCAGATTCGGGAGAGGTGCAGGGTGGTGGTGGGTGTTGATAGGGCTGCAGCCCTGCATCTGGACGACGTTGGTGTCTTCCCTGTGGGTGCTGGCCGCTGCCGTGCAGGGTCGGCTTTCAGCCTTGCTTTGGGGACACGGTGCATTCAGGTGGCCTCGGAGCCCGTGGGAGCGAGACAGGGATGGCATGCCTCATCCAGGGCGTTGTGGCCCCTGAGCTAGAGACCGGAGCACCCTTGGACCTGCTGGGCCTGCGGCATGCAGGCCAGGCCTCTCCACCAGCTGTGTCTGTGAGCACGCCCCTTCGGGCTGCAGGAGGGAGGGCTTCATCCTAGGACACGGCGGCTGTCCTTGTTTCCTGCTCGTGCACATATTTGGGGGCCCCAACTGGGTGCCCGTTGCTGTTCTAGGGACTGCAGCACAGAACCAAACAGGAAGCTTAGACTTTGGCGTAAGCCTGGGGCCTCAGAATCACGAGATATACTGGCTGAAGGGGATGCGCCAGCAGGAACCGGGGAGCACACGCCTCACCTCGTGCAGTGAAAGGCAGACGCCCACGAGAGCCCTCGGGTCCTGTGCACAAAGGTGCTTGGTCAGTCGGGTACTGGACACACAGGTGCCTGCTATAGCCGAGTTTACCTATGAGGAGGGCTGCTGGGGGCCTGGAAGGCTTTCCAGGAGGAAGTGTGACAGGGCTGGCTAGCTTCAGGGGCCTGCCTCGTGGATCTCCTGGGTGGAGGGCTCCTGCCTCCCCACCGCGGGTGTGAGGGGTGCTGTGCTTTGTGGTCCGTGCAGGCCCTTGCTGCGTCCCAAGCCCCCCATCACCTGTACAGGGGAAGGAACTTCTCGTTTCTCCTGGCAGGTAACCAGATGCCTGCTTGGTGAGAATTACTCATTCTTGCCTGTAGAGCTTAGCCACTCGCCACCTTTTTAGTCTCTCCTCACTGACTTGATGTGTTACGGTTTTGAAAACTTTTATTTTGTGTTTGAGAGAGTTTTAATAACGAATGGTACAAAACCTCCTGTGAAGACTAAAAGTTAGTATTTGTGGAAATGATTTTTTTGTTCCAGAATTACTCAAAGGAACTTTTGCAGGATTCGAAACCTTACTTTTAGGGTTTTCCCCAAAGATGCCCAGTGATGGTGGTTGTGCACGGCCACGTAGGAGGACTCTGGAGTGTCTTTGTTATCCCTTGTCGGCCAGGGGCTGTGTAATTCGGTTCAGGGTTTGCCTGCGCCTTGGAGCTTGAGGCTGGCCTCCCGGAAACAAGGCCCAAGGGGGCGGGCGTGAGGACTGCCGGGGTCTGTGGTGGCAAGGACACCAAGTCTTCTACTGGTTGTGGTGGTCCTCTGGTGCAGAACATCCAGGGGGAAGCAGGACCGCAGACTCAGAGGGACGGCACAAAGATGTGTCAGCCCTCGTTTTCTAAAGATTCTCTGGGAGCCACTTGGAGACTTGATGTCCTGGAGAGGTGCTACTGAACGCTGCCACCTGTGGATGGAAGGTGGGTGAATTGCCACCGGATTGGCACACTTCCTAACCAGCTCCTAAAGCAGGGAGGGGAGGGACGGTTGTGACATTGTGGGAGTGCTTGCCGTGTGCTTGTGTCTTGTAACACTGGGCCTTGGGTGAGCACTCTCGGCGACCCCAGGACTCTTGTCCACAGTGTCCGATAGTAGCAGCAAGAGTGCGCAGGGGTGATCTCGGTGCCCCGGGTTCTGGAAAATGCCTTTCTCAGTCATTGTGGGGTAGGGGTTTGCCAGCTCTGCCCGGATCTGGAAAGCTTGACTCTGCAGCAGATTCCTCTTTGGTCATGTTGATCAGCAGCCGGGGAGGGTCAGTGTCATGGCCGCAGGCACTTCTGGCACACCTGGGGCAGGCCCTCTGGTCTTGGCCTTTCCTGGCCGAGGCTGCCTTGTGCTCTCAGTGTGCCAGCCACACCTTCGTGTTTTCTCTAATTGGTTTGGCGGGCCTGCCTTCCTGCCCACTTGGCATAATGAGCGTGGTCATCTCGAGAGAGGGACTGACGGCTGGGTATTTTCCACTCATCGTGGCAGGGAGCCAGCTGTCCTCACGCCCTCGCCCTTGCTGAGTGACTGGAGAGTCACGGGATTTACGGCCGCTCAGAGCTCCCTGAGTTCTCTATTAGCCACTGACCCAGAGGATGTGCTGGTCTTCCCAGCACCAGGGAGGGGGGACAGGGGGCGTCTGGGAGGGACAGGAGGTCTCCCCGAGCGTTCCACACGTGGAAATGGTGCTCTGAAAGACGAAGAAAGCTGCTCAAGACCGCAAGTCTACTGAGTGGCAAAGCTGATGACCAAAATCCGTGTTTTCCCACTGGGTCCCGTTGCCTCTCCAGGGAAAACTGTCAGAACAGGAAACGTAGACTTCACAGGGAAAAATGGGAGGAAAGCGCGGGCCGTGGATTGAGCGGTGGTCTGAAAGAATTCTCGGCATTCTGTGTCCTGGGCGCCGACCTGGCATTTCCCTTTACCGCTGCCGGCTGCCCGTAGTGACTGCTGTGTCAGGGATCGAGTCCTGACCATGCAAACCCCACTTCGTCTTCCTGACAGCAGGTAGTCTGCACCTACGTTTGTGCCTTCATCCAGAGTGCCTCTGTATCTATCTGTGAGTTTGGGTTTTGTGTCTAGATTCTGTGCGTAGGAGAGATCACGTGGTGTTTGTCTTTCTCCGACTGATCTCAGCACGATGCCCTCGAGGGCCACCTGTGTTGCCGATGGCAAGATTTCATTCCTGGGTGTGGTTGGGTAACATTCCTTTCCGTCCAGTCCGGTCGGTGGGCACTTGGGCTGTTTGAGTAACGCAGCAGTTCCCTAGGGGAGCGTGTGTCTTTCCAACTTGGCGTCTTGTTCCCTCCAGTCCCCAGTGGTGGGATGGCTGAGTCTTACGGCAACTTTATTCTTGTCCCTCGAGGAACCTCCATACTGTTTGCAGAGGCTGCACCAGTTCGCGCCACCGACAGCGCATGGGGCCCCCTTCTCCTCATCCTCTCCGACACTGGTGGTTTGTCTTTTTGACGCTAGTCATTCTGACAGGTGTCAGGTGACAGCTCACTGGTTTTGATTTGCATTTCCCCGATAATGAGTACCGTCGAGCACCTTTCCACGTGTCTGTTGGCCATTGTGTCTTTGGAAAAGCGTCTGCTCAGGTCCCCTTGCTGTACAGAAGGAGGGAGCCTTCGTAAAGATGCATTTCATCATAATTTAGTAATGAAAATTTTACTTTCTAGTAGCACTTGACCTTAGCAGTTCTGAAGTCTGTTGTTCTGCGAGACTTTGGTGCCCTGTGCTCTACCTCTGGGTCCTGGACTTTGTGCTCCTTCCTGCCTCGGATGGGACAGAGGGAGGCCTACTTATTCCTTATTCCTGTTTCCACAGGGCCGGGGGTGACTGACCGAGTGACAGTGGGAACATTTATTTCAAAGGACAAGAAGTTGTTTTTCATTTTCAGATAATCCTTGTGTTTTTTCGGAGGATGGAAAGATCTGTGACTGGAGCTGTCTGGGGCTCCTCAGGGAATGTGTCTTAGCCCAGAGAAACGATAGGAAGATTATCGTGTTTGTGGAAATTAATACGAAAGAAGCCAGAGGGTTGAAGTCATTTTTTAAGTCCTGGGACAAAAGCTTCTGTGCTCCAGAGATGCGGTTTCGGTGGGGCACCTGCAGGGTGCCTCTCGTGCTGTGTGTTTCTTAGATCCTGGCAGGACCCGGTGCCTGTGTGTGAAGTTGGGGGGGTGGGGGGTGCCCAGCGGGCCCCTGCACAGCACCTTGGCGTCCTGATGTCCCTGAAGCCACGTGGACGGGTCCTGGGCCACAGCGGATCAACGAGGTGTTCCCTTTGCCCCTCGGGTCTCTTCCAGACCATGTGGTCGTCTCTCCTCAAACTGACTAGCTTGTTTTTCCTTCTGCAAGTCTGATGCCAGTTGGTGGGCTGTTAATCTAGTTTACTCTCCTTCCTCCCTGAGGCTGGGGCTCCTTCCCATCCCTTTTCTCATAGACACTTGCCTTGCTGGGAACCCTCTGGGCCAGGTGGCCGCGCAGGCCCATGGCCAGGCCCCTGGGACAGTCCCGTCCCTTTCCGAGGCAGATGGCTCCCAGCAGGTGCTCCCATGAACCCTGCACACTGTTGGTCTGCCTGCTGTGGGCGCTTCTCCCAGTTCTGGAGGCCTGGAGCCCCTTGGTCCGACCTGTCACTGGTGGGGAAACAACTTGCCACTTCGGAAACATGCACCCTTTGGAGAAACCCGTTGAGAACTCCTGGGACAGGAATTGGGCCCAGCGGGTTCTTGCTCTGTGCTCCTTACCTGTGCTGGTCTCTGGGTGGTGTCTTCTCGAAGGTACACGGGACGGGCGTTCTGCCCCGTGCCCTGTAGACCGCTCCGGCTCTCCCGGCATGCTTCCCTGGATCCTGACCTTGCACCAGCAATGGTCGATTCGTAACGTTTTGTTGTAAGTTGCTGTACAGTGAATCTGTTTGTAGCTTTGGTGCGCGTAGCTTCCTGGAACCGCCGTCACGGGCCAGGCACAGAACAGGACCTCACTCCGGCCTCTGGCCCGGTCTCTGTCCTCGTAGCTTGGCCTTGGAGAAGGCCACGTAAGTGGGGTCGTGTGGTGCGTGCGTCCCGGAGACGGGCCTCTCGGCGTGCCTGAGGCCCCCACAGCCGAGCGGTATTGTGTGTGGCACAGCCTCCATCATCCAGGTGTTTTAGGGATGTCCGGTCAGTTAGTGATGAGTCTGCAGTGGGGTCTGCCGGTTTCCGGTCTCTGCTTCCGTCCCCGTCCCCTCCGCGCCTCGGGTGGGTTATGCGCGCTCCCCGCCAGCCAACGTGTCGGTTTGGGTTACGTCTCCGCTGTTGCCGCAGGGATGCAGCGAGCCTTCTCCGCTTCCCGGTCTCCGCGTCCGGGAGACCACATCTGCCACGTGGAGTCCATGTTGATCCGTGCAGCGTCTCCTTCGGCCGCGGCGGCCCCATCACGGTGGTACGGTGGCCGCTTGCCGTGGGCAGACACGTTTTGAAGAGCCGGGGCGGAGAACAGTCTGTTTGGCCGTTTCTCTTGCCCTTCTTCCGTTCGCGGCAGCCTGGTTTCTCTCTGCCTCCGGCAGCACTCTTGGAGCAGCCCTGCTTCTCTCCTTACTGTCTCCTCTTTCCTGCCCAGAGAGTGTTCAGTTCATTCCTGAAAGACGTCTGTGCTGGATGTGGAAGCATCCTCACTCAGGGATGAGGACACGAGGCGCGGAGGGGTCGCGTCCTCCCCAAGGACTCGCAGGTGTCAGATGCGGAGAGCCAGGGTAGTGCCTGGAGTCTCGGTGTCAGCCGCTCGCCCCGCAGTCCGGGTGCCTGCCCGGTGCGGGCCCTGTTTCCCGGGGAGGCCGTCCGCTGGCTCACGGACGGGGCCGGAGCCCGTGTCTCTCCGCGGCGGACACGCACCGTCTCGCTTTGGGTCCGGGGGTCCCTTTCTCCGTGTTCTTGGGCTGTCCTTCCGGAGCTCCCGGATGTGGTCGCTTCACGAATTGCGAGGCTGGTCGTATCTTGCTCAGTGGAAACCGCCGCGTTTACCTGCTGCCCGCCGCCTCCACCCCGGACCCCGCGGGGCCGCAGCCTCCTCTGAGCCACAGCCCGCGGCGCCCACCGCGCCACCGCTCTTCCCGCCCGGCCGCCGGCTCCCAGCCGGGGTTTCCGAGCTGCGGCTGTGCCCGCGCGTCCCAGGTGCGGTAGCGCTCCGGGCTCTGACGCCAGCCGTGTGTTTGGGTTTCAGGCGTGCCCACACCCTGACGGTGCTCTTCATCCTCACCTGTGTGCTCGGCTACGTGACTCTGCTGGAGGAGACGCCTCGGGACACGGCCTATAACACCAAGAGGTAACACGGCCCCCGGCCTGGCGGGTGCAGGCACCTGGCGTGCTTGGGTGGGGGGGTCCCTGCTCTCCGCGGGCTGGCCTGTGGCTCGCGGGGCCAGTATGCACTCGCGGGCTGGCCGGGCTCCCGGTGTCCCCGCCGCGTGTGCCCGAAGCGTCTCTCCCAGGCGGCCTCCTGGAGCTCTGTGCTGTGTTTACCCCTCCTCCACCTGTCTCAGGACTCCTGAGGGTGCTGCCCCTCGTGGACCTGCAGCCAGTGAGGGATTCGCGCGAGTAACAGACCAGAATGTGCCTCAGCGCCTCCAGGGGTGGAGCCCAAGAGGGGTCCTGGTCACTAGTTCTGGCGGGAGGGATGGTTTCCCTACACATCCCACCAGCAGTGCCCTGGACCCTGCCCGAGTGTCCTACGGTTCAGTTCAGTCCTGCAAGATCACCCCCCATCACCCCTGCAGGTGCCAGCCACATGCCCCAGTTGTCACCGGTGCTTCTGACCAAATGGCTGCAAATCAGAGGTTTCTGTGACCCCCTTCTTGGTACTATTAAGTTGCTAGAGCGGCTCACAGAACTCGGGGAAGCGTGTTGCTAGATCACCGGTTGATTAAAAAGGAAGTAAGTGAGGGACAGCCAGGGGTGAGAGGTGCCCGAGGCGAGGTCTGAGGGCTTGGGGCGTCTGAGCCCGCTCCAGGCACGCCACTCTCCCCTGACCTACACCTGTTCACCAACCCAGAAGTTCTCAAAACTTGGTGCCCTGGGTCTTGTGGAGGATGAGTGACTGTCCCGTTGCCTTTGGTGATTTGACTCAGCCTTCAGCGCCTCTCCCATCCCCGGAGGTCAGGGGGTGGGACAGAGAGTTCCAGCCCTCCAGTCCCGCGGCTGGTTCTCCTGACGGCCAGTCCTCACCCTCAGGTGAGGGTCCGAGACTCGCCTCAGTAACATAACACAAGAAACCTTTAGCCCTTCAGAAATCCCTGCGGTTTTAGGGGCTCTGTGCCAGGGGTGGGGCGGGGCGGGGGGTGGAGGCCAAGTGTTTCTTATTATAAATCACGGGACCACAGAGCCTGTGAGTTTGGGCGTCTGAGAGTGTACAGATTTGCGTGTGCTCCTGCTGCGCTGAGCTCTGATACTGCTGCTTTTGGAAAATTTTAAGTGGGCTTCTCGGGCATGATGCCGTTGTGCGGGTCAGGAAGCGGGTGCTGCCTTTGCGGTATTATTTCCAGACTCGCTGGCCGGTTGTGTCCCTTGCTGGAATCCCACGGATTCTGAGGCCACTCTCAGAAGTGTGTGAGGAAGATTGGCTGGCTTTAGAGCAGATTCCCGTGAGGTTTCTGCACTGGATGGACTCCCCCAGGCTCGGGAAGCCCCTGTTGCAACTCTGACCCACTTGCCCTGGTGTGACGGGCACCAGGGCAGGGACAGAGGCAGAGGGCAGCGCCGGAGGACCGGAGGTCAGATTTGGTTGGTGGGGCCAGGCTTGTAAAGTAGGGGTGTTAGCGCCGGCCCAGAAGTGCGTCCTGAGCACCGTTCTTTGCTCTCAGGCATCAGTAGCCCGTGAGGACGCCGGGTGCTCTCTCAGCTGTGTGCGGCCGCCCATGAGTGCACGCGCTTCAGAGCCCCCAGTTTGTCTCCCAGGCCCCAGCCAGAGGGTGGGGGCTCTGCCCCTGCGCCCTGTCCCTGCGCCGTGTCCCTGGCTCCTGGTTGCACGCCCTGTGGGCCGCCTTCCTGCATCTCTCACGCTGTCCCCCGGGCGGCTTTGCCGGGTCTATCTCTTGTTTTCTGAGCCCTGGGTGTCAGCCTGGGGCCCAGCACGTCTGCACACGGCACTGCCCATTACTTGGTGTCCCACTGGTGCAGGGGGGCTGCTCGGTGCAGCATGTGTGGGTGATGGGGTCCAGAAGTACAGGGAGCTTGGCCCTTCTGGGGGGCCCCAGGTTGCCCTCACTGTGGCGGGTCCCTCATCAGGGACACTGAACCTGTGGTTGTAGGAGACAGGGAGGCTGTGGTGGGAGCCCGAGTGTGCTCAGCGGGCATTTCCAAGTAGAAGGTGGCCTTCTCTGTGCTTTTGTCTGTTAGTGCCAGGTGTCTGCTGGGCCCAGATGGGCAGAGACCAGAAAGAAAGCGGGACTTGGTCACATTCAAGAGGTGTCCCCCCTTGGCTGTGGGGTCAGGCCAGAAGTGAGCAGTTCCAATGACACCAGGCAAGAGTTGTCACAGGTAGGGCACAACCCCAGCCACAGTGGGCCCATGCAGGGCACCCTCGGAGTGCCCTCCAAGGGCAAGGCCTGGGTTCTGACTCATCGGACACCTGCCAGGGAGCCCCTCCAGCCTAGACCCAGGGGCACGTCCCACCTCTTGGCCCCGTACCGGCTCCTATCCTGAGCCGCCCCTGCACGCGAGTGGCTGGGACAGTGAGCAGCAGGTGCCTGGGCCCTCGCCCAGCAGCCCCTGTGCACGGTCACTGAAGGAGAGGCCTTGAGGGGGGTGGGGATGTGAGGGCTCCTGGACACTTTGCTGCTCTGAAGTTATGTGTCCTGGGGACACTGGAGGTCTTCGTAGCTCACAGTCTCTGTCCTTCCTGGGACAGAGAAGAGCCACCTTCCTGGCCCCGTAATTCTGCACGTGGTGCCTGGAACCTACTCCTGGCTCATCCCTGGAGGCCTTGCTTCGGCCCCATTCTCGCGCCACTCGTGGCTCTGCTGCTGCTTCCCAGGATCTCCTGGGTGTGTGGACGCATGGGCACACAGCCTGCCTCCAGCTCAGCACGCCTGCCTGGCTGAGGCTGGCACTTCCGGGCAGCCCCCCAGCCCCAGCCCCAGCCCCGCCCCTTGGTAGCACATCAGAGCTTTCGATGCGCTCGGGCTTATGTCTTGTGTAAAGGAAGAGCTTCTAAAAATTATGCTGTTAAAAAAAACCCAATGAGTACGTCGTTAAAAAAGTAGGAAGTTGGCTTGTGTTCTGTAAGCTCTCCATTTCAGCTTGTGTGTATTGTTCTTTTTATGGGTCTAACAAGTCCTGTTACTTTGGGGGAGTAGGTTTTGTTTTTCTCTTGAAGTCAAGTTTATCGACCAGTAATTTAATGCAACATGTGTCTAACCAGAGCACGGCTCGGTGAGTTTCCACAGATGCACACACCTGTGGAGATACAGCCCTCCGCACGGGCCGTCTGTCCCCACAGGTTTCTCTTGTCTCCTGTACCGTTTCGTGTACACGGAGTCACCCACCCTGCACACTGTGTCTGGCTTCTTCCGCTGGGCATGATGGTCTCGTGACGTCCGCGTTGCGGTGTCCATCGGTGGGGCAGGATTGCTGGGGGTGTATGCTGTGTGGATGGGCTTCACCCTATCGTCACCATTTACCCATCGGCAACATTTGGGACGATGGCATGCATGTACACAGTGTATACACAGAGATACGTAAGTTATTACATGTAAAATGTGAACGTACTTTGCGTATTAGAACACACAGGAGATACAACGTACTCCGAACACTGAGGAGGAACAAAGCTGGAGGAACGACACCAGCTGGCCTCGCTATGAGGCTGCAGTGACGAGGCCAGTGTGGTGTCGGCAGAGCGTTCGGCTGGGACGGACTGGGGGGTGCAGGTACGTGCCCACGTCAATGCAGTCGCCTCGTCGCTGCACAGGAGCAAAGGCATCAGGGGAGAGCCTTCTCAACAGACGGTCCCGGAACAGCGGAGAGTTCCCTGCGAGAAAGGAGACTGGATACGGGCTCTTCACTTCTCACGATAATTCATTGAGAAGGTTTATAGACCAAAGTGTAAAATATGAAGCTGTACAACTTCCTGAAAAGACAGTAGAAAATCTGGCGATCTTGGGTTTTCAAAGATGACACCAGAAGTTTGACAGTCTCTTGTAGAACTAAAGTTATTCTAACCATGGAATCCGGTAATTGGACTTGTAGGTGTTTATCGAAATTAAAGTGAAAACTCGTGTCTACACAAAAACCTGCACGTGGATGTTGTACCAGCTTTATTCTAATTGTCCAAATGTGGAAGTGGCCAGCGTGCCCTCCAGTAGGTAAACGGATAAACAGAAACAGGTACATCCAGACGATGAAATGTTATTAAGCAGCAAAATGAAATGAGGTATGAAGCCATTGTCAGATAACAAAAATTGAAGTAAATTTAAAGATCAAGTTGGCTTTGTTCAGTGATTGATGGATGGGCGGTGTCCCATCCAGCAGTAGAAGGGACTCTGCCAGGCTTTTTAAAGACAGAAGGGTGGCAGTGAAGGAAGTCATTAACAGAGACCACATGGTTTGGGGCAGGGTCACCCTCCTGAGGGGGCAGAAGGGGGCTGCGGGCCAGCTAGTCCCATGTGGGCCGGTTAAAGGTTGCGCTCCTGGGACCGATACTACACTTTGTTTGGGTGGGGATTGAGTCGTGCTTTGCTGACATGGGGCTCAGCCCAAGTGACTTTGTTTTGGGCCTGCTGTCTCCTTTTTTAACACTGCAAAGACGTAGGTGAAACTCAGACGCGTCTTACTAAGTGAAAGAAGCTATGTGGAAAGGCCACGCACACTGCAACCGTGTGACTCTGGTAAAGGTGAAGTGGTGGTAAGGTCACTGGTTTCTAGGGCAGTGGGGGAGCCAGTGGTAGAGCGCTGGGGAGTGTGGGGAGTGTTTTGAGTGTTCTGTACGATAACTATGATGGTAGACCTGTGACTGCGTTGGTCAGTGTCCACAGGACTCAACAACACAGAGTAAACCTAATGTTCACAAGTGAAGGAAAGATAATTTCGGACGTCGGGGACCCAGGAAGGGATGCAGACTGTGGCCAGACTCTCGGGGTGTTACAAACGCGTGAAACCCCCTCGCTGAAGGGGCGGGAGTCCGTAAGACTCAAGGCAGGGCACCCGCCCGCGAGCGCCGGGCTCCAGTTGACGAAGTCGTTCCCGGCGGGGTCAGGTGACCGGTTCTGATCCTGCGGCCCGCGTCCTGGAGTGGAACAACCGAGTACGTGGCCGGCGGCCGGTGGGAGCCCCGTGCGGTCTCACCGCTGAGTGGGAGGTTACAGGGGATCGAGGGGAGGATGGGCCCTGGGGTAACGGGTGGTGGTTGGAGACGTAGTAAGAACTCGTGTTTAGCTTAACGTAGGTACAGCTGGCTGCGCAGAGAAACATTTCTCATTTGTGTGTTTGCACGGTTTGTACACACAGCTCTGACTATCGGCCGAGAGGCCCAGAAGCTATAATGCCCGAGTGGCAAGGAGCACGTCACCCCCCAGAACGTGGCTCCCAAGACCATCCTCCAGGGAAGGAGCCCAGAGAAATGGCTGGGCTCTGGGAAGGGGCTCCCAGAGAAATGGCTGAACCCAGGCCTGGGGCAGGAGATGCCAGGAAGGTCTGGGAGGGTCGTCTAGCGCCAGAAAGAAAGTGCTCAGAAAAAAGCACAACGCCCCACAGATGGGGTTATGTTAAAGCTCTGATACAGGAGACCATCGAAAGGGCTCCCAATGGTCAAAGTAGGTAAATGGATACAATTTGAGCAAAAAAAAAAAAAAAAAAATCTATAAATTATTACCACATTATAATCCAAAGTATAAAATGCATATCCGTGAGTCTGTGCCAATATAAATGATAAAGTAAGTGAGGGAGAAGAGACAAGTAGCCCGTGTAGATCAATTCCAGATAAACATAGGTGCTCCCCAGCCCTTGCGTGCAGGCTGTGTAGAGGGACCCCTCCCCCCAAGAGCAGAGCAGGGAGGGCACCTGACAGGTGTGTCCCAGCCAGGGGACGTCAGAGATCATGTCGGTGTGATGTGATCTTACTCCCAAAAACAAGATCGAAATCACAGAAAGCGGCAGATGGCATTCGGTAAGGGTCGTCCTCCAGAGCACCTGACCGGTCTTCAAACTGCAGGCCATCCAAAACAACGCCTGAGGCTCTGTCACAGCCCAGGGGGGTTTTGACCCCGAATGTCACGGGGGTCCTGGTGGGGTCCTGGGCCAGGAAAGGGACTTTGGATGAAAAGTGAGAAAGTCTGAAAACAGTGGACTGTGGTTAATGTACCGGTGTGGATTCGTAAATTGTGACAGACGCCCCATCCTCACGTCGGGTGTTAACGCAGACCTGGGTGCAGGGAGTGGGGGGGATACTGTACATCCTTCACCTGACTCACGGATCTTGCCAAGTGACCCTAAACACTGCCTTAAGATGTACAACCGAGGTTGGAATTGAGAGTCTGACCTGGTGAGGGCAGGTGGGGCACAGGCGCCCTGAGACTTCACCTCCCTCGTTCTGTTCTGGTGGTGACTTCTCTGGGAGTCACCCGTGGCTCCAAAGCTATCTCTCGGTCGTGCCAGGAGGGGCCTCTCCTGGGGGTGGAGGGTGTCACACTGGGAGCGCTGCCTAGTGGGGGTCTGTGTGCCCCTCCAGGCAGCCCCTTGCAGACTTCCCGCCTCCCCACACCCTGCCCTGAGCAGTGGGCACCTCACGGGCCCTCTGTGTCAGCCCCTGTGATGGGGATGTGGGTCCCGCCCTGCTGAGCACAGTGGCCAGTGTCCGTCTGTCCCTCCACACTTACTGTGGTCCGGAGGCCGGCAGGAGCAGGGAGCCTGTCCTACTCGGGACAGGACCACTCTGCACACCCACAGCAGCATGCTGCCCGGTGCGATCGGAACACACCCTGGCCACACGGGGGTGGGCAGGAGCGGAGGGGCTGGCAGGCGGTGTCCTGTGGGGCCCGGCCTCATGGGTGCCTGCCCTGGACCCTGGGCGCTCTTAGCGGGGGGGGGGGGGGGGCGGGGGGGGGAGCAGGTGCTTCCAGGCCGACGCCTCCGGCCTCCCGTGTGGCGTGTGGTGTCGCATCGTGCGTGTTGGAGGACAGCAGCCCAGCTGCAAACTACGATGTGCGTCCCTGCCAAGGGACTGCCGGCAGTGGGGAGGGCAGGCGGCACTGCCCCCCTCAGACCCTGCACTGGGCGGGCGGTGGCCATGTGAATGGAGCGTGAGCACCGCTGTCTGCGTGTCCTCCTTGCTCCTGTCCCCCCCCCCCCCCCGTGCAGGCACGTGTCTGTGTGTCTGTGCACATGTGGTTGCAGCACGTCCGCTTGGTCCTGTTGTGAATTAGCCCCGTGGGGACTGCGTGGGGGGTGCTGCCCTTGCCTTGCGGGAGCAGAGAGCCTTCCGACCCTGGCATCCTTCTGTCTTCGGCGGGCCCTCGGTGCCCTGGGTGGTCACGTGTGGAATTTCAGGGGCTCTTTCAATGGGAAGCACACACACTAGTGGGCACCGCTTTGCCACCTAGACGACGCACAGCCTCCACCAAGGGTCTCGTCCCAAGGGCGGGTCTGCCTCTGGCAGTTGGCCTGGGCGCCCCCCCCCCCCCCCCCCGCGAGGCCCGGCCTCCTCCCTCCCTGGGGACAGGGGCTGTCGCTGCAGAGGGCATCCTGGGGTCCCTCCTACCCCCAACCTCCCGCCTGGGAGACACACACTGAGGGGCTGTTTGTTCTTTGTTTGCAGAGGTATTGTGGCCAGTATTTTGGTTTTCTTATGTTTTGGAGTCACACAAGCTAAAGACGGGCCATTTTCCAGACCTCATCCAGGTAACTCGCCCTTTCTCTTTCCGTGTGTGCCCATGTGACGGTTCTGTCCCGAGCAGTCGCTCCGTGTCTGTGCTGCTGGGTGTGAATGTCCTGTCCTCCTCTTCCCAGCCCCTCCCGCCAGCCAGGGCGCACTGTCACAGCTGAGGGCGAGGGCTGGGTTTCCTGCAGCCCCTTCTCCCGTCTCTCCGCTCCTCACCTTGTCCCGCAGCTGTCCTTACCCCCTGTGCGCCTTCCACCCACTGTGTCTCAGGGGGCCGCTTCTACAGACCTTGGTGCCCCAGGACTGGCCAGCGGGGTCGGCATGGGCTTCAGCTGGTGGCCCTGCCATTGGCCTGCTCACTGGGTGCCATCTGCAATGAGTTCTCCTGTCTCTAACCCCCAACCCCCAAGTTGAGGGAGTTCCAACAACCCCCTGGGCCTCGGAGCTGCAGAGCAATGCTCAAGCTGCCCCCTAGTCCTGCCCCCCTGCCCCCCCCCCCGCCCCACTGCTGGTCCTGCCCCCTAGCCCTGCCCCTGCCCCCCCCCACTGCTGGTCCTCTTCCCTAGCCCTGCCCCTGCCCCCCACCTCTGGTCCTGCCCCCTGCCCTGCCCCAGCCCCAGTGTGTCTAGGGCTCCAGCCTCATTGAGGGGCTGCCTCTAAAGGCAAGGCATGGTTGGTTTCCTGAAATGTTACAACTTAGTAACCTTTGTAATCTTAGAACCTTTGTTTCTTTTCTGTCTTAATAGGGGTGTGTATTCATTGTAGAATACTTGGAGAGTACAAAAAGTATTTTAAAATAGAAACAAAAGCCACTCACAGGAAGAAGCCACTGTTAAGGTTTAGTGTGTTTCTGCACATGGTACACACGTAGCATTTAAACATGGGATCCTACTCTGTGTGGTTTTATATCAGAGTTCCTCACTTCAGGGAAACACAAAGACCCCCTTACTAATTTTTTACTTGACAACTAGATATTTAATGGCTGCTCGTTTGGTGGTCATCTGAACGCACTCCGGTTTGTTTACCAGTCGTATCATTGCCTGTGTCCGATCATTCGTGTAGCACAAAGTCCTGGGAGGAGAAGCAGCAGCTTAAAGGGCGGGACTATTTTAGGCCGTGCTGGAGGTGACCGGACTGCCCTGGGGAAGGGGTCGGTGAGCGCTGTGGCTGTGAGCTAGTCCCCGGGTGCTCCGAGCGGTACGGGGGCACCTGCCTGGGGAACCTGCGCTGGCTGGTCTCACCGGCCACTCTGCCCCCCTCGATGCCTGGTTGGGACGCTGACACTGGGTGACACCGCCTGGTGCCTGCCGGAGGGGCAGTGGTGAGTGCACGCAGCTGCACGGCCTGGCCCCGCGGCTCCCCACCTGCTCAGTCTTCTGGGCCTCAGAAGGGTCTGAACTAGCCAGAGTGAGAGAACAATTTAAAACCCACCAAAAGTCATGACAAAAGTCCGGGTGCCTGTTGGATCGGCCGGGAAGAGTTCTAGAGAGTCAGCGGACGGAGGGGGGGGCAGAGCAGGTCGCTTGTGGGCGCTGGGCCCAGCCTGGGATCGGACAGCGGTGGGCAGCTGCTTGGCCTCTGGGCTCCTGGGAGGCCCTGCATCCCGTCCAATCTGGGGTGCCGGTCACCCGCTCCCATGTCGCGTGCTGGGCTCTGCTGCGCCTGCCTTTCGGTTTGGTTGCTGGGTGTGAGCGGCTTCCCTGCCGGTCTGTGATTTACCGAATGCAGAGGCCCGCTCTGGGGCACCTGCTCCTTCGTGGCGGGCAGGACGCCTCAAACTTGTCAAGTCAGAGCACATGGGAAGTGGTCCCCTCAATCCTGGGCAGCACGCCATGGGGACGGTGGGGAGGGTTTTCTGGCCCAGAAACAAGGTGCTTTGTTGGGAAACTTGAATTGGCTACAGTTCCAGTTGAAACTGGCCCGTGAAAAAGGCACCCTTCTCTTCACGATTTCTGTTTTCATGCGTGGCTCCCTCTGGAAGCTGGAGTAAACAGAATATTGTGAGGGCTGCGGGGGCCGCTGGATTTGATGCGCAGGAAGAAAGTGGGTGTGCAGGTGGGGCGGGTGCTCGGGGAAACCAGGGGCGCACCCGCTGCGTGTTTGGGGGCGGGGCGGGCCCTGGGGGTTCTACAGGTGGAGGGGGATGGGCAGTGGGGCATGGCCAGCTGGAGGCCCTCTGATGGGGGAGGGGAGCAGACGAGCTCAGTGTCACAGGGCCCGTGAGGAAGGTGCCCTCGCATGGCCGTGGGGCGAGCGCTCCGGGGAAGCACCCTGAGTCGCTTTACCGCAGGCCCTTTTAGATCCTGCTGCAGCCTTGACCAGAGAACTTTCCAGGCTCTTCCCAGACTCCACGGCAGCAAGGCTAGTTTGTCACGTCCACTGTTTACCCCACTCCCGGAGGCACTTGAGCAAAGCGTCCTTCGGGCTTTGTGCTTCCTGCCTGCGTGAGCTGCAAGCGGAGGTTTCACAAGCCCGAGGGTGCCGGCTGGGCCCCGGAGCCCCACACCAGCGCCTCCTTACCAGCTGCCCTCCCTCCCCCTGCCGGCGGCTGGGATCCCCAGGGCCAGCGGGGCCAAGGTCTCTTCCACATTTGTAAGCACCACCGTTGTTATTCAAGGAAAATCGTTTTTAAAACTAAGCTGGTGGTGTTTCTTTAAGCAGACACAAGCAACGGGAAAGTAGATAGTTTAGGCCGGTATTAAACAGGATTGTCAGGATTGTTGGAAGGTGAAAGTTGTCATTTGTGGTTTTTTTAATTTATTTTGAGAGGGCGTGCACGTGAGTGGGGGGCGGGGCAGAGGGAGAGAATCCCAAGCCGACTCCAGGCTGCCGGCGCAGAGCCCCCTGTGGGGCTTGGTCTCATGGACCCTGAGGTCGCGACCTGAGCCGAAGCCAAGAGCCACGTGCTCCCCGTCATTTGTCTCAGACGATGGTTTTAGATGCTTCCTCTGCTGCTCTTTCCTCCCCTGGTGACAATCTGAGCCTCCCCTTTCAAGGGATGAAAACCAGGTGGCCGATAAAAGGAATTTGGGGGACAGGTGGTTTTTTTCCCTGCTTTACTAAGATTTCATTGGCCCAGAACAACGTGTGGGTTTAAGGTAGACCAGGTGATTGACAGCCCCCCGTCACCCCCGCAGAATTAGTTTCTTTTTTGTGGTGAGGACACTGAAGATCGCCCTCAGCAGCTGTGAAGTGTGTATTCCGGGGACCCGCGGTGCGGGTGGAGATGGGAGTCTCCTGAAGGTTCGACAGAAGCAGGGTCGGTCTAGCCTCCGGCTTGGCATTGGAGACCGTTGTCAGTGCAACTCACCGCGTTAGCGCTGAAGGAAGACGAAGTCTCCTCCGCATTCGTGGTGAAAACTTAGCATGCTGGGATTCCTAGGTTTTCTTAACTCTCCACAAGGCATCCGGCAGAAACCCACTGCAGGTTTCCTCAGCGGTAAAGGTCAGAGGTCTCGCCGGTACACACGCGCAAGGGCGCTGGCTGCCCCTGCTTCTGGCCCCGGGGGGGGGGGTGGGGGGTGGGGGGGGAAGCTGGGAGCACTGGCCGGAGGCATCGGGGCCGGAGGCATCGGGGCCGGAGGCATGGGCACAGCCCAAGCTCGCTTCTGAGTGAGGCCTCGCGCAGGCGTGCTGCCGGCCAGCGGCGGGGCTGGCGCCCCTGACGCTCGTGTTCTGTGTCTCTGTAGCTTACTGGAGGTTCTGGCTCTGCGTCAGCGTGGTCTATGAGCTGTTCCTCATCTTCATACTCTTCCAGGTGAGCGGGTTTTCTCGGATAATCTGGGGGTGTGGGCGGTGCCGCGGCCCCGGTAAGCGAAGGGTGTCCGAGCGGGCTTTGCCCACCAGCCCCTCGGGAGCTTTGGCAGGAAGCGAGGCTGTGAGGGGGGCCCTCCAGAAGGGTCCGCTTGGGGAAGGCTGCGGGCACCGCGTCTCAGCAGGGTCTCTGCCCTGAGCCGCGTGTGGGCCCTGCCCCGACGGCCCCCGCTGGCGAGCGGGGACGGGGCCCAGTGGGACGGTCGGCTCGGGTGGGACGCCTGCCTGTCCCCTGAGCAGCAGGGTCCCACCCCTGGGGAGGGCGGCACCCCCACTAGCTGGTCCTGGGGTTTAGTCCTCGGGGCTTCTCCCTCCGAGTGCACCTTGTGCAGCAGGATGGTCCGGAGGGAGGCCGGAACGTTCTCCGTAGTAAACCGTGGCTCCCCACTTGCTGGCACTGGTGTCTCTTTACTAAAGCTTTTCCTTCTGCTCAACCCCACGTGCACCTAGACGGTGACCTTCAGTTTACAAAGTACTTTCTTATTCACAAGCTCACAGCTCCCGTCAGTTCTGTCTCTCGTGGTTTATCGCCACGTGATGAGATTCACTCTTAGCGCGGTGTATGGTTCTGAGTGTTGACAGCTGTATGTGTAAACCCATGTCTAGGACACAACAGTGGCTCGTGTCCCCCAGAGCGCCGACCTGCTCTCCCTCCACCACCAAGTCCTGCCCTGTGGGAACCCCCTGGGGGCGCGCTCGCTTGTGCCTCCTGGGCCCTTGGAGGGCGTGGGGTCATCGGGGTCGTGGGGGTCGTGGGCCATCTCCTGCTGGGCGGGGCGGCCTTGACCTCGAGCGGGAGCCGTTTCCTGAGCGGGGCTGCTGGTGACAGGCCCGCGGGCACCCGAGCACGTGTTAGGTCTGCTCGCACTGCTTCCCGGCACGACTGGCCAGTGGCTCCCTCCAGGAGAGAGCTCCTGCCACCAGACCCTGGGCGGCACCCGCGCTTGTCGGGACCCTTACCGTGGCCGCCTCTCCTGGCCTTGTTTGCGTTTCTGGGTCAGCCAAGTGTCCTCCGTGGTGCGGTGCTCGGCGCCGCGGGACCGTCCTGCTCGGGGTCTGCAGCCTGCACCTGGCACAGCTGTGCCCGAACGTCTGGGTTCCTGCTCTCTGGATACAGCAGTGCCCAGCCTCCGATCCTGTGGCTGATGTCACGGTCTGAGGGTCACTTCCACAGACCCCAAGCTGGGGACAGGTCGAGTTGCAGGACAAGGCAGTGCGTCTGTCTGGCACAGATGTGACGCGGGTCTGAGGCCAGAAGACGTCTGTCACCCGACCTCATCCTCTGCCCTGCTTCGTCCCTTGTCTGGTACTTGGGGCAGGAGTGAGGGGATGGTGTCCTGACCGCAGGCCTCCCGGGGCCACTCCCTGTGGGCTGGTGGCCACAGGGGGCCCGAGGGAGGGGTGAGGCTGTGTCTGCTGCAGGCAGCCTTCCGTCTGTCGACCCCAGAAGTCTCCTTAGCGCTAAGGCCAGAAAGGGCGGTTTGCTGCTGTTGGTATCCGTGTCTGGGAAGGCTGACCTGATGTCGTGTTTCTTCTGGGAGGGCCTGTGGAGAGGGGCAGTAGCAAGAGCGGTGACCTGTGACCCCACCTGTGTCCCCACCCACACAGCCTCCACGTGGGGAGCGTGGCGCATCTCCTTGGACTCGGGGCCTCCCCACCCCCACCACGTCTGCCCGTCCCTGCACTGCAGGGTGTTTGTCCCTACTCGGCAGAGGCGTCATCCACACACCCCAGGCCACACGCACGCTTTCGGGACTTTAGCCGAGCTCTCCCGTCGCCACCAGCAGCATGTGGCCTCACTGACCAGGGCGCTGGCCTTGCAGACTGTCCAGGACGGCCGCCAGTTTCTGAAGTATGTGGACCCCAAGCTGGGAGTCCCACTGCCGGAGAGGGACTACGGGGGAAACTGCCTCATCTACGACGCAGACAACGAGAGTGACCCCTTCCACAACGTCTGGGTACAGGCGGGCCCTAGGAGCTCCGTGCTCGGGGTGGGGCCAGGAGTCACGTGCTTAATCAGCTCCCCAGGTGCTGACCTGTCCTGCATGTTTCTGGAACCCCGGTCGTTCTGCAGATCAGACAGGGTGGGGTTGGCGTGGGCCCTGCCAGGCGCTGACCTCCCTCCTGCCTGACCCAGGGCTCCCTTCAGCTTAGCCCACTTGGCGAAGGGTCCGTGCAGCCCCATTGTGGGGCAGGTCCCTGCCTCTCAGCCTGGAGACCTGCTCTCCTCTGTGGTCAGGGCGTGCTGTCCGCCTGCGTGCAGGATCCCAGCTTTGTCCCTGGGATCCAGTCAGCACAGCTCAGAGAGGCAGGAACCGGGCCCAGGTGCTCATGGAGAAGGAGGGACCAGTGGCTTTGGGCCGCACACGAGGCCAGTGTCCTGTCCCCATAGGACAAGCTGGACGGCTTTGTGCCTGCGCACTTTATTGGCTGGTACCTGAAGGTAAGGTGACCTCGTCGTCAGAAGGACACCCTCGTTTTCAGGTCTGCCTTGTGCTCTGAAGCCACTTCCCAGCCACAGGCTGATGTTCAGAGTGGTTGCCCGTGGTGGGCGAGGGTCTGGGGGCCATGGCTCAGGCCAGGCAGCTGTCCAGAGAGTTGGCACAACTGCTTGGGCACCCTGGGTCCTGCCCCGACCCGCACTTGTCCTTGGTGTCGTGGCCTCCAACTAGTGCCTCGCCCCGCTCCTGAGGGGGTCAGGGGTGTCGCCCTGGAGCGGCTGACGCTCTGCCGCGGCCTGCAGACCCTGATGATTCGTGACTGGTGGATGTGCACGATCGTGAGTGTGATGTTCGAGTTCCTCGAGTACAGCCTAGAGCACCAGCTGCCCAACTTCAGCGAGTGCTGGTGGGATCACGTAAGTGCCAGCATCTGCCCTGGGGGGTCGAGGGCAGGATGGGACTGGGGACCACAGGCGCCCACCACCTCCCTGGCTCCCGCCCCCAGTGGATCATGGATGTGCTCGTTTGCAATGGGCTGGGCATCTACTGCGGCATGAAGACTCTTGAGTGGCTGTCTCTGAAGACGTACAAGTGGCAGGGCCTCTGGAACATTCCGACCTACAAGTACGGCTCTCGAGCTGCCCTGGTCCATGGGGGGAGGGATGTCAGCCCGACCCCAGCCTGTCTAATCAGGTTCTCCTCATCCCCTGCCAGCATTTTTCAGAGGCTCTCCAGGAGCTGCCCCCGTTAGGTGACCCGGGAGGGCGCTGGGGAGTGGGGTCTCCCGCCCATCACGGGCCCCCGGCACGGCTGCCGGGTGGAGCAGAGGGGCCCCGGGCTGACGGGCACCTGTGCTCCCAGGGGCAAGATGAAGAGAATCGCCTTCCAGTTCACGCCCTACAGCTGGGTCCGCTTCGAGTGGAAGCCCGCCTCCAGCCTGCGCCGCTGGCTGGCCGTGTGCGGCATCATCCTGGTGGTAAGGCTGGCCAGTCTCGTGTGCGCGCCTGCTGGGCAGCCCGGCTCGCCACCCACCCTCCTCTGTCCCCCAGTTTCTGTTGGCAGAGCTGAACACGTTCTACCTGAAGTTCGTGCTGTGGATGCCCCCCGAGCACTACCTGGTCCTCCTGCGGCTGGTCTTCTTTGTGAACGTGGGCGGCGTGGCCATGCGGGAGATCTATGACTTCATGGATGACCCGTGAGAGCCGGGGGGGCGGGCCTGGGCACACTGGGCGTCGCTGCCCCTGGGGCACAGCCGCAGCGCCCTCAGCCGAGTGCCCTCCCCCGCAGGAAGCTCCACAAGAAGCTGGGCCAGCAGGCCTGGCTGGTGGCGGCCATCACGGTCACAGAGCTGCTCATCGTGGTGAAGTACGACCCACATACGCTCACGCTGTCGCTGCCCTTCTACATCTCCCAGTGCTGGACGCTCGGCTCTGTGCTCGTGCTCACCTGGACCATCTGGCGCTTCTTCTTGCGGTGAGTGCCGTGCTCCCGGTGGCCTCGACACCAGCTCGGGGGCCGTGTTCGGCTGGTGTCTGCGTCCCGCGGCCCCTGCCTGTAGCTGGGTGGGGGCGTCCCTGTGAGGGGACTGCCAGGGGCCGGCCGGTGGTGACTCGGCCCCCACCGTCCCCAGGGACATCACCCTGAGGTACAAGGAGACTCGACGGCAGAAGCAGCAGAGCCGGGGGGACCAGGGCAGAGCCGGGGGCGACATGGATGGACACCTGCCTGGGCCGGAAGACCCCCCAGGGCCTGCGGAGCCTGAGAGGGAGGGGGTGCCAGCCCCAAACTGATGCACCTCACGACTGCCCAGAGCCCGGGCCTGCTGGAACCTTCCGACAGGCCTCAGCCCTTGTGGTTTTATTTTCCCTTTCTCCCATGCACATAGCTGGGCTCTGTGGGATGCAGGTGGCCCCTGACCCAGGCGTGTGTGTGTGTGTGTGTGTGTGTGTGTGCGCGCGCGCGTGCGCGCGCCCGTGCACATGTGCTCCTGGGGCTCCTCTCAGCCTGACCCGTGTGGCTGGGCTTGCTCCGGGCAGCTGGTCCCCTCCCCTTTCTGCACAGTCAGCCCGCCGGCCTCTGGGCCACAGCGAGCCCTCAGCACCCAGATGGACGGCTCAGGCCCAGCAGAGGCATCACGGTGCCTTCCTCTGCTCCCTGGGCCCCCAGCCACTCTGAAGCCCTGACTGCACCTCACTGGACCCCCATTAGCCCCTCGACGGCACATGTGAAGGATGACCATCCAGTGATACCCTGAGACAGCTGAGAAGGGGCAGGTCTAAGCAGGCAGCCCTGAGCCACTTCCTGGGGAGGCTTCATCTGACCCAGCAAACCTGGGGGTGTGAACGGGGCCGGAGGTCACCGGATTGGCTCCTTGAGGGACATGGAGTCAGAAACTCAAAGGCCCTGGGCCTGAGGCTGGGAGGAGGGGCAGAGGGTCTTCGAGAGCTAACAGAACAAGTAAAGCAGGTCCTTACCAGCTCCCGGCCCTGTGGGCCCTGTGCATCGTGTGCCCAGTGCTGGTGCTGCCCAGAGGGCTGGGGGGACGGGGGCAGGTGTGCAGATGGGCCGCCCCGGAGCTGCTTCCAGTGGGGGTGATGGGCCGCTGCACGAACCCAGTGGGGGAGCCCTAACAGAAGCGTTACACTTGCGACACGGACACCGTGCCTGGTGGAGACCCCACAAGAAGGACAAGCACTCCTCCTGCCAAAAAAAGTGCTTTAATAAAAGTGTCTGAAACTTTCCCACAGAAGTCCATCGATTTGAACACTTCTCTTCATTCTCAGCCAGGAGGTCCGGAGGGGGAGGGGCAGGAGGCCTCTCAGGAGATAATCCGCAGGCCTGGCTTGCGTTCTCCCAGGGCCTGGAGGAGGTCCTCGGTCTGCTGCGTCCAGTAGATGTCGTACAGGCTGCGGCGCGGGGAGGCGGCGGGGTCACGGCCTCACGGGCCATCCCCCAGCTCCCGCCCCCCCTCCCGCGTCCCCCCACCACGCCCCACTCACACCAGCTGCTCCAGCGCACAGTCAGGCCGCTCCAGGCTCTCCATCAGCCGAAGGATGCCCCGGTCGTCCATGCAGTTGTTGCTGAGGTCCAGCTCCCGCAGGCTGCGGTTGACCACCAGGAGCGAGGCCAGGCTGTTACAGCCGCCGTTGGCCACGTCGCAGTCCCCCAGCCTGGGCAGACAGCAGGGCACGGGTCACGACGAGAGGATCCGCCACAGAACAGGGTGCTGGCAGGGCTGTCCCCGCACCGCGATATTCGTGGAGCCCTGAGGCACGTGTGCGTGCACACCGTGCGCCGAGACCTCGGGGTCGTAGCCGTTCCCCAGACCTCGGACTCGGGAGCACGTCTGTCTCTGGCCCAGTGGCCAGCCCCAGGCAGACACCCCAACCAGAGAGGGAAAGAAGGTGCACACGGCTGCCCTCCAGGCTGAGCGGTCAGACGGACCCGAGGCGGGCACACCCTGGCCACAACCTCCCCGGGGCCAACTCGGGTCACCAGAGGGCCTCCTACAGCTGCTTGCTTGCTCACCGCCAGGTGCTGGAGCCTGGCTGGGCTGCCAAGGAGGCACCCAGAGGCCAAAGGTGGGAGGGAGGAGGGTGGCCGGAGGCACAAAGTACACAGGCTTCCAGCCTCCAGAGCAAGGACACCTAGGTGGGGGGTGGAGCTGTGGACCCAAGCCACGCCCCCTGCCCCACCTGCCCCCAGAGCACCCCAAGGAGCTGGCAGCAGACCAGGCCCTCTGGATAGAAAAGCAGGGGACCCTGTCGGGCTCAGCCTGCAGGGCCAGCTGTCCAGGGCTTCTTCAGCCACACCCTTCACCTGTGTCCCGCCCAGCATGGCCAGGCATCCCCAGAAGCCACAGTGAGAAGCAGAGATCCAGAGGCCGCCAACAAAGCCAAAACCTGCGACACCAGAAGCAAACGGCTGACGGGCCAAAAGAGAGAACAGAAACAACGGGGTGTCGGGCTACAGGGCGGTCGGTGAGACCCAGCAGTGGGTTCCTGAGAGCTCCAGGAAGGAAGAAACAAGTTCGGGAAAATCCTCAAAGGCTCGACACTGGAGCACAAGCAGGCGTCCAGCACAACAAAGGAACCAGGACCCCGGAACACAGCCGTGCAGGGCAGGGGCCAGGGGTCCCAGCGCACAAAGCAGGTGCTGCCAGGCCTTTGGGAGCCCGCGGGTTCCGGGAGTTGCCAGACGTGGCCGTCAGGAGTAGGGAGGGGCCCCGGGGGGATGCGCGGGACCCCGGACTTGGACCCATCAGACTGAGACGTGCCAGGCACGCCCGTGCTCGCTCACCAGAGCACCCGCAGCGTGGCGCTAGGCTGGCTCAGGCCCTGGCACAGCTCCTGGACGCCGGAGTCGCCCAGCTTGTTGTCACTCATCTGCAGCTCCACGAGGTGCTTGTTGTGGGTCAGCATCGCGCTGACGTGGGGGCAGCACGCGGCCGTGAGGCCACAGGACTTCACCCTGGGAGAGAAACAGCACTAGGGCCTGGCCACGCCCACACCTCCGGGGTGCGGAGGCCCCGAGCCCCTCAACGCCCGCCCTCCAGGGACACACGGCACCCCCTCCCGCACGCCTCCCCCCCCCCCCCCCCCCGCAGGCACAGAAGCTGACCTGGGGCCTGGGCCCCGGGGCACCAGCACCACCGTCATCCCTGAGGTGTCCCCAGGCGCCACGCTCCTCACAGGCCCACCGTCCCCCGGCTGCCATCGGGCTGCGCTCACCACAGGGACTGCAGCTGGCATCCAGGCTCCAGCAGGCTCTCGCACAGCAGCCGGGCACCCTCGTCCCCCAGCGCATTGCCTGCCAGGCTCAGCTCCTTCAGGCTCTCCTTGGCCCTGAGCACTTGGCACAGGTCTCTGCAGCCCGTGGTGGTGATGTCACAGTCCCAGAGCCTGCAGAGCCGGGGCCGCATCACTGCAGGGCCCCCAGGGGACACACAGCCAATCTTCTCAGATACTCCCCACCTGCCCGCTGGGGCCACGGCTCTCTGAGGAAGCAGGGCGGGCGCAAACTCACCACAGGACCCTGAGCCGGGAGCTGGGGTGCAGCAGCGCGGGGCACAGTGTGGCGATGCCCTGGTCACCCAGCTTGTTGTCACCCAGGTCCAGCTCCTGCAGCGAGGCCTTGGAGGCCACGACACCGCACAGGTCCTTACAGCTGGCCGGCGTGAGGCCGCAGTTCTCCAGTCTGGGGGCACAGGGGGGCCGGCAGAACTGGGAAGCCCCCGTGGTCCCGTCCCCCCGCCAGACCCCACACTTACTTGAGCGTCTCCAGCTGGCAGGCAGAGTCCACCAGGCCCCGACACAGCACCTGCACGCCAGCCTCGCCGATGTCGTTGTTGCTCACCACAAGCTCCTTGACGTGCCTCCAGGCCCTGAGCACTGCGGCCAGGGGCTCACAGCTGGCGGCCGTCAGGTTGCAGTACTCCAGCCTGGGGACAGGTGGGTGTTGGGAACTCTGGCCAAGGGAGCTCGGTCCGGGTCTCCTCTCTCGCCCCGGGCTGCAGGGCGCATGAGACTAGAGGGCTGCTGGGCTAAGGGGCCATCTCCTTGCACGGTGGGCGCTCAGGGCCGCTTGGAAGCCGGCCGCCAACCACGAGCCCCACCCTGAGCTTGGGGGTCACTGGACCCGGGAGAAAGATGCCAGTCTCCCGATCTGGGTCTGCCTGTCTTCCTCCATCGCTGAGCCCATCAGCACACTTCTGGTGGCCAGGCCGCCCCACACGTGATGTGGGGCTACAGGCCACCTTTTAGCTTTTGGACCACAGCCCCAGCATCACACACAAGGACCATCGGCAGGTCCCCCAGAGCTCCCTCTTCAAAGCTCCCTGCGGCCAACACGCTGAGGCAAGGGCTTGCCCAGGGCAGTCCTCAGCCAAAACCACAGTGACCCGGAAGTGTAGGGCTGGGGGCGGCCTGGGTGGCAGGCCCCACACTCACTGAAGCTTCTCCAGGTGGCACTGGGGGTCCAGGAGTCCTTTGCAGAGCAGCTGCAGGCCCGCGTCCCCCAGCGGGTTGTCGCTGAGCTGCAGCTCGCGCAGGGTAGGCAGGGAGCGCAGCGCGTCGGGCAGGACCTCGCAGCCGGTGTTCGTCAGGCAGCAGTTCCGGAGGCTGGAGCACACCCAGCCAGCCATCAGCAGGGTCCCCGCCAGCCAGGCCATGGCCCCCAGGGAAAGTGCCCCTCTGTCCTCAGGAGCCGGGGTGAAGCAGACACAGCACCAGCACCTCTCCCCCACCCCGGCCCCCTCGCCTGGGAGAGCCCTGGGCCTGGCCTTGCAAGAGGGCCGCCACCTCCTCTGGGGTCTCCAGGCAAAGGAATAGAGGGCAGGAGGGGATGCACCTCGGGGCCTAGAGGACACTGGGTCGCGAGCCCAGGAACAGCAGGCAGGGCCGTGGCGTGAACAGACCCCACAGGGGGACAGGGGCCCGAGACAAGGCGGGAGGAGCCCCCACCCTCCAGGACCTGCTGCTGCCTCCCGCCCCCCTTCCCCAGGCTGACCCAGTAGGTCCACACCTGAGCTCGGGGTGGGGCAAGCACCTGGGCCGTGTGGATCATACAGGCTCACCTGAGCTTCTGGATCCTGCAGCTGGGGCTCTGCAGGCCCTGGAGCACCAGCCGCACCCCGGCATCGTGCAGCTCATTCGTGCAAAGGCTCAGCTCGGTCAGCGAGGGGTTGGCCTGGAGGGCAGAGCAGATGTCCTTGCACCGCACCTCCGTGAGGCCACAGTCATCCAGCCTGTGGACGGGAGCGTACGGGTCACCTCACGAAGCTTCCGCCGAAGACACCAGCACGTACACAGGTGACGTCTGGGCCCCCACACCCTCCACGCCGCACCGCGGGGGCACAGTCGGCACGTGAGAGCTCTCGTCTGCCTCCCGGGAAACACCAGACCGGCACCAGGCGGCAGCTCTGAGAAGTGCCACAGAAAGGGCACAGCACCTCGGAGGGGCCGGCCAACCGGAGGGGCTCGCCAGGACGGGCACGAACGGCAGGGGCCACCCCGACCAGTGAGAACTGAACGCTGGTGGGAGGAAAACCAGCTGTCGCTCACAGGAGAATGACAGCTGATAAATGTGAACGGAATGAGGGGATTAAAAATCCCCATTAGACAAAGGCCCAGTAATAACTGTTCTGGCAAGATCCACCGACGGATGACAAAATCAGGAGGCGAAAGTCTGAGCAGAAGCAGGATGTTAGCAGTCTCTGCGTATCTCACCCAAGATATTTACCAATTACAAAGAGGAAACAGGAACTCTGTAGTGGGGACAGCTGGCAGACGCCGCCCTCACAGGTGGCCACGGTGACCAGAGGTGGCCGTCGGGTGCCATGGCGGTCGGTAGGATACAACATACCCCGCAGACACAACAGCATTTCTGCATATTCTCGTGAAAAGCTCGTGACTCAGCCCTGACGGGAAGTCAGAAAGACTTCCCAGAGCCTGAGCAGGCTCAAGAGTCGGGTGGCCGAGGACAAGAAGGGACAGAGGGACCATGTGAAGTGTGCACTGTGCATCAGAAGCCCCGCCCACTGTGGTGCTGGGGAAGGCAGCAGAGCGGCCGGCCGGGGGTGGGGGCCCGCCTGCCGCCTCCGTGTGCACCTACCTGACCACCTGGTACTGCTGGATCAGAGGCAGGAGCTCCGTCCACCGGGCGTCACTCAGCTGCTGACCCTGGATGTCGAGATTCATGGTTCGAGGTGAAGTGTCTTCTAGACAGAAGGTGGACGGAGAACACTGTAGCCAGACTCCCTCAACGCCTGATGGGCCAGGGACCCCGCAGAGGGAAAAAAGCCCTAATAGGACCCCCAAGTGGGGGCCGATGGTTCAGAAGCCACGGCCCCTCCCTTGGCCAGTGAGCACCAGCTTTGTTTCCTTTCTTCAGCACCCTTATACACCACAGCCTCCAGGAGCAAGATCGGGGGTGGGCGGGGGGAGGCTGCACCTGCTGGGCTCCCCTGACAAAGGCCACCGCAGAGCTTGGGGACAATGCTGTGGGCCTCACCTCTCAGCCTCCCACGCTCCGCCTTTATGGGCCCCTCCTGCCCAGCCGGGCCAGGACCTGCGCTGGCCATCGGCAGCCCCTGCTTCTCACTTGCCTGGGTGACGCCACAGTTTAAGGACCCCAGCAGGTGGAGTACGGGGACCAGCGATCCGTGCAGTGCCATGGACACTCTGCCTGCCAGCTCAGCCAGCTTCTCCCCTCTTAGAACCAGAGGGCTGCACTGGCTGGGCAGGCAGTGCCACAGCCCCACCTGGCTAGAGAAGGCTAGAGAAGCCCCACCCTGGCATTCCAGGACCCTGGGCCTGAGCTGCCTGTGCTCAGCTAACAGTTCTCCGAGGGGTATCAGCCCCAGATGCCCTGGAAAGGGCTGAGTAGGTGGGGGGTGGGACCCCAGGCCCACTGGCCCGCACTCTGGGTGGTGCACTCATGGATGGTCACTCTGGTGCCCATGTCCACAGTCCCTTTCTGGGGGCTGAAGACTCCAAACAGGCCGGGGCACATCCTCAGCCCCACCCTGGGTCAACCCAGGGCCACGGAGAAATCAGGCCATCAGGCAGGACTTTGGCAAAGCAGTCTGGCATGGGAGCAGCTCACCAGGGACAGCACAGAGCCTGAGTAAACGGTTAACTGCCTGCTGGAGCTTTAGGGGAGCACTGACTGTGGCAGGGGGGCCGCTGGCAGGCGAGAGCAAGGGCATCCTGCTGGGGTGGGGGTGGAGGCAGGGAAGGGAGCTGGGTTTCACTCAAATGCAACAGCAAGCCCAGGAAGGACCCACACCTGGAAACAATGAATTCCTGCTGCCTTCCAGAAAGGTCAGGACAAACAGGATGACTCAACCCCATGTAAGGCTCCTGGTGCCACGACACCCCAACTTCCTGCAAAAACTGCCTCATTCGTGTCCCTGGCCGAAGGCAGGAGTCCCCCTCCCAACCCCGGCAGGTTCAGGGCCAAAGTCCCTGGGAGGCGCGGACCAGGTAAAGGCTCCCGCCAACCAGCAGGCAAGGTTTACGTGTGCATGTCCTGGCGGATGAGCCCGCGGAGGAAGCTGGCTCCCACAACCGTCCAAAGGCGGAACCCAGAGCTCGCCCAGCCCGCTGCCCAGGCCGCGCGAGCAAACCGGCTCCGCCCCCGCGCGTCCCAGGGTGTGGTCAGTAAACCCTGAATCCAGAATCCTTAGTCATCACGGGAGAAAGGGAGTGGGAGGCGGGGCTTCAGAGGGACCCTCTCTCCGAATCCTGTCTGACATCCAGGGCCCGGGCTCTCCCGAGGTGATCTGCAGTGCAGAACAAGGAAACCCGAAGCGAGCAGCTGAGTTCCCCCCCCCCCCCCCCCCCCCCCCCCCCCCCGCCAACACCCTCCCAGGGCTTGACCAGACCCTGGGAGAACCCCTTGGTTGGGCTGTGGCACTAGGAGGACACTTCTTAACGTCTGTGGGCCACGGATCCCTTTGAGAACCCCAGGAAAACCTGTAATGCCCGCAAAGACGCCATATCTCCCTGCTTCTCCCGGAATCAGGACCCCCACCAGCTCGGCTGCTCCCTAGGGTCCCAAGAGGGCACTTAATGCTTTCGCGTGTGACAAATGGCCGCTGCGCAGGGCCGTGCCCGGAGGACAGGAGCCGGGGGGTTGCGTCCCCCGCCTGGGCCCACCCGAACCGGACCGGAAGGCTGAAGCGCGTCCCGGGCCCACTGAGCCCCAAGCCCGGCGGCCCCGCACCGCGCGGTTACCTGCGCGAGGCGCGGGGGGCGCCCAGGGGTGAGCCGGGGTCCGCACGAGGCCTCCCGGGGCCGCGGCCGCCGCCCTCCCCGCACGCCGGAGGCCGCGAATGTGTCCGGGGCCCGCGCGGGATTGCTCTGCGGGGCGGCGGCCTCTCGGGGCTCGCGCGCGAGGGGCCCCGCGGAGGGTCCGGACGCGGGTCGCCCCAGCCCCCGCTCCCGCCCCCGGCCCGCTCGCCGCGCAGCTCACCTCGGGCCGAGCCGCTGCTTCCGCGGGGGCCTGGGGCGTGGTCCGGGCCCTGTCCTGGGGGTGGGGCCACGTCCTGGGCCGCAGCCCGAGCGGCGCGACTCACCCGCGCGCCGCCACCCCGCCACCCCGCCTCGTCTCCCGGGGCACCCTAGCCCCAGACGGGGGCCCGCCCTCCATCCCTCGCGGGCAGCGTTTCTAGGCGAGGGCCGTTTGGGAGCGGGTGCTCCGCAGGCAAAACCGAACTCGGGCGCTTGCATTACAAAGAAGGGGAGGCCCGACCGTCAGGGCTTCTCTGCAGCACCCCGACTCTGCCCGTGAGAACCATCACTGACGGGGAAAGGTCTTCAGGAGGACCTTGTTAAGGTTTTCAGACACGCGGAACGAGGCACACTGTGTTTCAAAAAGGCCGGGGGGCGGCGCTTTACGCCTCGCTCTCGGCCCGCGTGGGCCACCTCCTGGGGCGCGCGCGCCTGGAGCTCGTGTGTCAGCTCTCTCGCTTGGACGCGCTGCGGTGATCGGTTCAAGGGCGTCCCTCACGGACCCGTACGCTCGTTAGATCAGGGATGATGGGTGCGTTCTCATCACACTGGCCTCCGTCACTTCGACCACTGCTTACCGACCACCTACTGAGTGCCAGGCGCTATGGTGGGCGCTCGGGCTGCAGGCCAAGCAGAGCAACGTCTCAGGCCTCACGGAGCTGTGAGTAAATTCATAGCATTTAGAATGTGGAAAGTGCAAAGGTGGGGAGGAGGGTGGATGATGCAGGATAAAAGCGAGTCAGGAGTGAGTGCTGGAGGGGCAGGCCGGAGGTCACTTCCCCAGTGAGAGCAGGTCTCTTGAGGCTGAGGCCCAGAGGCTGCGGCAGGCCGGAGGGAGACGGGTTGGAGTGTTCAGTTGCGCAAACATTGGAGAGTGCCCGCTGCAGACCTAGCGTGAACTCTGTGGCCACCAGGGGACAGCACAGTATGGGTAGGGGATGAGGGACCTGGGAGGTGGGGAGTCTGTCCTTTGAGGGGAATAAGGCGAAGGGTTATTCAATTTGGCGAGAATATTTGCCTGGGCCGGTCCTTCCTTGGGCAGCTTGCTGGGCGCCAACAGACAAGGGGGTCAGGGCCACCACCGTGGGGCGCCAGGGGTCCCAAGCGGGTTCGCAGAGGTGGGCCAGAGCAGAGCCCCCCACCCCACCCCCAGAGCAGGTGCAAGTTGTCAGGCTGTCATCAAGCGAAGGCAGCAGAGCAGCTCCCTTCCACCTCGATGCAGGGAGGGGAGAGTGGAGCTGGGAACTGGGTTTCTGAGTTTCTTGCAGAAGCTTCTGAAGGCTGCGGGCGGCTGAGAGTGGAGGGGCCTCTGGGTGCAACAGTGTTCCAGCCAACTTCCACAGGGTTTTGTTTGTTTTCTTCAGGCAGATACCCAGAAATGAAATTAAAGGATCATTTGGGATTTTTAACTCTCTGAGGAACCTCCCTACTGTTCTCCAGTTACATCCCCACCCACGGTGCCTGAGTGTTCCCTTTTCCCCACATCCTCACCAATAAATCTTACCCGTTCTGACAGGCGTGAGGTGGCATCTCGTTGTGGTTTTGATTTGCGTTTCCCTGACGAGTGATGGTGAGTGCTTTTCATGTGTCTGCTGGATAGCTGGTGTCTTCTTAGGAGAAATGTCTGTTTAGGTCCTCTGCTCATTTTTAACCAGACTGTTTTGGGTTTTTTGTTTTTTGGTGTTGTGTTGTAAGAGTTCTTTATGTTTTTTTGGATATTAACCCCTTATCAGATATATCATTTGCAAATATCTTCTCCCAATCAGTAGTTTGTCCTCTCATTTTGTTGACGGTTTCCTTTGCTATAAAACGATTTTTGTCACAGGAGCGGTATGTGGTCTTTGTAGAAAAACCAGAAGATACAGATGAGAAAATGAAAAGCCCTAATATGCCGCCTTCCAGACACAAAGGCTCTGACATCTCTGGATATGCTCCTACTTCTCTGAATGCACGACACACGTATTCTTAACAAAAAACGAGATATTAGTAACGGTAGGCAGGATAATAACCAAAGATGACCAGGTCCTGATCCCTACCTTATGTGGCAAAGGGGTCTTTGCAGATGTGACTGAGTTAAAGGTTTTGAGATGGAGAGACTGTCCTGCATTACTTGGATAGGCCCAAAGTAATCACGAGGGTCTGTATAAGAGGGACGCAAAAGGGTGAAAATCAGAGATATGACAATGGAAGCAGAGGTTGGAGTGGCTGTGTTTTGAAGAGGGAAGAAGGCAGCCTCTAGAAGCTGGAAAAGGCCAAGAAGCAGATTCTCCCCTGCAACCCTCTGGAAGGAACCAGGCCGGTGGATAGTTCGATTTGACCCCTAGGGCCCATTTCCCACTTCCAGTCTTAAGAGCTGTAAAATAAATCTGCGGCAATGTGTTACAGCAGCAGTAGGAAATTAAAGCATTATGGAGCTGCTGTATTTTTAAGAGTACTTGTGTATACCCTGTATACGCAAACATACAGGTACACTAATCAGTATGTAATACAATCTTTTAATGACCACATTGTGCAACTGAATGTATCCAGTTCGCTCAACCAGTATCTACAGGCTGACATTGACTGTTTTCAGGTTTTTCAGGCTTTGCAGCATATTTTCCTACCTGGTTACCTTCTTGGCACACCATCCAAGAGGGTGGCTTGCCTGGTCGTGAGGTCCTTCCAACACACTGCCCACCTGGCGACCTGAAACGCTGCAGAAGTCCACTGGCTTTCCCCACACTCGCAAGTCTCCACACCCGAGTGCCAATGATGCCAGCCCAACAATGCAAAGTGCCTGGACGCCCTTTTTAAATTTCAGCCAATCCTCTGACAACCCTGACCCCTCCGAGGTGCCGTCCCATTTACGTTTTGTCTTCCCCACGTGAGCCTTCCAAACAGCTCTCCCCAGGGTTCTCGGGTGACTTGACACGGGCAGAGTTGCCGGGCGGGGAGATGGCCAGGCCCAGTATCCTGTGGGGGTGACCCGGGCAACTCCCCTCTGCCAGGGCCGTCCTCCTTGGAGGGGCGGTTCTTTGGGGAACAAGGTCCAGGATTACTCCGGGGAAAATGTCGGCTGAGCCAGTCCCTGCTTGTGTAGCTCGCTGGGCGCCAAAAGACCAGAGATCAAGTCGGGCCCCAACAAGGAAAGGACAGAACTACCAAGACTCCGACAGCACAAGCGCACACCCATCGCCCCAGAGCAGGGACTCCCAGCGTGCCCCGGGAAGTGGGCCGGCGGCAAGGGCGCACGCGCGGAGGGCGCACACGGATGCCCTGACGTCATCGGGACGCGCGGACGCCCGCGGGGCCCCGCCCCGACCCCCAGTCCAGACGGCTCCCCCCACGACCCCGTCCCCGCCCCCAGCACCCCCGGCTCCAGCACCCAGCCCCCCAGTGTCGCTTCAATAGCGCACGTCTCTCCCGGGCAGCATGGCCGCAGCAGGGCCCGGCGCGAATCCACAGTCGACCCAAGGCCGGCGCTGGTAAGAGCTGACCCCGGGCGCGGACCCTTGCAGTGACTGACCTCCAGACGACGGACTGGGAGGCGGCCCACTTCCGACGGTGGGGGGGCCTGGCCGGGGCGCCGCGCCGGGGCGCCGCGTAGCTGCCGCGTCGGGACCGATGGTGGGGCGGGGTCTAGGCCGAGGGGCGGGACCTAGGCGGTAGGGGGCCGGGCCTAGACGGCCTCACTAGTGCCGGCGGGGCGGGGCTTCGTGTGGGGCGGGGCCCTGGGGCGGGGGCGGGGCCTCGTATGAGGCGGGGCCCGGGCAGCTTTTCTCCGAGGCGGAGCACCTGGTCTCCGAGGTCTCACGTGGCCGCAGGGCGGAATGGGTGGTCCCGGCTCGACCCTCACGGCTCCCCGGCCGGGGCAGAAGGCGCGTGCCGTGGCGTGTCTCGGACGCCGGGTCCAGGCAGTGACATTAACGTGATGGGGCTGGGGGCTCGGTTCGTAGGTTGTGTACGGCGGTGCTCTGCGGAGCATCGACTGCGCGTTAGAGCTGGAGAGTATACACGAGTAGAGAGACAGAAAAGATGATTTTGTAGGAAAGAGTGTTATTCACAAGGCGACGTTTGTAATCTGTGCGCAGTGTTTCATTTGTCTAACCCTGTCAAGAGCTGTTCTAATTCTGTGCCCCACTCAAGTGCATTCATTCAATAAATGTTTATTATATAACCCCTTGTGCCCGGCTGTGCTGTAGGTGCTGAGGGTTGGACATCGAGCAGACCAGGCAGAAATCCCTGGTGGAGGGAACCGTGGGAGCCGAGGCCCGGCCTGGGAAGGTTCCCTGCGGGACCACGGGTTGATGAGGGGCGTGGCCAGGTGTCCACAGACTGAAACAAGTGGCGCTCAATCGGGGGCATAAAATTGAAAGCTGAGAGTTTTACGGAGGAGGGGAAGAAAGGTCTGGAAGCAGCAGTCAGGAGCAAGGAGGACAGGGACCCGCCCTCCAGGAGAGAAAGCAGCTGTGCTTGACAGGCTGGTAGGGGAAGCCGGCTCCGGCTCCCAGAGCAAAAGGGATGGGAGGGTGCTCAGGAAAAAACTGGCTTTCCTCGAGAACTTACTCCTTAAGCGCCAGAATTTTATTTTAACAGTTTTAATATGAATTGATTATTTAATTATACTACGCACTTTCCTGTTCTACAGACATAGCATACTGACCTTGATGAACTTTTCTAAAATTAGTTTCAGCAAACTTTGGGAGACCTTCTGTGAGCCAGCACCTCTGCAGGTGCCTGGGAGGAAGGAGGGGTAAGCAAGGCCAAGGCCTGCCACCTGGAGCCACACGTGGGGCAGCAGTGAAGGCCTCAGGGGTCACAGATGCCCTACAGGTATTACAAAGCTGGGTGGATTCGAGGAGGGAGAAGAAATCTGGGCACTTGTTTTTGCCGAAACATGGTGATACTCACGTGATATCTTGAGATTACGTGCTGGTGCCAGATGTACCCGTCTTGTTGTCTCTGTTTTAGTTCATTTCTGTGTTTACTGGGAAATAATAGTCTAAGACTGTTGGAATTGGGCCTAAAGTGAGTACATGTCTGAGCGGGGATCAGAAATGTTCTCACGGGAATAGACATCACGAACTTTAGTCCATAAATGTTACGACTTACATTTCGGGTGCTTATCCATGAAGAAGTTGTGGACTAGTCCTCATTTCTCAGAATTGACATTTTGGCAGATGAGGTTTGCAAATACGGGAACTATGTGTCAGAGTTGATCTTTGGCATTTTATTAAACTGCTCTACTGGTTGTCTTCAAAGGAGATGGTTGAGCCCAGGGCCTGGAACCAGCTGACCTGGGCGTGACCTTGCCCTGTGGTGACCACAGGCAGACACCGTGCCCCTCTAAGCTTGGTCATTTTCACGTGTGCACTAGTGCCACCAGCTACCTCCCTCCAGGTGGTGCGGGTTCCGTGACATAATGCAGGTCAGTGCTCACACGCGTGGGCTCTAAACATTGCTTATGCGAGTGTGCAATGCAGAAACAGGGCCCTTTAGCTGGACTCTGGGTGTGAGGTTTCGACTTCATCCCGGGACACCGGACACCAGCTCTCCCAGGCTGACTGTGGGAGTGGCTCCCTCGCCTACCACAAGAGTCACATTCTTGGAAAGCTGCTAAAATGGTCTACTTTCATTTTATTCTTTTCTGTGCCATAACCTCTTAGATTTGTTTCCTGAAATTCTTGTAAGGATAAAGAAAACTGTTTAAAACAAGGGTTTGGCCCTGTTTGGTCCCCTTTGTGACATCCATGCGGATGTGAGGACTTGGCTGCTGTGAGGACCAGTGAAGCTGAACTTGAAGGTCACCACCGCTCGTGCGTCCCAGACAAAGGGGGCCACGTGGGATTCACCGAGACTTAGGTCTTTATTTGTGAACTCACCTGATTCTCCCAGCTAAGTCTTTATCTTCATCCTTAAACTGAGTTCAGCTGCCGCGGGATCTTTGCTGCATAGAGGCACCCCGGCTGCAGTTTCGTATCGTCCCTCCTGCAGGTGACCACTCTCGTCCGCTTCCAGCGTGCACTGTCGTCTCGATCCAGCCCCAGACAGGCGTCCGACGGACATGAGTTCTCGGCCCCTTCCCACCTGCTCCCACCCTTATGCCTCTGTCCCCACCAGACTCCATGTTTCCTGAAGTAGAAAGCCTTTGGATTCTTCTTGCCACTTCCTCGAGCCCGTTGCAGGGTCCCGACATAGAGGGTCTCAGGAAACAGGAGCGGAGGGGCTGAGGAGGGAGACCCCAGTGTGTGTTTCTGAGATGCCATCCCGAAGAGACTGTAGCGCCACCAGCCAAGCAGTCAGACACGCTTAACCAGACGCGTCTTCGGGTGGGGCCCCGCGGCTTTTGTACTTTCGTAAACATTTTCCGTTAGAAAAATACCTTGCTTATTGAAACGCAAGACACGGAAAAGTGCACGTGGTGGACGCAGGGAGCGCGCTGGATTTCCCCAGCCTCGCCCCCGGTGAGACAGAAGCCATTCAGAGCGAGGTAGCGGGGGTTTGAGAACCGAGCTGGGTCTGCGGCTGCTCTGCGTTCCCGTGTGAGCAGTCACGCCACTGACAGCTTTCACCTTACGCTAGAGAGGGCCCGCCGGGTTGTGTTCTCCACTTTCCGTAGGGTACCCTCTGATCTCCGGGCGGAGTTCTGTCATTTGGCGGGAGGAAGTTCACGCTGAAGCAGGGGTAGGGGAGCCTTTGCATACCCTGGTCAGCTCCTTGCCCTGAGGGAGAAAATTTGGGCTTTAAGGAGCAGATTTCAGTCCTGTAGTAAGGAAGCAGGCCAGTCACGGGGGGCAGTGCGCACTCCGAGAGTCCTGCGTTCCGTGCTGGCAGGGTGGCGTGGGCGCAGGAGTGACCTCCTCCCTCCTGCACGTAAACACTACAAGGATTGGACATTCCTATAGGACCCCGGGTCGGACCCTGAGCCAGCCTCTGAGAACCGAACAACATTAAAAACAAGAGCCTGCCCACAGGAGCTGGTGGGACAGCTGTGCAGTGGTGGGCACCAAAGGCCTTGGTCAGTTACCGTGGTGAGGCCAGGCGGGCGGCTTCGTACAGGAGATATTTGATGCCTCCATACCTAACGTGGTATGGAGCAAAGCATATGCGAAGGCACGGGGGTTTCAAATAACCTCTCTTCTGATCTCCTTCTGCCTGTTTTTGAGATTTATATAAATGGAATTTGGGGTGCCTGGGTGGCTCAGTCAGTTAAGCGTTCGACTTCAGCTCGGGTGATGATCTCACAGTTCGTGGGTTCAAGCCCCACATCAGGCTCTGTGCTGATGGCTCAGAGCCCAGGACCTGGTTTGGATTCTGTGTCTCCCTCTCTGTCTGCCCCTCCCCCACTCACATGCTGTCTCTCTCTCTCTCTCGAAAATAAATATCAAAAAATTAATAAAAATAAATTCTATATTGCATGATACCTTTTCTTTGCTGAACGGCTGTGTGAGTAACCGCCATCATTTCGTTGTGAGCGGCAGTGGTCTGTGGTCCACACTGTATTGTTTTCTACTGCGTGGACAGACCACACTCTACCTACCCATTCCTTCTTGGTGTACGACTCTTTCCAAACCAGTAGGTTTTCGCATTGCTGTGAATGTACGTGCCGTTTGCTGAATGTATGTGAGCGTTTCTGTTGAGTGGGAGGGGACTGTAGTTTCGGTACCAAGGTTGTGGTGGCCTCTTAAAGTTAGTTGGGAAATGTTTCCCCTTTTCTGTCTTTTCAAAGCATTTGTGTAATATTGGTGTTAATTATTCCTTAAATGTTTGATAGAATCTGTCAGTGAATTCTTTTATTTCTTTGTAGGAAGTTTTTACATCATGGATGCTCTTTCTTTAGTAGTTCTAGAACTACCTAGACTTTTCTTTTCTTCCTGGGACGGTTTTTGTAAGATAACAGTCAGCCGTGTCAGGTTTGTTAATCTTTTTGTTGTTGTTGTTGTTGTTCCTCTACACCTTTCGTGGATCCTTTTGTCTCGTCGAGTAGTTGCTTAAGAGAGGAGTGTTGGCCCTCTGGCCACGATCGTGTGTCTCTTTTCAGTTCTGTTAGGTTTGTGCTCTTCTGTCTCCAGACTGTGTTACCAGCACCATGTTTGAAGTCACCTTAGCATCCCAGCAAAGAGATTCCTTTTCCTTGGAGATGCTCCCTCTCTGTTAGCAAGCCCTGCTGCTCAACAACAGACCAAGCGCAGCAGTGAAAACCACACACAGGCAAGACCACTTAACTCATGCTCGGACTGAAACCCATTTTTCTGGTTTCTTTTTGCACTTTGTTGAGGCATTGATGAGGATGTTCTGCAGTGACTGGAACATTCCAACCGCCAGGCTAGAAAAGCCCTGATGTCAATGGAATGCCTAGAAGACCACACCTCACGTGTCCCCTCCCCAACCCGTGACCACACACTGAACACAGACCGACCCTGCCCTGATGGTGAGCTCCCTGCCTGCCCTGAACCTTTCCCTGTGAAACTGGAGGTGTCCCTCTTGCTGGCAGAGAGGTTGGTTGGTAAGGCCTGAGCCTGCCACCTCCCCTCACTGCCAGCACCCAAAATAAATCTCTCCCTCTCGCTTTTCTTTTCTTTTCTCTCTTTTTCTTTCTTTTTTTTTTTTTGAGTTTACCTGTTTATTTATTTTTCTAATATAATTTATTGTCAGATTGGCTTCCATACAACACCCAGTACTCATCCCAACAAGCGCCCTCCCCTCCCTGTCTCTTTTCTGACCCCTCGTCCCTTGAGTTACTGGCTTCTCTTGCTATGAGTTTAGCCAAGTGTGGTCAGCAACAGTATTGGCAAACCTGGAGGGACCGTGCCTTCCATTTTTCCAGCCAGCTGTCTGGGGTGGTTGTGACCGTGGCTGTGCACCTGAGCTTCCCCTGTGCATCTCCTGACTTTGTGGCTATGATCCAGCGGTGACATTTCTCTCTTGTGAGGCTTCTCCCAGAGTTGATTCTGTTGGATAATTCAGCCATGCCAGCTTTTTTTGGGATGGTGCTTACACGGTATGCTCCTTTCCATTCTCTTACTTTTAACATTTCTAGATTCTTTCATTTAAGGTGTTCCTTGTAAGCACAATGTACTTGACATTTGGTGGGGTTTCCTAGTCTGATGATCTCTCTTTTCATTGGAAAATTTAGACTGTTTACGTGTAATCACTGATATATTTTGGGCTTTCTGTTGTATCTGCCTGTTCTGTTTCTGTTTCTCTCTTTTTTCCTTTTGCCTTTTTCTGGATTTTTTAAATTATTTTCTCTGGTTCGGTAGTTTTGCATTCTTTTAGTATTATTTTAGTAGTTACCTGAGAGATTATATGTACGTCTGTGACTTATTAAAGCTTAATAGAAGTATATACTTCAGCACTTCCTGGACAATACAGGAACCTTAGGGCATGTTTGTCTCTATCTGTGAATAATCATTAATTATTATTAACTCATGCAGTCAGTATTCATTTAGAATTTTGTTGCTCTTCAATCTTGGCATCTTCCTACTTCCGTCTGGGGTTACTTTTTTTTTTTTCTGCCTGGAGAAGCCCTAGTATTTCATTTGACGTGAGTTTACCGGTGATGGATTCTGCCAGAGTTTTTGCTTTTCTGAAAATTTCTTTGTATGTCCTCTCTTTTTGAAGGATATTTTTGCTGAGTATAGAATTATAGCTTGGCGGTTCTGTCAGCGATCTCAAAATGTGACTTCATTGTCTTCTGGCTTTTATACTTTCTGTCCGTTTTATTGTCACTCCTTTGAAGGTAGCATGTCTTCACAGGTGTTTGGAAGAATCCCTCTATTTTCAGTAGAGGTTTTGTTGTACTGTGCCTCAGTGTGTGTTTGTCCATCTTGGTGCTCATAGTGCTTCCAGAATGTACGGCTTGATACCCTTCATCAGTGTGGGGAAATTCTCAGATTTCTTATTTCTTTAGATATTTTGGATGCCCCTTCTCTTTCTGATCACATGTGTGACCAACCTTTCACTCTGTCCCACATGTTTCTTGCACTCTTTACTAGAGTTTGTATCCTTTTGACTCTCTGTTTCAGTCTAGGTAATTTCTTTTCACCTGCCTTCTAAATCACAAATTCTCTCTTTCTCTGTATCAAATCTGTTGTCAACCCCATCCATTGCGTCCTTAAATCTAGTTATTCTGTTTTTCTCTTTCAGAGTTTCCATTTACTTTTTTGGTTTTGTTTCCAGGTCTCCCCTTAACCAAATTAATCTTGTCTTTTGACAATGTACTTGATTGAGTACGTTAAGTACAGTTATTTAAAGTCCTTACCTGATAATGCCAGTATCTACGTCTCTCTTGGGTCATTTCTGTTGCCCGTTCCTTGTCATCACATCTTATGTCCTGGTATGCCAAATTACTTTTGATCGAGTGTTGTATATTTCCTACTTAAGAAATCCTAGAGAATCCGATGATTGGCTGATGCATCAGATAACCTGTCTTCTGTCGGAGCAGACCGTTAGGCCAGGAGTGCCGGCGATCCCCGGGTCATCCTAATCCTGGTGGTGAGTTGGGGTCACTTGGAGGTTGAGCTCCAGTTCATACCATGGCCGGTCCCTTTTCTGCTTACTCTTGATCTGGGGTGTAGCCCTTCCAGGACCCAACCCAAAGCCTGGAGGATGTAGTGGGGCCCATCTTCCTCAGCACAGTTCCTGAAATCCACTCTTTTCTCACATCCCTGGGACTCTGTAGAAAGTTCCAGTCAGCCTGCTGGCTGTTGTCTTCTGAATCAGCAGATGCTTCTGGTGATTTATCTCTTGGGCTGAGCCGCCTTCTGGTTCTTACCCTCACAGTTCCTCACTGACTTGGCAGCAGGTTAATAGGTTTGTGTATTTTGTCTTAATCCAGTGCCTAGCTCTAATTCTCAGGGGCTTATCTGAGCCTCTACTCACCGTCTCAGGTTATGGGACCACCTTCCTCATTTCAAGATTACAAAATGCAACCTGTACTTGGGATTATACTCTAAGTCCTTGGGAGGCCCAGAAATAGGTATTTCTGAGAAATAGATATGACTCACATCATTTATACCTTTGGGAGTTATTGATTTAGGGTTAGCAACTCAGAGTAGACCCCAGGTATCTAGGCTGGAGTGGGCTCATACCCAACTTCTTAGGTTGGAAAGGAGACCAGAAAGGGGATTACATTTTCCGTTCAGGACACAAGGAGTTACTGAAGGTGTTAATGACACCGATATGTAAGAAACATTACATTGATTTACTGTCCCAACTAAAATCAGATCTGCTCCGAGCTGCCACTTGCCAGGGTGCAGGTGCTCTGCACAGGTGGACCACTCCAGTTTCGGTGCAGCATCACTGTGATGGTCAGGGGACCTCATGAAGCCACGGATCCCCCCAACTCGGGATGGGAAAGAGGAAATGGAGGCGGAGACAAGTGTGGCACCCTGGTTGGGTGCCTGGTTGGGTTGGAGCCTGTGGCACTCTCCACTGGCTTCCCCTTGGTGCCCTGGTGGGCTTCTGGGGCACAGCCCCATCCTCTTGGAACCCCTACCGTCCCTTCAAATCCCCCCACTTCCCCGGGGGCCCCCCTCATCCCCTGGGAGCCATCCTATCCCCCCAGAGCCCTGCTTGTTCCCCAGGAGCTACTCCTCCCTCTGGGAGCCCCCTGTCCTTCTGGAGCCCCACCTCATCCCCCTAGGAACCCCCTATCCCTCTGGAGCCCCCCAGTTCCCCCAAAGTAACCTGTCCCCTGGGAGCCCCCGGGGTCCAGTAAGGGTAGAAGCGGGACAGTCGGGCCTGCAAGTTGTACAGACTGCCTCTCAGCCCCTGACACGCAGCCCAGCTCGGCTCTGTCTGAGAGCAGGGGACCCCTCAGGAGTAAAGGTCATGGTGGTCTGGACCGGGATGTCCAGTGGGCTTTTGGAGGCACAGGTGAGTGACAGTGGTGAAGGGCTGGCAGTCAGGGCGAGAGGAAGGGGCACTCCGGGTGTCAGCTGTGGTAGCTGAGAGCATTGTCGGGCCGTTTACCGAGTGGGAGGGCCAAGCAAAACCACCTTGAGGTGGGGTAGAGTTACTTCAGGCGTGGTGATTTGGGGATGCCCACGAGACACCCGGAGATTTAGCCGACTGGCCTTTGAGACAGCTGGGTAGGGACTGACCACGACCTGGTGCGTATTTAACCCTGTGGGGAGCAGGCCCAGAGCTGACTCCTGGACAGGCCTGTCCTTCACTGTCAGCCAGAAGGGAAAGCTCATCATGGGGGCCGGGGCCAGTTGCTCGTGGCTCAGGGAGGCCAGGCGAGAGTGTCGGTTTGGCCTGAAGCCAGTGGGGCTCGGTACCCCTCACTTGCTTAGTCCCCCCGGGGCCCCAGAATAGACCCAGAATGGCTCTGTTGTCACACGTTGTGAACTTTGTCAATTTAAAGCCTTTTGATTGGCCTCTTTCCACTCCGGCATCTCCTCTGTTACGCTCCCCCTCTGGCCAGGAAAGCCAAGTCAGGAATATGCCGTCTAAACTGCATTTGGACAGGGGCACCCGGGTGGCTCAGTCGGTTGGGCGTCCGACTTCGGCTCAGGTCATGATCTCGCCGTCTGTGAGTTCGAGCCCCGCATCGGGCTCTGTTCTGACAGCTCGGAGCCTGGAACCTGCTTCGGATTCTGTGTCTCCCTCTCTCTCTGCCCCTCCCCGGCTCGTGCTCTGTCTCACTCTCTCTCGGAAATAAAAATATTAAAAAGAAGTAATGAATATGCCCTTGGATTGTTGCACGATTCAATTAATGGAGACGGGAGAATAAAATGAGCACCTTGGGAAGAAATGTGTCACGGAACCAGAGGATCCAGCGGGTCTCTGTGTATCGGGAATTTGGGTCATGCTAAAGGCCTTCCGCACGAGGGAAGGCCGGACACTCGAACAGTGACGGGCAACGGAGGAGCCACCTCGGAAGGAAATAGTGCCCTTCCTCAGGCCACCACGGCAGCAGGAGAGTGAGACTAAAAAGAGAAGACGAGACAGGATCATGTTTTTATACTGTGGGGTTGGGAAGGTATTCTCAAGCAAGATACAAAGCCTGAAGCAGTAGAGGGCAAGAGGACAGATTTGCCCAAATAAAAGTTAAAATCTTTGATGCCGCCGAGTAAAAAATTAAAAACCCACGACCAGTCAGATAAAAATACTTACAACGTGTGTAACAGCAAACTGTTGGTCTCCAGAGTACCAACTAAGAGCTATAAAGCAGTACGACAAAACCATGTAAAAAGGACGAGACCTAAGCCACGGTGCACAAAAGAGATGTGATTGGCCGAGAGACTTTGCGAGGCCCTCACCTCTAGTGCTGCTCAGAATGCAAATTAAAACCACAGTAACACATGACCTTTTGCCCATCAGCTAAAATTTCAAAGGCTGTCGCTGTTTGGGGTTGAGAGGCTGGGGAGCTGCCGTCGTCGGGCCCTGGATGAGGTGGGAGTCCACGCTTAACCGGCCCGGACAGGACAGCTCGGCAGCGTCCGTCAAAATCCACAACTCCTGTGTACTTTTATAAGCAATTCGGTTTGGCGGGGGGGGCGGGGGGTCTGTCCTAAGGAAGGACACGGAAGGCTGTTCGTGACCTCACTGCCGGTACCAGAGAAGAGTTGGGAACACCTTTGATGCCCAGAGGCAGGAGGGTGGTCAGTGTGCCAGCACCCGGCGTTGAGAAGGAGAGCCCCTTCAGGTGCTGCTTAGCGAGCAGAGGAGGATCGCGTGATGGCCTTGGTTGCAAAGAGGCTGGACCGGCTGGAGGAGAGAAAGGGAGGCAGAGGCACTGCCCAGAGCTGAGCGGCACCCAGCGCCAGCACCCCTCGGGCGCTGCGGGTCTGCAGGAGGAGGCCCCGTGCTGGGGGCCCGTCACCGGCAGGCCTGTTGCCCTCTGGCTGAGAGCCCGGCCAGGAGCGGGACACGCGGCTCCTCCCTTCCTTCCGCCTCGTAGCTCCTGCTGGTGCCTCCCTGGCAGAGGCCAACGAGAAGCTGAAGGTCGGGGAGTCGGGAGACACGGTTTGTCGCCTTCTTGCCTGGGACTCCGAGGTGAGCACCAGAGGAGCTATGAGCTAACGGAAGGCTGGCCCCGCCGATGAGGTCGAGGCAGCCCTGTAACAGGGAGTCCCGGGTGCCAATTACGGATGAGGAACACGGTCCCGCGGCACACGGGAAGTGAAGAAGCCACGTCACGGGACAGGACCGGGGTCGTGGTCTGTACAGGAAGGCGATGCCTGCACGTGTGCGTGTAGACACACGCACGTGCGTAAGCAGCAGGGAGGGGCACGGGGCTGGTGGCGGACGTGCGCTCCGGGCCCGCAGCCGCCGTTCCCACGGCACCTGCTTCCAAGACCAGTGTGGGGCCGGGGAAGGACGGAGCGCAGGCGCGGAGGCATCTTTGAGGGTGGTATTGTTTTACTCGGGTTGTTTGAATATTTAACGATGACACTATGTTAATTTATTACTGCAATTTTTAAAAATACAAAAATAAAACATGAAAACGTTTTTTAAACAGACATGAAATGGGTGCCTGGGTGGCTCAGTCGGTTGAGCGTCTCACTTCAGCTCAGGTCATGATCTCACACTCCGTGTGTTTGAGCCTCGTGTGGGGCTTTGTGCTGACAGCTCAAAGAGCCTGGAGCCTGCTTCGGATGCTGTGTCTCCCTCTCTCTCTCTCTGTCCTGCCCCTGCTCATGCTCTCTCTCTCTCGCAAAAATAAATAAACAAAGGGGTGCCTGGGTGGCTCAGTCGGTCAAGCATCTGACTTCGGCTCGGGTCATGATCTTGCGGTTCATGAGTTCGAGCCCCGCATCGGGCTCTGTGCTGACATTTCGGAGCCTGGAGCCTGCTTCGGATTCTGTGTCTCCCTCTCTCTCTGACCCTTCCCCTCTTGAGCTCCGTCTCTCTCTTTCAAAAGTAAATAACATTAAAAAAAAAATTAAATAAATAAATAAACATTAAACAATAAAAAAAAACAAAAAGATATGAAAGATACTAAGGACTCAGTGAATTTGTATGAGTTGCTGTGGGTAGAACATTGCTTCAGATTAGGAACTTCTATTTTGAGGGGTTTTTTGTTTTTTTGCTTTTCTCCTTTTCATTTTTTTATTTAATTTGTAGTGAGTTAACACAGACTGCAGTATTGATTTCAGGAGTAGAATTCAGTGATTCGTCACTTACACACAACACCCAGTGCTCATCACAAGTGCCTTCCTGATACCCATCACCCATGTAGCCCCCCCACCTCCCTCCATCAGCCCTCAGTTCTCTATCATTAAGAGCCTCTTCTGGTTTGTTTCCTTCCCTCTTTTCCCCTGCCTTCCCGTATGTTCATCTGTTCTGCTTCTTAAATTCCACATATGACCGAAATCATATGGTATCTGTGTTTCTCTGACTTATTTCAGTTAGCATAATACCCTCTAGCTTCATGCACATCATTGCAAATGGCAAGATTTTGTTCTTGCTGATGGCCAAGTAATGCTCTGTTCTGTATATAAACCACATCTTTATCCATTCATCAGTCAATGGACGTTTTGGCTCTTTCCATAAATCAGGAGAAATTGTAAACATCGGGGTGCATGTGTTCTTTCAAGTCTGTATTTTCGTATTCTTTGGGTGAATACCTAGTAGTGCAATTGCTGGGTCATAGGGTAGTTCTATTTTTAGTTTTTGAGGAACCTCCATACTGTTCTCCACAGTGGCTGCACCAGTTTGCATTCTCAACAAGAGTGTAAGAGGTTCCTCTCTCTCCGCATCCTCGCCAACATCTGTTGTTGCCTGAAGTGTTAATGTTAGCCATTCTGACAGGTGTGAGGTGGTATCTCATTGTGGTTTTGATTTGTATTTCTCTGATGATCAGTGATGCTGAGCATCTTTTCATGTGTCTGTTGGCCATCCGGATGTCTTCTTTGTAAAAATGTCTATTCATGTCTTCTACCCATTTCTTCACTGGATTATGTGTGTTTTGGGTGTGGAGTTTGATAAGTTCTTCATAGATTTTGGATACTAACCCTTTATCTGTCATTTGCAAATATCTTCTCCCATCTGTCGGTTGCCTTTTAGTTTTGCTGATTGTTTCCTTTGCTGTGCAGAAGCTTTTTATTTTGATGAGGTCCCAGTAGTTCATTTTTGCTTTTGTTTCCCTTGCCTCTGGAGATGTGTTGAGTAAGAAGTTGCTGCGGCCGAGATCAAAGAGGTTTTTGCCTGCTTTCTCCTCGAGGATTCTGATGGCTTCCTGTCTTACATTGAGGTCTTTCACCCATTTTGAGTTTATTTTTGTGTCTCGTGTAAGAAAGTGGTCCGGGTTCATTCTTCTGCGTGTCGCTGTCCAGTTTCCCCAGCACCCCTTGCTGAAGAGACTGCCTTTATTCCATCGGATATTCTTTCCTGCTTTGTCAAAGATCAGTTGGCCATTCGTCTGTGGGTCCATTTCTGGGTTCTGTATTCTGTTCCATTATCTGGGTGTCTGTTCTTGGGCCAGGGCCATACTGTCTTGATGATGACAGCTTTGTGATACAGCTTGAAGTCCGGGATTGTGATGCCTCCTGCTTTGGTTTTCTTTTTCAAGATTGCTTTGGCTATTCGGGGTCTTTTCTGGTTCCATACAAATTTTAGGATTGTTTGTTCTAGCTGCGTGAAGAATGCTGGTGTTATTTTGACAGGGATTGTACCGAATGTGTAGATTGCTTTGGGGAGTATCAACGTTTTAACAATATTTGTTCTTCCAATCCACGAGCATGGAATGTTTTTCCATTTCTTTGTGTCTTCAGTTTCTTTCATAAGCTTTCTGTAGTTTTCAGCATACAGATCTTTTACATCTTTGGTTAGATTTATTCCTAGGTATCTTGTGGGTTTGGGTGCAGTTGCAAATGGGATCGATTCCTTGATTTCTTTTTCTGCCACTTCATTATTGGTTGTATAGAAATGCAACCAATTTCTCTACCTTGATTTTATATCCTGCAACTTCGCTGATTCATGTGTTAGCTATAGCAATTTTTCGGTGGAACTTTTTGGATTTTCTAGAGTGTCATGTTGTCTGGGGATAGTGAAAGTTTGACTTCTTCCTTGCCCGTTTGGATACCTTTTATTTCTTTTTGCTATCTGATTGCTGAGGCTAAGACTTCAGTATTATGTTGAACAGCAGTGGCAGGAGTGGACATCCCTGTCTTGTTCCTGACCTTAGGGGGAAAGCCTTCAGTGTTTCCCCATTGAGGATGACATTAGCTGTTGGTCTTTATATGGCCTTTATGACCTTGAGGTATGATCCATCTAATCCTACTTCGTTGAGTGTTTTTATTGAGAATGGATACTGTATTTTGTCACGTGCTTTTTCTCCACCTATCGAGAGGGTCATATGGTTCTTATCCTTTCTTTTATTAATGTGTACCACATTAATAAAAGAAATTATAAATAAAAGAAATTAATTGATTGATTTGTGAATATTGAACAACCCCCGAAGCCCAGGAATAAATCTCATTTGATCATGGTGAATAATTCTTTTAATGTACTATTGGGCTCGATTTGGTAGTCTCTTGTTGAGAATTTTTGCGTGCACGCTCATCAAGGATACTAGCCTGTAACTCTCCTTTTGAGTGGGGTCTCTGTCTGGTTTTGGAATCAAGGTAGTGCTGGCCTTGGAGGAGTTTGAAGTTCTCCTTCCATTTCTATCCTTTGGAACAACTTGAGAAGAATAGATATTGATTCTTCTTTAAATGTCTGGTGGAATTCCCCTGGGAAGCCATCTGGCCCTTGACTCTTTGTTGGGAGATTTGCTTTCGTCAACATCAGTCGAGTAAATTTGAAGATCATTTGGCTTTACGAAACAATTCACGGGGCGCCTGGGTGGCTCAGTCGGTTGAGCGTCTGACTCTGATTTTGGCTCAGGTCACAATCTCGTGGTTTGTGGGTTTGAGCTCCGCATCGGGCTGTGTGCTGACCGTGTGGAGCCTGCTTGGGATTCTCTGTCTTCCTATCTCTCAAAAATAAATAAACATAAAAAAAAATGAATGAAGTAGCTTTGCACGTCCTGATATGGAATAATTTCCAGGAAATACGAAGTGTGTTTACAGCCCGTTAGCAGTGTGCCTGCTGCCCTTCCCTCTGCAGGGCCCGTGTGTCTGTGCAGAGAACCTCCAAGGGGTTGCTGCGTATCTGCTGTGTCCCCCACACGCAGCCTCAAGGTCACACGTATGTGCAGACACGCTGAAGCCTGTGCCTCGGACTAGCCTGGTTATCTGTGGCAGGGGTTACCGTTTCTCTCGTCTGACTTTGTCTCCCTTCATGGTGAAGCTCGTTTTACTGAGCCTCTTTCGTTTTATGTCTTCCTTCCCTTACCTGAAATCCGACTCCTTTAATAGGCCCAAGTGTCCGCCCTCATTCATGTGCAGCTTGTCGTACTCCGGTCTCACACACAATTGACAGACACACCAAGGGACCTCCCCGGGCTGTCCTTTTGACCTCTGTCTACATTCGAGCCCATATGTGAGTCGTCTGCTATTTGTTGTTTTTACAATCAGAAAAAAATCTATTCCATTTTTGCCCAGCAGTTTGGTGCCCCTGCCCCCTCCCTGGGTCTCAGTTCCTTCTTCTGGAGAGACAGAAGCTTCCCGCTGTTGGGGATTCTTTCTTTCTCTTCCTGAAGTTACGCGGACACACAACGTTACATAGTTCCAGGAGGACAACATAGTGATTCCACAACTGTGTACGGGATAGGTGTGTGATCGCCATCCGTCCCTGTACAGAGTTTTTACAGTATCGTTGACCGTATCCCCTGTGCTGCATTTATTTTATAGCTGGGCATTTGCACGGCCTCATCCCCTCCCCTATTTTGCCCGTCCCCCTCCCCCAACCTCCCCTCTGGCACCATCCCATTTATCGTCTGCGTTTAAGTCTTTTTTCTTTGTTCATTTGTTTTGATTCTTTAGATTCCACCTGAGTGAAAGCATGCAGTATGTGTGTTTCTCTGTCTGACTTATTTCACTTAGCATGATGCCCTCGGGGTCCGTCCGTGTTGCTGCAAATGGCAGGATTTCCTTCCTTTCTCTGGCTGAGTAACTTTGCGTCGTCTCTGTCTCCCACTCTTCTTACCCGTTCGTCTGCGCACGGGCACTGGGGCCGCGTCCACAACTTGGCAGCTGTAACATCTGCTACGGTAGACTTGGGGGCGCACGTCCTTTCCGGTTAGGGTTTTTGTTTTCTTGGGGAGATACCCACAAGTGGACCCACTGGCTCCTGCAGCAAGTCCACGCTTCAGTGTTGGAGGAACCGCCACCCTGTTGTCCACAGCAGCCACACGGGCTTACACTCCGCCACCGGTGCGCGACCGTCCCCTCTTCCTCCACACGCTCACATGGTTGTGGATTCCGACGAGGATGGGCCCTTGACCTGCTCACTCTGGGGAAGAGGCGCGGGCAGGGGGTAAAATCCTGTCTCACAGCCTGCCTGCCAGAGCAGACCCTGGGAGTTCAGGGAGGGCTGGCTTTCCGTCTGATCTTGCAGGGGAAACCGGCCTGGACCCGCACTGGCACCGAGGCGCGCCAGCCACAGGCGGGAAGTTCCCCTCTGTGATTCCCATGGCCTGGTGTACTCCCGTGGCCGCAGTGGCTAAGGCCGTCTGCACAGCTCTGTCCGTGGGCCGTCCTCGCCGGGAAGGACTCGGCTCCACTGCGTCCTCGGAGGAAACCCAGCCCCGCGAAGCGTCGGCAGCTCACACAGGTTTTACAGAGCGACGGAGGAGAGGGTCGGGACGTGCACTGCCTTACCGAAGTCGGTGTAGACGTCCGATGTGTGCAGCGCCCCCAAGGTCCTTTCTGGCTGCCAGCTGCCCTTCCTCCCACGTGATCCCCACCCCCAGCTCCGTGGCTGCTGGGGACCTCACACGGGACCCCTCCCGAGGGGGGATGTGGTGGCCTCCTGCAGGGGAGCCAAGCCCACCGTGGGCCATCTTTGCACAACCCGAAATCCGGGATGGGTTTCACACTGTAAAGGGCTGCAGAAAAACAAAACAAAAAGCTGGAGAACACGCACCAGGGCCTGTGTGGTCCCCAAAGCCCAAAACATTACCGTCTGGACCTCAGCAGAGAGCCCGAGAGCCCCAGTCCAGAGTGACAGGAAATAGGACCAACAGGAAAACCCGAAATCCCCCTGGCTGGCTCTCGTCTGCTTTCTGCGCTGTGGGCAGGGGGCAGGCGGGCCGGGGGGCCTGGGGGGCTGGGGACTTCTGGGGTGAGCTGGGTGCAGACCCCTGCCGGCGAGAGTGTCTGGGCTCCAGGCGCCCCGAGGCTCAGACGGAGCGCCGCGTCATGGTCCGGTTGTAAGCAGCCGCCCTCAGGACGGCCCTGGGTCTGTCCTGTGCCCTTTGTCACAGAAATCCATCTAATGCCAGGAACACCCACTTCTGACTCCTGAATGCTGTGACCCTGTTCTCGTTTCCTTGCTCCGTGGGCATCTGAGGGGCCGCAGACCGCCGGCGTCCCGTGACTCGGGTAGGTCACAGGGCCGGCCAGCCGCGGCCACTGCTCCCGTGGCCCAGAAGTTGGGTCCTTCGGCTTCTGTGTTGCTGAGGACAAGGCCGTGGCCTGGGACGAGCAGGAGAGCGCCGGCAGGTTTGGGGCTGTTCTCAGGGATGGACGAGAAGCCCGGAGCCCACTAGGCCCTGTCGTCACCGTCACCGGGTGGTCTGCGGGCGGAGGCACAGCCCAGTCGTCCCGAGCCTTTCTGGGAGACGGCTGAGCGAGAACCCCAGGCCGCTGCGAGTTCTGGAAGGTTCCATAAGCTTGCTGGGATTCAGCCTCCACTGTGGTCCCAGAGAGGCGGGCAGTGCGGCTGCTGCTGGAGGAGCAGAGGCCGGTTCCGTGTTCACAGCCGCCCAGCGGGGAGCCCTCGGTCCACAGCCGGCTGCTCGGGGGCTCCCCGTCCGCAGGTGCACGCCCTTCCACACACCGCGTACGTGCTGCTCACGTCCTTCTGCACACTCCGGACACGCCCCGCGCACACCCCACGCACGCCGCGTCTGCTGCCGATCTCCCGCAGATCTTCCCCGAGCATGTCCTGGGACGTAGGCCTCCCGGAGACACCTTCTCAGCCTCGACCTCTGAAAATGTTCGCATTTCATCCTCGTCGCTGAAGGGTGTCTCCACGGGGTGTGGGGGGCCAGGTCACTGCCCTGCTCCCGGACAGAGGTGGGAGCCAGTGGCGCTGGCCCGCGGCCCAAGGTCCCTGCAGGTTCCCCCCCCCCCCCCCCGTGTGCTTCTTTCCGGTGGCCGCTTCCAGGACTCTCCTGTGCCTGTGGCTGTTGGCAGGTTGGGTAAGACGTGCCCCCGTGTGGCTCTCTCTCCTCGCGCTGCTGGAGGTTACTGGGCTGCATCAAAATATTTAGCCCTTATTTCTTCAACAATTTCTTAAATGTTTATTTGTTTTTGAGAGACAGAGTGTGGCCGGGGGAGGGGCAGAGAGAGAGGGAGACCCAGAATCGGAAGCAGGCTCCAGGCTCCGAGCTGTCAGCACAGAGCCCGACGCGGGGCTCGAACTCACGGACCTGGAGATCATGACCTGAGCCGAAGTGGACACCTAACTGACTGAGCCCACAGGCGCCCCAGCAATTTTTTACTCCCCCATCTTTGTCCTCTCCTTCTGGGATGTCAGCACTGCACGTGTGTTACAGGCGTCACCTCCCGGTGTTACACGTTCCCTCACCCTGCATCACGTCACAGATACTGCGGTGCTTACAAACGGAAGGCTCATGGCGACCTCGTATCGAGCAAGGCTGTGGCACCACTTTTCCAGTAGCATTTGATCCCTTCGTGCCTGTGTGCCCGCTGAATAATAAAGAACTTGACTGGTCTTTGTCCCGGCTTTCTGGGGCGGAGACTCGAAACCCTTGAGTTTTGAGTCACAGGGGCGTCCTTCTCACTCACACGTGAGTTTATGTCATGACCACCCGGCCAGGTGTGCTCGCTATTGGGGTTTCTTTGCTTTTAGGGTAAGGAGATACGGTTGACCCATGAACAACGCGGGTGTGAGCTGCACAGGCCACGTGTACGTGGGTTGTTTCCAGTGACCACAGCACAGTGCTGCAAACGTCGCTCTCCTAACTTTCCTAATGACGTTTGATTCTCTAGCTTAGTTTATTGTAAGGACTTAGCAGGTACTGTATACAGCACGCAAAATACACGGTAATGCACTGTTTACGTTACCAGCAAGACTTCCAGTCCGCGGTGGCTGTTAGTCAAGTTTCTGGGAAGTCAAAGGTTATATGCAGACCTTCAACTGCACAGGGGTGGGGGGCATCGGTACCCCCTGACCTGTGCATTCTCAAGGGGCAACTGTATATGTGTGCGTACAAACCGTGCAAACACACAAATGAGAAATGTTTCTCTGCGCAGCCAGCTGTACCTACGTTAAGCTAAACACGAGTTCTTACTACGTCTCCAACCACCACCCGTTACCCCAGGGCCCATCCTCCCCTCGATCCCCTGTAACCTCCCACTCAGCGGTGAGACCGCACGGGGCTCCCACCGGCCGCCGGCCACGTACTCGGTTGTTCCACTCCAGGGCGCGGGCCGCAGGATCCGAACCGGTCACCTGACCCCGCCGGGAACGACTTCGTCAACTGGAGCCCGGCGCTCGCGGGCGGGTGCCCTGCCTTGAGTCTTACGGACTCCCGCCCCTTCAGCGAGGGGGTTTCACGCGTTTGTAACACCCCGAGAGTCTGGCCACAGTCTGCATCCCTTCCTGGGTCCCCGACGTCCGAAATTATCTTTCCTTCATCCGCGAACGTTAAAGTTCCGTGGGTTTTGACAAATGTGCGGTGCCCTATATCTGAAGGAAAGTATTTGCAGAACAGTTTCACTGCTCTAAAAATCCCCCTGCCTGTTCAGTTCTGCCGCCCCCCAGACCTCTGGCTGCTGCGGCTCCGTTTGGCATCTCTATAGCTTTGCCTCTTCACTCAGTAACGTGCGTGTGGGTTTCCTCCGGTGTCCGTGCGGCCTCAGAGCTCATTCCTTTTTATCCCCGAATAGCAGTCCATCGTCCGCGTGGACCACGGTTGGTTCATCGATCCGCCTGTTGAAAATAGCTCGATTACTTGCGGTTCTTGGCGATTATAAATGAGCCGTTATCAACGTTCAGTGCAGGTTTTGTGTGGACGGAAGCTTTCAAGTTAGTTGGGTAAATAACTAGGAGGGTGATTGCTGGGTTGTACGGTAAGAGGATGTGTGGTTTTGTAAGAAACCGCCAAACGCAGTTCCAGCGGCCGCACCATTCTGCACCCCTGCCTGCAGTGAGAGAGGCCCCGCTCTTGTCCTACCGGCAGCCGGTGTTGTGGGTTCCTTCCATTTCAGCCATTCTAATAGAGAGTTGTGTCGGGGCGTCTCCGGTGGCCTTTTGATTTGAAACTCCCTGATGACACACGGTGCTGAGTATCTTTTCGTGCTCTGATTTGCGTGTGCACGTCCTTGAGGGGAGATGCACGGTCAGATCTTTTGCCTGACGTTTACTGGGTGGTTTGTTTTATTATACTTGAGCTTTAAGGGTTATTTGTACATTTTGGATAACAAGTCCTTTATCTGATAATGTGACGTGTGTATTTTTTGTATTGTGACTTTCTATTCTTTAAATGCTGCCCTTCCCGGGGCGCCTGGGTGGCTCAGTCGGTTAAACATCCGACTTCGGCTCAGGTCATGATCTTGTGGCTCGTGGGTTCGAGCCCCACGTCCAGCTCAGAGCCTGGAGCCTGCTTCAGATTCGGTGTCTCCCTCTCTCTCTCCCCTTCCCCCACTCGCTCTCTTTCTCTGTCTCTCTCAAAAATAAATAAACACCAAAAAAGTTTTTTGATGTTGCCATTCCCAGAGCAAAAATGTTTAATTTTAATGGAGTCTAACTTGCAGATTTTTTCTTTCAGGGACTGCGCTTTGGTGATGCGTCTATACGCAAGGTCACTTTTGTCTTACTGTAGAAGTTTTATAGTTTTGTGTTGTACATTTAGGTAAATTCAAAATATATTTTTCATATTACTGTGGCTTATAATTTATTTTGAATTAAATGTTGTATAAGAGTTAGGAGCTGCATCGAGGTTCGTTTCTGTACATGTGGGGGCTCAGTTCTAGAACCAGAGATGTTTGTATATTCAGCTTTTTTCTCCCCTGTAACGTGGGGCGATTTAATTTGCTATGTTTGATATAGAGACGGTTTCTGGAGATGATACAAGTTGCCCTCTCAGTAGAATTCATTTTGCTTTCTTTTCTTTTAATAGCATTGCTGTTTCTTGGAGAATTCTGTGGTAACTATAAAAAAGTAAAAACAGTATTTATTTCCATCAATTAATGAAGCAATATATAAATTGTGACACACTCATAGAATTGATTTGTGAAAAATAATTAGTGCATGTATTAACATAAATTTCACATTTTTAATTGAGTGACAGGCACACAACAAAATAATGGGTATGCTATGTACATTTTTTACAGAAATATAATTAACATGAAACAGTGGGTGTCAGGTGTGCATCGTAACAATTCGATGTTTGTGGAAATGGGGAAACGATCACCACAACAGACTTAGGTAACATCCATCACCTCCCCTGGTCACAAAAACCGTTTTCTTCTGAGGAGAACTTTTAATCTACTATCCGCCTTTGCAACTTTCCAACGCACAGTATGTGATTACTAGCTAGAGTCACCATGCTGCGTGTCACATTCCCTGGGACTCGTTTATTCTGGAACTGAGGTTTGTCCCAACGGACCCCTTTCATCCCGTCTGCCCACACCCCGCCCCCTCGCAGCCGGCGACCGCCGCTCCGCTGTCTGTCTCTGAGCACATAGTCACGCGCAGTAGGTCCTACGTGTGCGTGTGCGTCCGCGTAAACGTGAAGCCCTGCAGGCCCGTCCACATCATGGCAAACGGCAGGATTTCGTTGTTTTTATGGCCGAGTGATATCCCATCGTGTGTACGTACCACTTCTTTATCCAGTCCTCACTCGACGGACATTCGGGCTCTTTCCACGTCCAGGCTGTTACAAATAGTGCAGCAGTGAACGTGGAGTGCGTACGTCTTCTCAAGTTAGTGTTTTCATTTCCTTTGGATAAATTCCCAGAGATGGGATCGCGGGATCATCTGGTAGTTCCGCTCTGTTCGTTTTCTCACTGTCTTTAATTTTTGGAGGAACCTCCGTACTGCTTCCCGGAGCGGCTGCACCAACTCTTACTTCCACCAGCGGTGCTTGAGGCTCCCTTCTCCACATCCTCGCCGGCACCTGATACGGCTCGTCTGTGGCCCAGCCTTTCCGACAGGCGTCAGGTGATATTTCTCTGTGGCTTTAATTTGCATTTCCCCGATGATGAGAGATGTTGAGCACCTTTTCATGTGTCTGCTGGTCACCTGTGTCTTCTTTGAAAAAATGTCTGTTCATGTCTTCTGCCCATTTTTAATCTGTTGGTTTTTTTTTTGCTATCGTGTTGTATGAATTCTTTCTACCTTTTGATATTAGCTCCTTGTCACATCTATGATTTGCACACATCTTCTCCCATTCAGTAGGTTGTCCGCTCATTTTGTCGACGGTTTCCTTGGCTCAGCAGAAGCTTTCTGGTTCGTGTGGTCCCGCTTGCTTAGTTTTGCTTCTGCTGCCTTTGCTTTTGGTGTCAGATCCAGTGATCGTCGCCAAGACCAGTGCTAAGGAGCTTAAGCCTGTGTTTTCTTCCAGCAGTTTTAGGGTTTGAGGTCGTCCGTCCTGAGTTGGTTTTGCGTATGATGTGACATGGGGTCCGGTTTCGTTCTTTTGCCGGTGGCCGTCCGGTGTTCCCGGCACCGTTTGTTGAAGAGACCGTCCTCCACCGTGTGTATTCTTGCCTCCTTCACTGCAATTTACGTGACCATACGTGTGCAGGCTTATTTCTGGGCTCTGCATTCCGTCCCAGCTTTCTTTGTTCTAAGATTTAATTAAGTGACCTGAACACAGTTGGACTCTTTCATGTTTTCCTTTTATACTTCATTAGGTAGAGCTGGGGCATTCTTCAGTCGGGTTCATTCTTCCCCACCGTCAGGGGAACACCTTTCTGAACGTTCTCGCTGATGCCCCATGAATGGCGAGGCCCCGTCTAGCTGTTGGGAACAGGCAGTGTTGCCGGCACCTCGTGAGGGTTCCCTGGGGACCGTTCCCTCCAATTCTTTTGGATTCTCTCCGCCAGTCGGGCAGTTTCCTCACGTGCATGTGCTGACTAGCGCGCTGCTGAACGCTCAGGGGGCCCTGGGGGCCTCGAGTCCTTACTTTGTGCAGACGCTTGCTGTCTGACACCACAGATTCTAGCCTCCTTGGCCTCCCAGCCTCCAGGCTCCGTCGCCTTAACCAAGAAGGCCTCTGGGATCCGCGTGGGTTTTCTAACCTCTGCCGTGGGCTGGAAACCTCCTCCAGGCAGGAGCGGGGGCCGTCCTGTGCCTCACCTCGTGCACTTGCAGTCCAGCGGGGTCCTTTGTCCCTGGGTGTCCCATGCCTTCATATATCCTTTCAGGTTTTCGTAGTTGTTTCCGGTGGGAGAGGGATACGGTCCCTGTTACCCTGTCTTGATCAGGAGCAGAAAGCCCGATGGCCACGTTTCGGTCAAGTTTGAAGAGACGTAACCCGTGAAGCCCGCTGTCATTTTACTCCGCCGGGATCCGCTCCCCGCAGGGCCCGGTGCTATCCGAGCCGCCACAGTTGCGCAGCCGGGAAAGCGACCCGGGAAAACCCACTTTCAGTCGCCATCGGAAAGATGTCTTTGGAGTGTTTCACTGAGTTAGGATACGTACCACACACTCCCGCTTTGGACAAGCATGAAGGTACCTTCCTTGGCTATATTTACACGTATTTATTTAAGAACGGTGAGAAGTTCAGATTAAAAACCCATCAAACGTGAAACAAAAGCAGTGGAGGTAAGTGATGGAATCAGTAGAAGTCATCCCATCATCAGTAAGCGACTTGTTACAAAATCCTTCCGCTCTCATCAGAAGGGAAGGTGTTAAAAGGAGGAGACCGAGCTCCAGTGGCGGCAGTGAGTGGACTCACGACGTTCGCTGGCCCAGGGAACGAGGAGCAGGTCGTGTGGGCACGAGGGGGCCGGGGACACGTTTCTCGCCGACCTGCCCTGACAGCGGAACGTGCGGCACCGGGGGCGGGGGGTGCCGTGCGGACCTCGGGTGTGCGGACTGGGGGGGCCCGGCCCCGAGGACACCCAGAGGCCCGAGACCCCCGCTCGGACGTGAAAGAAATTTGACAAGGACGCTCCCGTGAGTCACAGCCCGTCGCGGTGGCAGGTGGTGAGGCTCAAGAAGCTTGAACCGGCGGCGGTGTGAGCGGTTCAGCCCCCACGTCGGAGGAGGACTGGCTGTGGAGGCCCCACCGCCCGGGGCCCCCTCACCCGCCCGCCTGGGCCCAGCCTTCCGGCGCTGTGCTCGCGGAACCCTCTTTTCGAGTCGTTGGACACGGTTCTCATCAATTTTGTCTTCTAGGGGGTGTGAGCTCATCGCAGAGTAACTGAAAATACAGAGAGGGAAACTGGTAGCCCCAGCCCGCACTCCTACGTGCGATGTGAAGGGAGCCCCGCGGGCACCTCGATCACCGTTACTCACGTTCGTCCGAGCCCAGCTGCTGCTGCCGGTGGAGGTGCCACGTGAGCCACGCCAGGTGCTCAAAGCCACACGAGGGGGACGGTACGGTGGGAACATTTCCTGTGTGTGTGTGCATGTGTGTGTGTAAATTTAGGGTTCTGGTCTCATAACTGAGGGGAAATTGACACCCACAAACACACATAACAGGTGCGATCTAGAGGCGAGATGAGGCGCCCCCTGCTGTGGCTGCAAAAGCCGTGAGGCGGGGCCTGGGCTTCTCTTCTGGAGGGGGTGAGCACCGCCGGCCCGGCCTCAGGCCTCGCCACGGGAGCCTCGGCACAGAAGCTGGGCGCCTCCTCGTGTGCCCACCCCCGGGAGGCCCCAGGCTCCGCTCAGCGAGTCAGGGAACCCATGGAACATTTTCCCAAGTTTCTCTGATCCTGGAAACGGCGGAAGCCGCCAGTGACACTGTATCCTCCACAGCCTAAAGGCCAGTGGTGCATGGCGGGGAGAGAGCTCTTTTATAAACCGGGTCAGCCACTGCTTAGTCCTGGGTGACAACTTGTGTCCGGGGTTCGGGCGTAAGAGCGTGAAGGGCTGGGAAGTGGAAAGGTGATGTCTGCTTGGGACAGGACATCCCTGTAACCAAAAAACATTAAAAAATGTATTTAGAAATAGAGAAAGAGACACAGAGAGAGGGAGAGCGCGAGTGAGGAAGGGACAGAGAATGAGAGAGAGAGAGAGAATCCCAGGCAGCCTGTGCCATCAGCACAGAGCCTGATGCAGGGTTTGAACTCAGGAACCGCGAGATCATGACCTGAGCCGAAGTCAGATGCTTAACCAACTGAGCCACCCAGGCGCCCCCAAAAAACATCTCTAAGGTAATAAGAATAATACACTTTCTAGAAAAAAATGCTTAAAAAACATATATAAGTATAAATAACAAAAGTAAGTCACCCACAATCCAATTACTAATCAGTAGTAAACATTCCTAAGATTTTGGTGTTTCCGTATATATATGAAACGTAGACATGTGTGTTGTGTTTTGTTTTGTTTTTAACGTTTATTCATTTTTGAGAGACCGAGAGTGTAAGGGAAGGGCAGAGAGAGAGGGAGACACAGAATCTGAAACAGGCTCCTGGGTCCGAGCTGCCAGCACAGAGCCCGACGCGGGGCTCGAACTCACGGACGGCAAGATCGTGACCTGAGCCGAAGTCAGACACTTAACCCACTGAGCCACCCAGGCACCCCCATATGTGTTTTATTTTTTACTGTTTACTTATTTTGAGAGAGAAAGAGAACAAGCAGGAGGGACAGAAAGAGGGAGGCAGAGAAGCCCCAGTAGGCTGCACACTGTCATCACGGAGCCTGATGCCAGGCTGGGATTCACTAACCGTGAGATCATGACCCGAGCCAAAATTGACAGACGCTTAACCGACTGAGCCGCCCAGGCGCCCCTACTTATGTGTTTTCTTATTGAATCTTTCATACATACAATCATTTTCAAAACACGAACACCCTCTACTGACCCTATCTTAAAAACGTGATCAGAGCCCCTTGAACACCTTCTCTGATCCCACCCTGCATCGTTGCCCTGAAGGTAACTACCAACCTGAATTTAGTTATCCCCACAGATTTCTACTGTCACATAAGTGTGCATTCCAAAAAACGTAAACTCCCGTCCTGCGTTCTGCCTGTGGTAAGCCGTGTATAAATAGTACGGTGTATATCCTTCTGCAGATCGCTTTTTTCCGTTCAGTAACATTATAGATACAATGTAGTTTGTTCATTTTAACTGCCGCAGAGTATTCCGTGGCGTGAATATGCCCAGATTCATCTGTTCATACCCTCTTGTTTCTGATGTCTTGCGCTGAAAATACACTCCGGTGTATTCACACTTTGTGGACCTGTACACCATGAGAGATACTGGCTCGGGTCTCGTGGAGTTGCCCTCCCAGCAAAACGGAAGCTTTCCCCGTCGCTCCAGGTCCCCACCAGGAATCCCCTGGACAATTTCAGTCCCCCCACCTGAGTCGTAAGAGTGAGAAATTGTGTCTCATTGCCCTTGTGATTGGCATTTCCCCAGCATTGGCGAGGTTGAGTGCACTTTCATACGTTCCTTGGCCGTGCATATTTTCTCTGACTTGCCTGTTCATGCTCTGTGCATATCTGTTAACTTAGGAAATCCTTCCTCACCCAGGGTCATAAAGATATTGTCTTCTAAACATTTTTAAGGTGTGCTTTTCACAGTGAGGGTGTAAACCCACCTAGATCTGATTGGAGAAGGTATGACCTGAAGTAGAGATACAATATCATAGTCCCTGTGGCCACCACTGAGATATTTACACAAAGACATACCGTAAAAAACATAATTGAAGTGAAATACCAAAAGGAGTTTGCAGAAACCAAAAGAAGGCAGAAAACGGCAAACGGAGAAACAAGGCACAAATAGAAAACACGTAAAAAATGATAAGACTTAAGTCCAAACGCATCGGTTCTTCCATGAGCTGAAAATGGCCTAAGCACGTTAAAGACTGACGGTCGGCTGTCAGAAAGGGCCTGCTGCTCTTACCACAGTGTGTGTGTGTGTAGAAAATCGCCATAGACAGAGACTGTCAGAGCACTTACAAGAAACGACAACTATCTTCTGTCCCTAAGAAACTCACTTCAAATGTGAGCTTACAAGACGGCTTGAAGAAATGGCAGAGGACACACTGGCAAACGGAAACAGAGGGAGCGCCAGACAAAGTCAACTGCAGAGCAAGGAAAATGAAGAGACCAAGAGGGACATGACAAGAAGACCCAACAAGCCTCAATGGGTAGGCACCTAACACAGGGTCTGCAAAGTACAGAAAGAAAACACTGGCAGGATTTCAAGGGGAATTTGACAAACTCCAGTTACACTCGGAGGTTCCAATGCTCCTGTCTTGGGAATTGACAAAACTGGTAGAAAATGAGCAAGGATATGAAGAGGAGAACAGCATCGACACGAACGTGTACACGTACAGGTGTCCACACACACAGAACACGTACACATATAGGTGTCCACACATACACACACACACACACACACACACACACACACACACGAGCATATATACGCGTGAGATATTTTTATATCTTCACCCAACACAGTAGAACACAACCCTTCAAGTGCACACGACACATTTACCAAGATACACTCTAAAGTCATTGAAAGTAATTGAATGACATAATGGTATTAAGCCAGGCATTGTTAACAGAAAGATAACATGAAATTCTCCCACACTTAGAAGTTAACCAGTCCACTTCTAAATAGTTCATACATCAAAGAGGAAGAGTCAAGGGAGATCAGAGCATATTTTGAACTAAAAGTGTCCAACTTATGGGATGCATATAAAGCAGTACTTAGAGGGAAATTCATAGCACTAAATGGCGACATTACAGAAGAAGACAGGTCCCAAATCCATTAACCAAGTGTCCACCTTAAGACGCTCCACGGGGGAAGGGAACTCCTAGCTCATGAGTTCAAGCCCCATGTTGGGCATGAAACCTACTAAAACAAACAAAAGCAAAACCAAAAAACCCCAACAAATAAACCCAAAGCAAGCAGAAGGAAGGAAATGATAAAGATAAGAACAGGTATCAGAAAAATTGAGAACAGAGAAAAATCAGTGAAACCAAAAACTAGTTCTTTGAAAACATCAGTATGTTGATAAATCTCTTGCAGACAGAAAGAATAAAAGAAGACGTAATTCACCAATATTAGGAAAGAGAGCATATCACTACCATCCACAGAAACATAAAAAGGGAAACTACGAACGGCTGCACACACATTAATGTGACAACTTAGATGAAATGAAGCAATTCTTCAAAACCACGCGCTTGCAAAACTCACTCAAGATGAGCTAGGTAACTGGGATAGTCCTCACAATGTGTGTGTGTGTTTCCACATCACCCAGGAATTAACTCCGTTCTCACAGTCAGTGACCAGGTGTCCCACCAAAGTAACTCAGTTCTGACTCTACCTGCCTGAAGAAAGCACCACAGGTGAAGGACTCAGTCCCACAAGCCCGCCCCCAGTTCAGACGCCAATCCAGGTTGTCTCCTGTGCTTCTGACTCACCAGCTATTAATTGGTTTCCGTGACCCCCTCCTCTGGTTCTGTTAATTTGCTGGAGCAGCTCCCAGAACTTGGAAGACAAGTTGACTTCGTAGATTGCAGGTCTAATACAAAGACTATTAAAGGATCTGAAGGAACGGCCGGATGTAGAGATGCATAGGGTGGGGTGTGCGAGGGTCCCTGGACCCTTCTGCACGTGATTCACCAGCCCGGAAGCCCGCAGGACCCCCTCCTTTTGCGTTTTTGCGGAGACTCCAAACCCTCTAATCATAGTTGGCTCCCCCTGGCACCCAGCCCCCGTCCTTAGGGCTCTTCCAAAAGTCTCCTCATGGACACAAACCCAGTTGTGGTGTAAAGGGGCTGTTTATGCGGAACAGGACACCCACTTCCCCCTCGTGGCTCCGAAGGGACTTCAGGAACTGAGGACGGGAGACCAACTGTTGTAACAAAAGATGTTCCCTTTTCTCTTAGAGACTCCAAGGGTTTTGTGAGCTGTGAGCGCCAGGATCCTGGATGAAGACCAAAATACACATTTGCTGTAAAGCACAGTGTCACAGTCCCATAGCCATTTAAAAAATTGAGTCTGTAGTTACCCCTCCTGAAAAACCTCCAGGCCCCGATGGCTTCAATGACAAATTCTACCAGACACTTAGAGAAATAACACCAATTACATCCATTCTCTTCCAGAAAAATAAAACAGGAGGGAATATGTCCCAACTTAGGAGGACAGCATTACCCTGATATTTATACCTAAGAGTACAAAAGAAAGTAAAAGGAAGGGAGGGTGGGAGAGAGGGAGAGATGGAAGGAAGGAAGGAAGGAAGGAAGGAAGGAAGGAAGGAAGGAAGGAAGGAAGGAAAGGGAAGGAGGGAGGAAGGGGGAGGGAGGGAGGAAGGGAGAACTACAGACAAATACTCCTATGAGCCAAATGAAAATCCTCAATCAAAATATAGTCAAATCAAATGTTATATAAAAAGAAGAATACACCACAACCAAGTGGCATTTATCATGAAAATGCAAGGTTGGTTCATCAGTTGAAGACGGATCACTATCATTTGTCATGTTAATCATCTAAAGGAAAAAGATCACACATCGTATCAGTTGGTGCAGAAAGAACATTTGACCAAACCCAGCACCCACTCATGAGAAAACTTCCCTCAAAGGGCGCCTGGGAGGCTCAGTGGGTTCAGCATTCAACTCTTGATTTCAGCTCAAGTTGTGATCTCAGGGTTTGTGAGATCAAATCCCGAGTCAGGCTCTGCACTGACAGTGTGGAACCTGCTTGGGATTCTCTCTCTCTTCTCTCTCTGCCCCTCCCCCGGCTTGTGTGCTTTCTCAAAACCAACAAACAAACCTTCCAGCAAAACAACGGGTACCCGGGAACTTCCTCAACCAGATAAGGGGCATCTACAAGAACATACAGCAGCTTCCATCACATTTAATGGTGAAACACTAGATGTTCTCCCTGAAACTAGGAATAAGACAGAGAAACCTACTCTTAGGAGTCTCATTCAACACCATACCGGAAGTCGTAACCACTCTAAGGAAAGTTTAATAAATGTACACATATGGGGAAAAAAAAAAAGAAATAAAACTGTCCCAAATAACCTGTAAGAAAAACTTGTAGAACAAATATGTAAGTTTGGTGAGGTCGTGGGATGGAAGATTGCAACAGAAAAATCAAACTTAGAAACCATAAATTTAGAAAACACTCTCTACGGTAGCTCCAAAAAAGCCCCATAAATACTCAGGTACAGTCCACAGAAAACATGCACTGGGTCTGTGTGTTAAAAAATACAAAGTTTTAAAGAAAGACATCTCTAAAGACTTAAATAAATGGAGAGACATACCATGTTCAGGGATTTAAAGATTTGACATAATAAAGACACCAGTTCTCTTTAAATGATGTGTGGATTAACTACATTCCCAAAATCCCACAAGATTTGTTGATACAGGTAAGCTGATTCTTATATGCAAAGATGGAAAAACTAGAATAGTTTAAAGAATTTTGAAAAAGAATAAAGGTATGAGCATTACGTTACCTGATTTTTTTTTTAATGTTTGTGTACTTTTGAGAGAGAGAGAGACAGCATGAGCAGGGGAGGGACGGAGAGAGAGAGAGACACAGAATGAGCCTGACGCAGGGCTCGAACCCACGAACCGTGAGATCATGACTTGAGCCGAAGCCGGACGCTTAACCGACTGAGCCACCCGGGTGCCCGACGTTACCTGATTTCAAAACTGACTCTCAAGTTGTGGCAGTGGAGCCAGTATGGTGTCGGTTGGTGAAGGATAGATATGTAGATCCATGGAACAGAATCCAGAGCCCAGAATAGAACCAGACAAATAAGGGTAATTGATTTTTTTACAAAGGTAGAAAGGCAGTTCACTAAAGAAAGGGTAGTTTTTCAACAAATAGTGTTGGGACCACTGGAAATATATATGCAAAAAAAAAATGAATCGTGGTCTTAATTGCATAACTTATGCAAAGATTAACTCGAAATCAGTCATCGATCTATATATAAAAATATAAACTTTTTGAATAAAAACAGGGGCACCTGGCTGGTTCAGTCAGGAATATGTGACTCTTGATTTCAGGGTTGTAAGTTCAAGCCCCACGTTGGGTACGGAGACTATATAAACAAACAAACAAACTTTATCTTATTTCTATTTTGGAGAGAGAGAGAAAGAGCATGAGCAGGGGAGGAGCTGACGGAGGGAGGGAGAGAACCCCATGCAGGCTCCACACCCAGCACGGGGCCCCACACAGGGTTCCATCCCGCGACCCTGAGATCATGACCTGAGCCGAAATCAAGGGGCGGACGCTTAGCCGACTGAGCCACCCAGGTGCCAATAAACTTTTTTTAAAAAGGAAGAAAATCGTACTCACCTGAAGTTAGGCCAAGAGTTGGTACATAGGACGCCAAAAGCCAAATCTGTAACAGGACATACGTCTCCTGGTCCACCAAGGGGCGTGCCACGTGCCCCCTGTACCTGGGTGGCCCCCGGAGTGCGGCCGTGTCGCTGCCAACCTGTGACCAGCCTCCACCAACGCCCGAAGCCCCTAGCCACCACCCAAACACCCACCACCCCACGGCCACCACTCTGTGCGCCTCGCAGAGACGGGCCCAGATCTGGGGAGCAAACTCTGCCCGTCGGCACAGAATCGGTGAGGTGTTCTGTGAGGGTCAGGTGGGAGGCATTTTCGACTCGGGGCCAATGTGCCGCCATCCACAAAAGCAGCCTGTTCCATATGTGAACTCAGGGGCCCAGCTGCGTTCCCATCTGTGACTGCCTTTTAAGCCCCCGGCCGTGTTGCAGGGTGAGGGTAACTCATTTGGGGCATGAGAAAAGCAGAACTGCAGAAGAGAGCAGGGCCGTGGATGCCGAGGAAGAGGCTGGTCCACCGAGAGAGGACAGGAAGGAAGTCATTGACAGATTGGAGTCGATCTAAATTAAAAACGTTCACTGCAAAAGGCACCATTCAGACAGCAAGAAGGAAAGTGACGGAGCAGGAGACAGGTGCCAAATCGCGCGTGTAGAAGGGCCCCCGCAGACTGAGACCAGCCAGCTCAGTGATCTGACAAACGACCAGGCGCAGAATGGGCTCGAGATCTGAACAGACACTTCCACGAAGAAGCTACAGACACACAGATGCGCATGGATGCAGTGTGTGTGTGCGTGTGTGCGTGTGCGTGCGCGTGCAAGTCAACGCGCAGAAACGTGCCGAACCTTGACAGCACGAGACAGCAGCACCCGCCTGTGGGCAAGGCTGACGGCGTCCAGCGCTGGCGGGGCGAGGAGGGCAGGTGGCGGGCACACAGCGAGGCCGCCATGCTGGCAGGCAGTCCGGCCGCCGCCTCCAAGGCGCAGCACGCACCTGCTCGTGAGTACTGACCCCACTGGTTTGAAAACTTACGTCCACACAGCCTGCACGCCAGCGCTCCCTGCTGCACTCCTGACACCTGCAGGCAGATACTCTTGGATAAACACTGGAAGGTCACAGAACGGGACAGAATCCAGCGATAGGTGATGAGACGAGCTACCTGGGAGCTGGGCCGGGCGGGGGGGGGGGCGGGGCTCCACACATCCCACGGCGAGCTTTAGTGGAGGCAAACTGAAAACAGCAGAATGAACGTAACCCACCCAACTTTCTGAGGTATTTGCATCTCATTGTGCGTAGACTTGAGCCCAGAGAAACGTGGCCTCCGAGGCGCTCGTGGCGAGCCGTGGGGGCTGCACGCACACACCTGCCCCCGGCCTCCCTGTGGGCCACACTCCCTGCCCCTGTGCCTGGAACCCCGTTGCCCCTGCTGTGGCCGCTGCAGGGAAGAGGGTGCCGGCCAGACGTGCCCGGCCCCCAGCGCAGGGCACCAGCCCGGCTGGCTCTCTGTGAGGAGGGGTGTCCTCTGCCCCTGCCACCCCAGGCTCTTCCCAGCACGTGTCCAGCCAGGGATCGGGAGGGCTGTGCACACAGCGGAGCCACTGCACGGAGAGGAGGCCCCTGTCAGGCACTCAACCCCCACCCGGTGGGGACGAGGCTCCGACTGTCGGCGGGCCCGAGGCCTTCTCAGGCTTCTTCATTCCGGGCCCGTCACAGCACATTCTAGACAGAGTGCCCCCAAAGCTGAAGAAACACGTGGCGAGTAGCAGCGTCCCAGAGGCACTGGCCCTGTGGTGGGGAAGGGGTGCAGAGCTCCGTGCAGCCGGCAAGGCTTTGGTGACTCCTCCCGGGGGGCCCAGGGGCGCAGTGGGGGCTGAGCAGGGCCGTGGGGAGCGTGTCCGCCTGGTTCCACGGGGCCCTGGCGCAGGGAGGTTTCCGGCCCCCGGCCGGTCCCGAACACCTACGGCCCTCCCGCCAGGAGGAGGGGCAGATGTGCACCACCCAGATGGGATTTACACCGCCCAGTGGGTCCTTCAGTGTCTCGGTGACGGGTGCGGCCACCCCAGGAGACCTAGTCCCTGAGCCCCTCGCCCGCCCTTGGCCCGAGGGAGGCCCGCGCTCAGCCCTACCCCCCAGACAAGCCAGGCCACGCGCAGGGCCTCTAGGGCGGGGGCCGGAAGCTAAGACCCGCCCTGGGGAAGCCCAGGGCCCCCCTGCAGGAGGCGGCAGTGCACGGATGGCCAGGCCAGCCTGGAGTGTGGACAGGCCCTTGGCCCATGCTGCCACCAGCCCGGGGTCATGTTGCCACTGAGCGTGGGGCAGCGTCCATTGCCCCCCAGGTTTGCGGTCATGCTGGCCAGGCCCTCACGACCCTGAGCGGCCTGTCCGTCCTCGCAAGTGCACCCACACGGGGGGCCGCGGGGGCTGCGGGTAGAAGGGGATCCTAGCCCGTGCAGAGACCTCAGTGGGTCCTGCTCAGGCTGTTCTTCCCACGCCTGCTGGCCCCACAGACCCCCTTCTCGCTCACCCCGAAGCTCTGGAACGTGTACATCCCGGACAGTGAGCGCATGCTTATGGCCACGGCCCACACGGTCCTCAACGCACACAGAAGTGAGTGAGCCTGTGGAGGCGGTGGGCAGGGGCCTCGGAGGGAGGGCTGGGCGTGCAGGATGGGCAGGGGACACTGCCCTGAGGACCAGCGGGCAGGGGGCCTTCCCCCCCCCCCCCCCGCGCTGCTGTGGCACTGCCCAAGATGCTCCTGGGCACAGCCGGACCCCCAGCAGCTGCCCCTGGGAGGCCCCTGGGGCAGCAGGGTGGGGCCCCTTTCGGCCTCCCAGACGCTTCTTAGGACGCCCCTGGAGTCTCTGGAGTTTCTGCAGGACACGCTGGCCCGGACCTGGGCCCTGGAGGACGACGTGGTGCTGAGGCACCTCATGGCCCAGCCTCCAAGGGCCAAGTATGAGCCACCCCACGAGGTGGGCCTCCCTCCAGTCTCCATCCGTCTCCTCTCCTGCTCTGGGATTGGGAGCCAGCCAGGGCTGGGCATCCGGGCACTCACTGCAGGGGCTGGGAGTCAGCTGCCTGGAGGGCTGTTGTGTGTCAGGCCAAGGTGGCCGTGCAGGGAGCCACGAGGGTACCCTGGTGCCCCACCCCTCTCAGGACAGACAGCTGGAGAAACTAACCCCCCTCCCCCCCATCTCTTGAGCAAAACTCGAGCTCCCCATGATGCCCCTGGGCCTGGAACAAGTGTCCCTGGCGCCTAGGCCTCCCCTAGCTTCTCCTAGCTTCGAGACGCTCCCCAGCCCAGCCACCCAACATGAGCAACCCGGACCCCCTCTCGGCCAGGCCAATCTCAAGGCCTTGGAGTGGCTGCAGGAGGGAACCTCCACGGAGCCTGCGGCCGCACGCCTGTCTCCGGATCTGGCCTGTCTGCTGCACCCCCCCCCCCCCCCGAACCCTCTCTGGCCCGCCTACTGCCAGAAGTCCCTCTCAAAGTTCCCAGTGAACCAGAAACTAGAACTCAGAGCTACAACACTGGGTCCCCTTCCCTTCAGCACCTGCCAGGGCCACCCCAGGGGCCACACTACACACCTGGCCCTGGAACCCCACTGGGACTCCAGCGACAGGGTCTGGCCAGCCCACCACACATGAAGCTGGAGCGCCCCGTCCACCTGTGCTGCCCCGTGGCCTGCAGCTGATGCCCCTCTCTGGGTAGAGACTGGCATGGCCAGCACAGAGGCAGGGCAGCGCCCCGCCACTGCCCCAAGGCTGCCAACGTTCCTGCAACCCTCTGACCTCTGCGCCCACAGAGAAGCTATATGCTCGAGGGCCTCTGCAGGAGACAGTGATGAGTGTGATGGCCCCGAGGCTCTGGGGGAGGGGCAGAGGCAACACAACCACCCTCCCCGACTCCCCCGGACAACCAAAATGAAGACTGATGGGACCAAGCCCCCCGTGGCCCTGGCCGGTCCTGGATTCTGGCCCAAAGCCGGCAGGCCCTGTCAGAGCGGTAAGTGGCTGTCAGGGACCTGGGTCTGGCCCACAGATCCACATAGGTGACCTAAGGCAGCTCTGAGAGCAGCAGGCCACCCCAACGGAGGGGCAGCAGGGGTGGGCGGGTCGGCCCCACCCTCACCCGCACAGGGCCGAGGGTTCCGCCAGACCCCAGGTCCTAGCAGTCAGTCACCTGGCACCAACAGGGCAGAGGCTGAGGCCAGGGGACGTGCCGGGGTCCTGCGCCAAAAAGGTCAGACGAGAGGAGCCGGCAGGCGCGGACCTCGCAGGCTGAGACCGTCCCTCTGCCATCCTCGGCACCTGCCTCGCGGGGTCCCCGAACTCAGGAAATGCGACGCCCCCTGGAGTCAGCGAAGAGGCTCCAAGGTGGCAGACTCCAGCACCCCTGCCCCCGTCTGGTCGCTAACGGGGGCCTCCCCCTCCAGGGGGGACACACACCCTTGGCTTCAACCCCCCCCCCCCCCCCCCGTGCTGTTTCAAGTTCAGTGAGGTGTTTTTGTGGTAAAACACAGAACCAGCCTGCAACCACAGCGCCCAGGGCTCTCGGCAAGAAGCGCCAGACGCCCCGAACAGAGACCGGCCGCTCGGCCCCGGCCGCAGGACCAGCCCCTGCCACGCGCCCCTGCACGGGGGTCGCCCGGCACGCAAAGCTGAGGTTCCCCTGTGCCTCCCAACCTCGGCCGGACGCCAGGGTCAAGACCATCAAATAATTTACTGCAACTCAGCCTGTGCCCAGCGGGCCGGGACGGGGCTGGGAGGAGAGTAACAGCGGGGTGCCGGTGGCGTCAGTTCACGACAGTCCGTGCAAAGCGTCCTGGGAGGTCTGCGGTCACTCTGTCCGGAGAGCCCGGGGCTGTCCGGACTCCGGGAGTGCTTCCTTCCTTCCTTCCCCTCCTCCGTCCTCCGTCCGCACCTCCTCCCGGCATCCGGCACCTCCGGGCCCCGTGCCTGTGCTCATGGGGCACAGAGGGCCAGCGGGCCGCCAGGGTGGACGCGGAGGGGACGTCAGGAGAGCAGGCACTTGCAGCTCATGCAGCCGGGGCCGCCCTCGTCGGGCGGGCTCAGCTTCCGCACCTTGTGTTGCCGGATCTCTCGGACCAGCGTGTAGAAGGCGTCCTCCACGCCCTAGGAGGAAGGGGCCGGCTCAGAGGGGGACTCAGCAGGGGAGGAAACCCAGGGACCCCTGCCTCGAGCTCATGCAGACTTCCAGCCCCTTGCCCGCCTCCTCCCCACCCCTACCCCGACAGGCAGGAAGCCCCAGGGCTGCCCCCACCGGGCGGCCTGATCCCCCGGGGCTCCCCCACAGGGCGGCCCCAAGGTCTGGCTCCAAGCTTGAACACCCCGTGTCCCACTCCTGTCTGACCTACCACCCTCATCCCCCGCAGCCTGCTAAGGGGTCAGGGCCAACAAGGGCCCACGGGGATCTCTGGGGGCAGAGGGGCCAGGGCCCCAGGGTCACCGCTCCGGCCTGGCTCAGGGCAGCTCTCTCCAGGGACCTCCACCTCCCCCTGGAGCTGTGTCAGCCCAGACCCTGGGCCCTGGCCGCCCTCACTGCCCTGCCATCCGGGGAGACTTACAGCGCTAGGGGCCGCTGGGTCACGGGGGTCCCGGAGGGTCCCAGAGGGTCCCGGAGCTGGAGCCAGAGCCAGAGCGGCTGCCCTGTGTTGGGGGAGAGGGGGCAATAAAGCACTGCTCCCTGGCAGGGTTGGGGCGGGGCGGGGGGGGGGGGGGGTCCCTGGCTGGCGGTGGGGGTGGGGAGCCGGCTCACCTGGCGAGTCTTGGCCGACGTCTCAATGTACGGGATGCCATAGCTGCGGGCGAGGTCCTGCGCCTGCCGGGACTCCACGGTGCGCGCGGCCAGGTCGCACTTGTTCCCCACCAGCACCATGGGCACGTCATCGGAGTCCTTCACTCGCTTGATTTGCTCCCTGTAAGGAAGGAGGTGTGATCCAGTCACGGGCTGCAGGCATAGCTGCATCCAGGACCTTGAGAGCAAAAAGAGAGAGAGAAAGACGGAGAGAGAGAAAGACGGAGAGAGAGAAAGACGGAGAGAGAGAAAGGGACAAAAAAAGGGAAAGGGGACAGGGAGGGCCCCTGGGGGCCGGCAAGCAGCTCACCTGTACTGGTGGATGTCCTCAAAGGACTTGGTATTGTTGATGGCAAACACACAGAGGAAGCCTTCCCCAGTGCGCATGTACTGGTCCCGCATGGCGCTATACTCCTCCTGGCCCGCCGTGTCCAAAATGTCCAGTAGGCACGTCTCGCCATCAATAACCACTTGCTTCCGATAGGAGTCCTGCAGAGCACAGCGCTTAGGGACCACCCCACCTCTCCTAGGAGGAGCCGAGCAAAGCAGCAGCCCCTCCCGGGGCCCCACCCATGCCCCGCCCCTAGGCATTGGGAGGGAGGGAGGCAGACAGAAGAGGAGACCACAGCAGGATGGAGGGCTGGGAACAGGGGCAGCACGGCTCACCTCGATGGTGGGGTCATACTCGTCCACGAAGTGGTTCTGGATGAGCTGGATGGTCAGGGCACTCTTCCCCACACCTCCAGCGCCCACCACCACGAGCTTATATTCCGTCATCGTTCCTCAGGGGATCGCCGCACACGGCACCCACCGGGGTGGTCTCCTGTCCCACCTGCCGAGGAAGCCGCATTCAGCCACGGGCCAGGCCCCACAGAGCAGGCCTGTTGAGCTCCCTGGGCTGGCCCGTCCCACCCGCTGGCCCCAGACAACCAGGTAACAGGGGTGGCAGCCAGAACGGAGGCCCAGCCGCCCACCTGTGGCACCTCCAGCCCAGGGGTGGGGGACGGGCCCCGCCTCCAGCTGCAGGTAATGGCTGTCACAGAGGCAGGGAGCTGGCCCCCCAAAGGCAGGGCTGACAGCTGAGAGCATCTCCCAACCACGCACCCGAATTAGAAGTTGCTGGGTAGGCAGAAAGCCTGAACCGGAGGCCCTGCAGGCGGCGGTTCCCAGTTCCCCTCCCTGCGAAAACAGGTCTTGCCACCGTGGAGCGCCCAGCAGCGTGCCCAGGCAGGCCAGTGCCCGCCTACAACCCGCTCCGGGCCCCACGGAGCGTGTTCCTGCCTTTGACAAGTATTTACTGAGCGCCTACTGTATGCCAGCTGCTGCTGCTCCGGGCGCACGGTGACAGGCAGACAAGAACCCCCTGCCCTCTGTGGGCTCTGCCCGCACTGCAAGGAGACCGGCACACGTCAAAATAACGGGAAAACCCCGGTATCCTGTTGCCGTACGAACTTTGGAGAAAAGAAGGCAGATGAGGCAGCCGGGTGGGGGTGGGAGGTGGGGGGAGGGTTCCCGATACGCAGCTGACTGAGAGGAACAGACCCAAACGACGTGTGCAGCGGGCGCACAGGTGACAAAGAACGAAGGCCAGGGCCAAGGCCTCCGGCTGGGGTGCCCCAGTCTGTGCGGTTTCACGAGCGGACGCCCTTGCGCGGACAGCGGGCAGTGATTTCCTGCACCCCGGCTCGCCGGCTGCGCGTGATGGCCGCCTGGTGCCGGAGCACTCGGGGGGCAGCCTCGCGACCGGAGGGCGGGCGACCCCGCGACGGCCGCGGTCCCGCGCAGGGCAGGGCCGGGGACGCGGACGCACAGCGCCCCCGCCGCCGCCCGCGGCTCACCTGCGCCCCCGCGCGCCCCGCCGCCGCCGCCAGCCGCCCGCCCGGCCGCCCGGCCGCCCCGCAGCCCCGGCCGCCGCCCGCCGCCCGCCCCCGCCGCACTCACCGCTCACTGGCGCGACTGCCCCCGGGGCCGGGGCCGGGGCCGGGGCGGGGGCGGGGAAGGGGGCCGGGGCCGGGGCGCGCGGGTCGCCCGGCGCATGGGCTCCGTCCGCGGAGGGTGCGGCTCGGGCTGCGGGCGGCGGGGCGCGCGGGCGGCGGACACTCGGCCGGGCCGGCGCACGCCCCGCCCCGCGCCCCGTCCGTCAGCCCGGCGCGGCTTGCCATTGGCTGCCTGCGCCGGGCCCCGCCCCTCCCCGCCCCGCCCCGCTCCGGTTGGCCTGCCGGCCCGCCTGTCAAAGGCCGCGGCCGGGCGGGGCTTCCGGGAAACGGCGCGGAGGGCGGTGCCGGCCCTGGAGGCTCTCGTGGGCCGCGGCCTAGGGGGGCTGGGCTCTGGCGGGCGGGAGGACGCTGGGGTCGCGGGTCCGGGGACGACGGCTTCCCCCGAAAGGGTCGGGACTCTCCCGAGGAGACAGCAGCCCCGCAGGGGAGCGGGTCCCTGGCCGGGTGTAGACTGGGGCGGGGTCGCTGCGGTCCGGCTCGAGCCCCCTGCCCTGGCGGGGAGGACTTCCCTGCCCCCCCACGCGCAGCCCGCCGAGGGGGCCCCGGAGCGGAAGGGTCAGTCCGCGGGACGAGCCTCAGGGACGATGGGACCCAGAGGGTCAGCACCGCGGACGACCCCCGGGCTGGGGGCCGGAGGAAGGCGGAGAGGACGGCGGGGACGGGGGTCAGGTGCCTGGAGCAGGCCCGGGCCGCGCCGGGAGCCTCTGGGTCCCCCAGCGGCCGCGGGCTCGGCTGCCCGACACCCGTCTTCCCCGCAGGTGGCTCCGGAGCGGGCGCCAGCAACCCTCCCAGGACACCCGGCACCTCCGGCGGAGTCCTGGGCGCGGCACAGCCGGTGCGCCCAGGGCCAGGCGGTGCAGGGGCGTCTCGGCTGGGCGGGGACCCATCTGAGCCCGCGGAACAGCGAGACCCGCTGTCTTTTCAGCTGCTTCTCAGCAGCGCGCAGCCCCTCCCAGGGCTCCGCGCAGCCCCTCTCCCGCATCCCCTCGCCACCGGCCTCGCCCAACTTGGGCAGGCCCCGCAGACCGGCCCACCTAGCTCCCCCAGCCCAGAGGCTCCAACGGTACAGGTAACAAACGGCACCCAGCAAATCCAACCCAAAAGTTGCCCAAGTGGGTGACACCCCAAGCACAAACATGCACGTCCTGTCTCCTCTCAAGAAAGACATGTTTTTAACATTTTTAAAAATTTCAGTGCAATGTATAAACACACCTCTCATTTTTACAGAAAGCATGATGCGTTCATCACACGTGAGACCCAACCTTGCTTTGCTCAGACGGCACCCCCTCCCTGCCCCTATCCCCTCCCGTGCCCGCTCCGTGCTGTTCCCTGGGAGCTCAGCCCACTGCAGGCCGTGACCTTGGAGGGCCCCTTCGGGGACCACCCCCGCCCCCATCACAGCACCGACCCCACCGGCCGTGACTGTATCCGGCTGGCGGTCCCGCGCACTGCACCGCTGCTACAACAGAGCCGGGCCTGCGCCTGACGCGCACAGACGCGAAGTAAAGGTGCACAAATGGAAGCGGGTGGTGGCGTCCCTCTCGAGCGTGGACACTCCAAACTCCCCTCCTGGTGTCCATGTCCGCATTTGCCTCGTCCTCGGGGGCTCCTTTTGTTTTGGCATCCGTCACGCTCCGAGGCGGAGGTAAATCCCGCAGGGCCAGGGCCAGGGCCTCACGGGCGACCCTCCCAACTGGGAGAGGTGGGTGCTGGTCTGCTCCAGAGACCCGCTTTGCAGGGGCTGACACCTGACCTGTCTGCGCCCCACCCCGCCGTCCCCGCTTGATGGCGTCTCACCTCTGCCCCGGCTTCCCTCCCAGCCCAGGGGGCGCCCGCGGCCTACGGGGCCCGACGCTCCCGATCCCGATCCGGGTTGGCTGCTGCCCCGCCCCCTTCGCCCTGCCTGAGCAACTGTTGCTAAAAGGGCGTGGCTCGACCTGGGAGTCAGGGAGCGTCCCGCGGCCTCATGAATATTTGAGTATTCAAATGACGCTCCGGCCCCGTTGCCATGGCGCCCAGGGCCCGCAACCCCGCCCCCGGAAGAACGACCGACCCCGAGTCGCAGCGAGCCCCCCGGCGGCGGAGGGCGCCCAGGGCGGTGGCACACAGACCAACCCCTCAGGTGAGAGCCAAACACGCCTTTGGGCCCCGGGCCGCAGGCCTCGCTGTCTCCCCCGTGCCTTGGGGCAGACAGGCCGAGGAGCAGGCCCCAGGATGAAGCAGCAAAGCCAGTGGGGAACTCAGTGGTACCCCAGGTGTCAAATCTGGTCTTCCAGGGGCCCTGCGCAAAACCAATAGCCGGGCTCCCGCTCACCGGGATAGGAGGGGCCCCAAGCCCCGCCTCTGGGGAAGATCGGGAGGCAGGGACCCAGACTCTGCTCTGGGAGTTTCTATGGTGGAGACCCACAGGGGACCAGGCCCTGCCCTCAGAGCTCCTCCCGCTGTGGTGAAGGCCTGGAGGGCGGAGGGGACCCAGAGAGCTGATGAGCCAGACCAGGGACTGGCATTAGCCTGGGCTGTGGGGACAGACAGCCCCATGGGTTTCCAACCTGGGAGGCTTGTAGGGCTCGCAGAGTGGCAGGGCAGGGGCTGGGAGTAGAGAGCCATGAACAGCACAGACAGGTTCCAGCCAGTGCACGAATGTGAGGGGACAGTGTTTACAGGCCCTGCTCCTTGGACCCTGAGACCTTTGGGCTGGACCAGACCGATGCTCTGGGCCCCGTCAGGGGTAGGACCTCTGCTCACCTGCTGTCAGGCACAGAAGGAAGGAACAGTGGGCTTGGCCCTTAAGGCTGCCAAGGGCATCCTGGGGCTGCAGCCTGACCAGCCCATGCACTCCCATCTCCACAAGGCTGGCAGGCCTGGGAGTGGGGTGGCCGGCACGTTGCCAGGAGGCACAGTGGTGGGGTCCTCCTGCCAGGCTTAGGGCTTTTCACCAGCTAGAGAAAGGCAGGCAGCAGAGGGAACTTGAGGAAAGAAATCCTGGCTGGAAACCCCATGGCCTTTGCCTCCCTGGATCCTGGGTGTTTGTGTCACTTTCCAGGTGAGGTCACTGAGGCGCACAGAGCCAGGGCTCGGCAACCCCCCCAAGGCCTCTGTCAGAGCCCAGCTGGCCACCCTCCCTGCCCTAAGCATGGCGGAGAGGATGCGTCTTGAACGTCCACAGGGGCTGATAGATAAGAACAGTGGCTGGTGACTAGCGCAGAGCCCTGTACGTTGTGGATGCAGCGGGCAAGCATCCTGCCCGCACAGAGCCCGCGTTGTCTTGGGGTAAGGTGCTCACTCCTGTTTTTGTTGTAAACTCCTGTTTACAACAGGATGCATTGTAAAACGCAGAGGACCGTAGAACGAGTCAGACTTACAAGGAGAGTAAATCCAGGAAGGAGAGGGGGGAATACAGGGGCAGGGGTCAGCGAGGCCTCAACCCGAGTTGGAGGGAGGCGGCCAGAACATCCCGGGCAGACTTCTGGCTCTACCCCAGAGACGATTCCCAGGTCCGGGGCTTGGCGGGTATCTGCATCTTTAAGGACCAGTGCCGGGCGAACCTCGTGCAGGTGGCTCAGGGACACACTGAACAACGCCTGTGGGGCCTGGGGCTGGGGGTACTCAGGAGGGACAGCATGCCAGGGAGCCCAGCCCATGAGGGACAGTCCACTGTGGCAGACCTGGGACCCCTTTTGGAAAGAGGATGCAGCCAGCCACCACCTGACTTCTTCAGCCAGTCCAGGTCCCTCATCAGGATGACTGAAAGCACCTGAGGGCCAGTCCCCACACTGGCAGCCCCATGCATCTCGGCACCTGCTCACTTCTGAGCCCTGTGACCTCCGTCCTGCCTGTCTCACATCCCCTGGGCACAGTGACCTGGCCAGGAGGCCAACCCACCTCTCTCCTGCAGGTGCCCCTTGGGGACACATACCGCCCCCTTGCCTGAATGTTTGACCCGTGGTGGAAAAAGGCAGCTGCCTCAGGTGAGGGGGCTCAGCGGGCACGGGGGGCGGGGAACGCCTGAGAGCCTAGTCCTGGGCCCCCATGCTTGGAGACCGTCGGGGGAGACGCACAGCACAGGGCCTGAGGCAATGGCTTGCTGCTGGTCACAGCTCACAGAGCAACCATGACCTGGGGCCAATGGCACCCCCCCCCCCCGGGTCCCACATCTCACAGCCTACGTAGGACCTCAGATAGGGGAGTCTAGAGCCAGTACCCCTCTTGTGGGCCCTGGAGGATGACCTTCCTAGACCCCAGTGGGGTGTGAGCTAAGGCTGAGCAGGGGACTGGAGGGAGGGGGGGTGCGCAACGAGACCCCCCAGGTGGGGGGAAACTAAATGAGTGACAGCCCCCCAGAGCCGGACAGGGGGAGCCCCACAGGGGCTGGCTGTGCAGGGGTTTAAGCCAGGCTGCAGATCTGAGGGAGAGCAAAGGCTTGGCATCGTTGCCTTCTGCCCATCCCCAGCAGGTTGGATGTGAATGGACCAGGCCTGGGACAAAGCCCACGGGCCTTGGCCGAGCACAGCCGATATCCTGGTGCGGGAGCTGAGCTGGCAAGGCCCGCACAACCCCTGCCCGAAGAGCAAGGACCCGGGCAGCCATGGCGAGCAGTTGGTAGAGGAGTACCTGTCACCTGCCCGACTGGTGAGTGCCAAGGGCTTGGGGGCTCAGGCCGCAGGGCTCCGCGTGGGGCAGCATCCCAGGGCTGGTGTCCGGCCTGCCCTCGGTCCCCAGCCCTCTAGGCTTGCCTGGCTGACAGACGTCCTCAGCCCTGCTATGTGACACAGGTGCTTGGTGACACAGATGTGCCCCAGCCATTCAGGGCCCCAAAGGGAATGAGCCGGGCAGGAATCCCACAGGTATTTGCCTAGTACCCGCTGTGTGCTGGGCTCCAGGGACCCCTCTGTGAACCGCTCCATGAACCTGAGGAGCCCCTCGTTCAAGCGGCTGTCATCCCGGCAAGAGACAGGGTGGGGAGCCGTCAAAGTGCCCGGCACACAGCAGGTGCGAACCACCGGGGATAGACAGATAAAACACAAGCTCAGTAGGGGAGCCCGGGCGACCGGGCCCAGCTGGTTAAGTGGGGGTCACTCCGGGGTCCCACCGACTGTGTCTGGGGCAGCTGCTGAAGGCTTTCTCCCACATCTGGGGCTGTCAGCCCCGCCCCTGTCCTGAGGCCCACCAGGACGGGGAGAGCCCTCGCGACTCCCGGTTCCTGCCCAGCGACCCTTCTGGGCAGCTCTGCACGTCACCCGCTGCTGGCCATGCCGAGGGGGCAGACCCCGCCAGCTGCAGGCACCGCCACACCCACCCTTGCGCGGGGTAAGAGGGCGAGAGGCTCACGGAGAGGGGTCCCTTGGAGACCCTGCCGTGACATACTCACCGACGTGCAGCAGAAGGAAACCTGGCTGCCCCAGGCCCCCACCTGCCTCCCCGGCCAACTCAGAGATCGCGGCGCGGGTGGGACTCGCCTGCCAGGCCCCTGTCCCCGCGCTCCGCACGGGCTCCTCTGTGCGTGCAGCCCTCCAGCCACCCTGCGAGCCCAAGACTTCCCAGTGCCTTGGTCCAGCACGGAGCACATCGGGACGGCCCCCCACCAGCTCCTCGACAGCCCACCCCGACAGGGCCCCAGGGGACAGAGACGGATTCACAGCTGCAGGCCACCTCCGTGCTGGCCAGCTCTGGGGTCCTGTGTCCCTTGGTGCCAGTGAGGTCTGGGTTCAGACACAGCGGGCGGGCGTGTTGGAGGGGGCCAGTGTGCACAGAGCTCGGGGTGGTGCTCCTGTCTCAGGCACGCCTAGGGCCACGGGGAGCCCGGGCTGCCCTGACACGACGGCCTGCCTCTCGGAGGGGACTCGGGCACCGGTCGACCTGGGCACAGGGCTGGAGCGTCCTCTGCTGGACAGAGCAGCTGGCTGGGAGCAGAGCAGGGGCAGGGAGGGCCAGGGAGGGCAGTGACCCTCCCCTCCCCCACGAGGACCTAGCCTCAGCACCCACCGAGCACCACACACCAGGCGCCGGGCCGGGGCCGACTGAGCGAGCCCGCCGCGAGCACCCTCAGGGCCTGGAAGTGAGCTCATGCCAGAGGCCGAGGAGACAGGACACAGGCTCTGGGCCAGGCGGCTGCAGTCCGGGTGCAGGAACCCCCCCCTCCGCCCCCCGCCCCAGCATCCGCGGAGCCACAGACACTCCCGGTGCTCAACGGAGTGTCTGTGTTTCATTTCCTTTCGTTTTGTGTTCCTTCTCGGCTGACGGTGCCCAACAGGGAGGATGTTTGCAGGGGTACGTATGGCCGCCGTGCCTTCCTCGGGTGGCCGGCGGGACACTCCCCAGGGGGCCCCGTCACACAGAAGGCTTCGTACAGCCTGGGATCCCCACAACCTCAGGCCCGGGCGGGGTGCGAACGTGCCACGAAGCTGTCTCCTCAGACCCACGTGGACGCCCACCTGAGACTGCTCCCGGGTGAATCTCGCTGACGCTCAGGCGCCCACCAGCAGTCCCCAACCCCTTGGCAGGGGGATCGCTGTATCCCGTGTGTCGTCTGTGGCCACATAACGCTGACCGTGAGCCTCCCAGACTCTGGCTCCAAAGACGGGCGTCCGTCCTGAGGCTGCTCTGCTCCCAGCCGCACCGCGGGCTCCCGCCGGGATCCAGGCTCAAGGGGCCACACGGGACCACCCTGCTCAGGGCCGACGCCGGGGGGAGCAGCGGGCGAACCCCACGTGCAAACTCGTGGGCTCCCTCTGCCAAGCCCAGCGTGGACGAGGCCACCTGCTCTGGGGTCTGTGTTGCCGCCCGCCAGGGAATGGGCGCACCGTTCTAATTCAGAGGAGTGACAGGCGTGAGCGGCGGCCTACCCACCCCCACATCCAGACCCTGCACACTCCCCGAGTCCCCACACGCCCCGTCTCAGGCGAGTCCAATGTCCGGGGAGGAAACGTTTATACCGCACACATCCGAAGAAGGGCCTGTCCACGGACTGTCTCACGAGACCCAGGCGAGCGTGAGGACCAGCGTGGCCCCCCAGCCAGCCTGCAGAGGGGGACACAACAGGCTACCTCGCCAGCCTCTCCCAGTTGAGAAGGGGGGGGGCCCTGGTCTGGTGGCACTGACCCCCACCCAACAAATGTCTGGGTGCCCTGTGCTGGGAACACGCATTGATTGGAGATCGTTCTGTCCCCGGTGTGGCTTCTGTCCATCCCGGGACCCCCTTCTCCGCCTGGCTCCTGGCTGGGGAAAGGGCCGCTGTTGCGGACGACCTCCGTGACCCCCAGTCCGGGCCGCGGCGGCCTGGTCATCAGAGGCCCACAGCCCGTGTGCTTCGCCGTACGAATGAGTCTGGCCGACGCCAGGACCGAAAGCCGTACTTGCGATCGTGTCCGGACACGGTCCTCTCTTCAGACTCTGTCACTGCGAGCCGGGGCCTCTCCTGAGAGCCCGGGGCCTCTGCAGGTGCGGTGGGTGCCGGGCAAGCTGGCTTCGTCCCTGAGACTGGCTCACTGGGTCGTCCTACCTGCAAGCCCTTCTCAGCTTTCTCTCTTGCGGATTGGAAGCGAGAGGCCATTTTATTTTTCAGACCCACGGGCTCCAAACCTCCGGGGCCCCGTCCCCTCACTCTGGACAGCCCCCTGTCAGGGGCACTAAGGGGCTCAGCTCACCCCGCCCGCAGCGTGCCGGGGCCTCTCCTCTCGACGTGACAAGCTCCTCGTGCACGTTTTCTGCCATCCAGGCTACCGCAGGAGACTGTCTCGCATGGCACAGGCGTCTGCCTTTTCAGACCCCCAACCCGGTCCCAAATCAGTCACGTTGTTTAGTCGTGTTGTCGTGCGGACTGCGGGAACCGTGCCTAGCTCCCGCGTTCTGTATGAATCCGCTATGGCTGCTGCGCTCCGTGACAAACAACACCCAGCTGCCGTGGGTGGGTCCAGGCGTGCTCGTCCGCGGGTCCGGGGGGCTGTGGTTCAGCCACGCTCCGCAGACCGGGCGCCGAGCTCCGACACGCTGGCTCTGTTCCCCGGGTCTCGTTCGGACACTGGCACCCTCAGGGCAGGCCCTTGTCTGCAGAGAGCCCCACCAGCCAAAGCCATCCGTGGCCGAGGTCAACACAGATGAGGCACGGGCATTTCTGCCCCCTGTTCCAGCCCCACAGCCAAGGGCAGAGACTGGGGAGGAGTGACCGCGGTCCAGGCCCCAGGGCTGACTCTTCGTCGATTTTTGCAGCGCGCCCTGGCCCAGGTAGATGACCTTCGACTGGTGGGCACGCTGGAGATGTGCGTCAGCACCCGTGAGAGCAGCCTGGGGAACTTCGGTGAGAGCCCCTCCCCGTCCACACCCCACCGCCGGCAAGGTCAGACTTCGTGAGGGTCCGTTCGCTGGAGGGCTCCCTGCCAGGCTTCGGTCTTTGGACCACCGCACCCCACGGGCCTGCCCTGCATCCCTCTTTCAGGGATCGGGGACTGTCTTGCAGGGTCAGTGCCCCGTTCTTGGAAGGAGTCCAGCTCAGAACCCTTTCCCTGGGGGCTTTAGGGTGCACAAGGACACTGGCTCGGGGGTTCCTGTGCTCTGGAACAGAGCCGCCAGTTGATGCAGGTTATGGTGTGGGGTGCCTGTGGCTGGATCTGGGATGTGGCTCAGGGAGAGGACCCAAGCTGTGGCGGCCCCACCACACCAATGGGGCGCCCCTCCTCCGAGTGGACTCCTGGAGTCCAGGGGCCTCTTGGCCTTCCGGACGGGCCCGTCTGCTCAGGTGTCCCCTGCCCCGTGTGAAGCACACAGCCGCGAGGTTGCCTCCAGGACTCGGAGCAGCCATCGATCAGGGGCCAAGGGGCACGGATGTCTCCGGAGGGTGCAGAGAGGTGAGTGAGGGGTAAGGCTTAGTCTCTGACCTCTCCCTCCTCTGGCCCCCAGGGGTGCACCTGCCCAACCTCAGCCAGCTGAAGCTGAACGGTAGCTGCCTGGGCTCCGTGAGGTGAGTACCTGCCCCGGGATCACGGCGGAGGGGGGGTCCCCACCGAGAGCCTCCTGGCGTCCTGCTGTCTCTGTGTCCGGGCCCTAATGCCCGCCCTCCAGCCCCACTCTGGGACGTGTGGCACGCGTCACCCACCCCCAGTTTGTTGGAGGCACCTGCTGAGAGTGACACACACCACTCAGAGCCTGTAGTCAGCTTCAGGCTGGTCACACCAGGTCTCCAAGGACCCACCATGGGGTGCCCGGAAGATGCTCCCCATCTTTGGCAAAGAGTCCCCAACAAGCAAAGGGTCTCCGGTGGGTGCCCCAATACGACCCAAGCCTTCAGGGTTTCAGGCGTCCCTGCGGCGGGGCATGTGAAACGTAATGGCACGTGAGTCATCAACTTAAGAGACAAAATTCAAAAAACTAAAGACAGATTAACGTCCTTTGTTTACGTCATTGGCTGGAAAGAGCAAAGCTGAAGCAACATCAGACTGTTTTTGGTGTCGGAGCAAAATGGGTTTTACGAAGCCAGGGCCGGCCAGCGTGAGGCAGGGGGTGCGGTCAGAATTCTGGAAAATGATCCAGACGTTTTAAATGGGCTCTCAGCACCCGGTCATGTCTAGGTGAGTCCAGAAAGGTATTTATGAAGCAACCTCCTTTGAATGCTTTCTTGATTTTCCTTATTTATACTGTTATTTATCAAATAAAGGTCAGGTGCAGCCCCAAGGGCCAGAGCAGAGAACGGGCCTCAGGGGGCACAGAGGGCACCGTGTCTGCAGTGAGGGTCTAGAAAGTGGGGTTTCAGGAACGTGCCTTGAACGTGCGGCTAAGCAGTGTTCTGACAGAGAAATCAACAAAGACAAAAAATCCTGTTTACTCCTTCCTTGTTGAGGCTTCAGATTAGCTCAGCGAATAATGAAGTGTATAAAACTCATAAACGAAAGGATGAAAACTACAGAGAAGTGGAACGTATTATAAAATTAAGAAATATGATACATCATTTGTAGCAAAACAAAATAATTCAATTCCAAGCAAACAAAAAAAAACCCAATTCCAAGAAAAATGATTAGATCATAAATTGCAAGAAAACACGTTCTGTCCCTCGATAACAACAGCGACAAGTGTAGCAAGTCTTTTAAGTTTTTTCTTCCTGAATCCTGAAACTGGGCCACATGAGGTTTGCAAATCTCCACGGGCTGAAAGTGGACAACGGTTTGTAAAAGGAAGCTATCTAATTAAGCGTGGCAATCCAGTAAATTCATGTGCGGCTTAGCTGATAACAGCCAGACTAAGGGCATTAAAATCTCAGGCCGGGGTGGGGCGCCCAGGCTCAGTCAGAGGAGCGTGCGACCCTTGTTCTGGAGTCGTGAGTTCGAGCCCCACGTTGCGCGTAGAGATTACTTAAAAAAATAAAATCTCGGGCAGTATCTTAAGGGCTGGAAAATGATTTTGACGTGGCGTCTGTCCGTTCGTCGGCGGCCGAGAGAGAATTCAGCAGCTGAAATGTCGCGGGCGTGAAGGTGGATGTTCTTGACCACACGGGCTGAGCGTGGCTTAGACTCTGCGAGGCTCCTCAGCCCGCCGGCCCCCGCTGACCTCGCCTGTGGCGGCCTTCGCTTCCGCAGAAACCCTTCGTTTTGACTCGGTCCGTCAATTCTGGCTGGTGATTTGGGTCTCATCCAGGAAGTCCGTCCACGCCCCCGAAGTCGCGGGATTATTCTGTCTCTCCTTTCGTTCACTCTTACGGTCTCTACCTGTGAGGTCGCCTTCAATGGCGGCATGAGATCGGGACCCAGTTTTAATTCCGGCCATACGGTGAGCCCCTTTTCCCGACATCGTCTCTCCAGCAACCCCCCACCTCCCTACAGACCACTCTGCCACTTATCGGGTCCTCGCGCAGATGTGGACGTGGGAGCTCTCGGCGGCGTCTGTCCGTCTGTCCTGCACCGGTGCCACGCTGCCTGTATTCCCAGGGCTGTGTGTTCACGTGTCCGTGTCCGACGGCCTCCTCGTCGCCTTCCTTTTCCCAAAACGACCGGGCTGCTCCCGAACGCTTCTCGCATTTGACCTTTACGATCTGTTTGTCCGGCGTTGCCCGCACGACTCTTTCCGAATTCTCTTTGCGACGAAGAAAGATTCACCTGCTACCTCGGGTTTATTTGTTACCCATACACGTTCACGGAGATGGATAGCTCTCCGCCCGCGTGCTCTTTTACGTTTTTAACGGAGTCTTTAAGCTTCCCCTCGGCAGGAAGTTTGTTATCAGATAGAAAGCCTTCCGCCGCAAGTCACGGGCCGCTGTATCCCCCAGCGCGCACCTGGGCCGAGCCCGTTCCAGGCCACGGAGGAGGCGGCAGTGACCGGCACGCACGGGGCCCCGAGCAGCAGAGATGTAGTCTTTCCCGGTTCGGCAGAGCAGAAGTCGAGGCGAAGGTGGACGCCTCTGGCTCCTTCTGGCGCTGCGAGGGAGGAGCCGTTTCGTTCCGCTCCGCTGGGGGGGGGGGGGGGGCGCAGCTTGCTGGCCGTCTTCGGCGCCCCTTGGCTCGTCGGCGCCTCCGCCCCGTCTCTGCCCCCACGTTCACACGGCATCCTCCCTGTGTCCCCACCTGCGTCCCCACGTCCCCTTTTCATAAGGACACCAGACGAGATTAGCGCCCACCCCGCTCCGCGGGGAGCTCGTCTTAATAATTACACGTGCTACAACGCCTTCTCCAAACAGGGTCGCATCCTGAGGTGCTGGCGGTTAGGACTTTGACTTACGTGTTGCTGGGAGGGGGGACACCCTTCATCCTGTAACGGGCAACGTGCCCTCCTGCGTCTGATAGTAAGAACAAGCAGGTTCCCAGCGTCCCTCCTGCGTTTCTCTGTGCAGAACCGCGTCCTGTCACACTCTCCGGCACCAGCCGCCAGGAACGGAATGTCATCGTGAACGGAGGCGGCGTGAGCTCAGCCAGGAGCCACCCCTCCCGTCCCCACTGCTGCTTGGGACAGGGCAGGACATCAGCCTCCCTGAGACCAGAACTAAACGCCCACATGTTTACGGGATTTTTGCAATCACGAATGGGGCTCCGTCTCTCTTGTATTTTCTGGTTGGTTACTATAAACGCAGAGAACTACGCTGATGTAGCGCAGATTTCTTTTCCATCAGTACAGCACTACCGACTTTCATACGTGGGTCTTGTCTCTGGCAACCTCGTGTCTTGATTTTCGACAGAGCAAAACTGCCAAGCTCTCCTAGAACCCCAGTAATTTGTTAATTCGGTCGGGGTTTCTGTCTTGAAGATAGAAAGACCAGCAACTTTCCCTTCTAGCCCACACGCTTCTTCGTCTCACCCCGTAGCTTCGGCGGGCCCGTCCCCCGGCACGACGTGAGATACGAGCAAAGACAGCGGCGGGCACGCTTGGTTTCTGTCTGTCTGAACGGGTGCGTGTCTCAGTTTCTCTGCGTCTGTCCACACGATCACGAAACGATACTCCTGGACCCCACCGGTGGTGGTGATCCTTCCCTGTGCATCTGCGGTAGGACTACTGGGTCACGCTGAGTTAACATCACTGTGACTTTGAATTCTATTTGCTCGGCAGTCTTCCTGTCCGTGCTCACGAGGGCCAGCCCTTCACCTGCCCTGTACTTCCCTGGCTCTGGGATCAGGGGTTGACGCCTACGTTGCCTCCCCCTTTAACTGTCCTTTTCGACCGCTCTATTTTTTAAACTTCTTGTGTACAAAACTCTTGTGGAAGATCGACATTGTCGACTCCTTGGTGGCTAATTTGAACTTACTTTTAAAACCGGTAGGGGCGTCCGGGTGGCTCTGTCGGCTGAGTGTCCGACTCTTGCTTTTGACTCCGGTCACGATCCCAGGGTCGTGGGATCCAGCCCGTCGGGATCCTGACAGCACAGAGCCTGCTTGGGTTTCTCTCTCTCTCTCTCTCTCTCCCTCTCTCCTCCCCCCTCTCTGCCCCTCCCCTGCTCTCTTTCTCTCTTCCTCTCTCAAAACAAATCGATAAACATTTTTGAATTAATTAACGAAAACCAGTCCAGGTCTGAGGACTGCGAGGGTTGGGGGATGACCGTCACCACTTAATTTCTTTAACCGAGTTTCGTATTTCCTTGCGTGCCCGCTTTATCTAGGTTTTCAAAAATGTTGGCCTATATTTTGTTTACAGTGTCTTCTGTTTTTTTGCCACTGCTGCGCTGGCTGTAATTCTTCCTCCTTTGAAACGCTGTGTATTTGTTTGCATCGTCTCCTCACCTTCGCTTCGCGGGAGGTCGTCCGGTAACTTTTGGCAGAGTCGGCTCTCGGCTCCGTTGGTTTTCTGTACAGTCTGGTTGTTACTCGTCTCGCCTCCATCTTTATTCTGTCTTCACTTCTTGTTCTTTTTGAAACGTGCTGTTGTCCTCTTTCCAGCTCCTTGAGCTAGATGCGTGGCTCTGTTGTTGCGAACCTTCTGGTTTTCTGAGGAACACACTTGAAGATGCAGCTCTGTCTTCCTGGACAGCGTTAGGCATGGTTCCACAAACTCCGCGTGCTTTGCTCTTTGTCATTAGTTCCAAATATTCGGTAATCTTCCTAGTGAATCTGAGATGAGGCAAAATCTGCTAGTTATTCCCCCGTACCCACTCTTCTGTGACAGTGGAACTCCCCGCTTTCAGCTGGGCACGTAGCCACCTAGCCCACCCCGCAGCCCGCTCTGGCCGTGCCCCTCGGGTCTGAACCACAGGTCACAAGCAGACTCTGAAAAGAAATGGAATGGAACAATAATACCATCTCAGAAATGAAGACACACTCCAAAGAGATCCTGCAGGAAACCCAGCACAACGTGCCGCGTGGAGAACAGGAACGGTCAAAACGACCACACCTGTCCGTAAATGGTGTCTGGACGGACCACAAGGATGGAGGGCAGGCGGAGGGTCTGCTGGGCACGTAACTGTAATCGCTTCAGAAGGAAACCGAAATAATGGAACAGAACAAATAGTTAAAGTTTAAAGAAAACTTGTGAGGGGCGCCTGGGTGGCTCAGTCGGTTGAGTGTCCGGCTTCAGCTCAGGTCACGATCTCACGGTTCGTGGGTTCGAGCCCCGCGTCGGGCTCTGTGCCAACAGCCTGGAGCCTGCTTTGGATTCCGTGTCTCCCTCTCTCTCTCTCATTCTCTGTCTCTCTCTCTCAAAAATAGGGGCGCCTGGGTGGCGCAGTCGGCTAAGCGTCCGACTTCAGCCAGGTCACGATCTCGCGGTCCGTGAGTTCGAGCCCCGCGTCAGGCTCTGGGCTGATGGCTCAGAGCCTGGAGCCTGTTTCCGATTCTGTGTCTCCCTCTCTCTCTGCCCCTCCCCCGTTCATGCTCTGTCTCTCTCTGTGCCAAAAATAAATAAAAAACGTTGAAAAAAAAAATTAAAAAAAAAAAATAAATAAAAGTAAAAAAAATTGTTTTAAAAAAAGAAAACTTGTGAGACACAAAAGAGGACTTTCAACCACACGTTGAAGGGAAAAATCGAAGGTGGCCAGCTAACACTGGAACACACCCTAACGAAGTTACTGGACGTGAAGATGAAATCTGGAGGCGGTCAAGGAAAAGCATCACCTCCTCCCTGAAGGTGAACCAGTCATGTGGTTTCCCTCGGGCCTCTCTACAGAAACACTCAAGGCCAGGAGATGGGGTGACGCCCACATGCCCAGTGGAAAGAAAGCAGGAACGGGAATTCCACGCCCAGCCAATGCTTCGGATTAAGTTACAGATCAAGGAAAATAGTTTGATTGGCCCCTCTCGAAGAAGTCACTAGACACAGACCTCAGCCAATTAAGAGATGATGGGAAGATACACTGGCTGCAGCGGACTGGGGGTGAACGCGGAGACCCCGTAACGGGAGCGAAGTTCACAAAGGTGGCGTGAAGGTTGGGGGGACGGCAGCCAGGTGAGGCTGTGGGTCAGACGTCATCATGGTGGGGGGAGGGGGCATGTGCACTGGAAGGTCTGAGGAAGTCACCAAGCCGTGCAGAAAAGCCATCGGATGTCACAGGGCTGGGAGGAGGACACAGGAACAGGAACAGCTAAGCAGGGAGAAGGGCAGACGCCAAGTCCCGAGGCGAGAAAACGCAGGGGTGCGCTTTCAGGAGCACAGGAGTCACGCTGCAGCGACTGGTCCCCACCCTCACCCCAGGCCCCGGCAGGGAAGCCCCCCAACGTCAAAGTCCCGGCAATGCAGCTCTTCTAAGCAGCATTTCAGGCCCTCGCCCCCAATTCGAATGCCCAAGAAGCTATTAATGGTACAACTAGAAATATTAGGGTGCCTGCAACACGACACGGAAAAGTCCCGGGGGAGACTAGGCAATAGAGGGAGGAGAGTAAAACCCCCAAACTTCAGCAGATACTGCGAGAGACACGGAAGATGTGGCTTCTTGGCATCTTCAAAACAAGAATAGCATGCTACGAAAAAAGAGCAGAGGACAATGAGGGGCACTTAAGAGTCAGACATGGCGGCCAACATAAAAACGTCAGCAGCAATGTTGGAAAATGAGCAAATCTCCCAGAAAGCAGAAGACAAGGCAGAGAGATGGAAACGGGAGAGAAGATAAGAAAACGAGGGTCATCCTCAGACAACCGAGGAAGGACTGGTAGAGCTCCAGATGTGAGAACGGGGAACACGGAGAGAGAAATACAAAAGAAATGCCATCAAGAACCTCCCCGAACCCGATGAAAGGATACACCCTGTCAGGGGGCACCCAGGAATGAAGGTCCCCTGCAGGCAGCAGTGGGCCCAGAGAGCCCCAGCGTTGTTCTAAGATGAGGCAGCACCGGCCTGCCCATCTGCAGGGGAGTGGCGGCAGAGGGAGGGCGATGGGCCAAGACAAGGCTTGGGCAGGGGACGGCCCGGGGCAGGGGTGGGGGAGGTCTTGCAGGCACAGCTGGCTGGCAGAGGGGGTGTGACTTGGGGCAGCCAGCCACAAGCACGGCCCAGAAAGGGAGTGGGGCTGATCCCAGCGGGGCAGGGCCGCCTTGCCCAACCCTCCCTCCCCGCTGCACCAGATGGTGGGTGGGTGCGGCTCAGCCAAATAACCCCACCGCCAGACCCAGCCCTGGGCGGGGGGGGGGGGGGGGGGGGGGCAGGAGGAAGTGGCTTCTGCCGGTGCCCAGACCCGGGAGGCTGCAGCAAGGAGGGAAGGCAGGGAGGCAGGGGGCTCCGGGGCCCTTTCCTCAGCCTGGAGGCTGCCACGCACCGGCCACAGGTCATGGGCAGCCCTGCACCTGGAGAGAGCCAGATGCGGGTGGTGGATGGGCTCACGGCATAGCACAGGGCCTTCGTGGACGCACACGTGGCCCTCCAGCCCAGGACGGCGCTGACCAGCCGACCCTGCCCTCCACAGAGACCTGGGCACCTCCCTGGGCCGCTTGCGGGTGCTGTGGCTGGCCCGCTGCGGCCTGACCGACCTGGATGGCATTGGCTGCTTCCCGGCCCTGAAGGTGGGTCTGTGGTGCCCCGGGGCTGGGGAGAGGGTGCCGGCCAAGCCCTGGCTGAGGCCCCCTGCTGTCCCAGGAGCTCTACGTCTCCTACAACAACATCTCAGACCTGAGCCCGCTGTGCCTGCTGGAGCAGCTGGAGGTCCTGGACCTGGAGGGTAACAGTGTGGAGGTCCTGGAGCAGGTGCGTTACCTGCAGCTGTGCCCGAGGCTGGCCACGCTCACCCTGGAGGGCAACCTGGTGTGCCTGCGGCCAGGGCCCAGCCCCTCCAACGAGGTGCGTCCGGTGGGCGCCCGGGGAAGCACGGGCCCGGGATGGGGAGACACTCTTGGCCCTCCCACGGCCCCAGGGGCCTCTCCGCCCACCTGGACGCCGGTCATGTCTAGGCAGGGCGGCGGGATCGTCCCCGGGCGCGTCCCCCAGGCACAGTCCCCCTGCGCCCTGTGACTCGTTCACCGGGAACTCATTCTCTGGTATCGCCGGAGACCTTCTAGGCCAGGACCGGACCCCACGGGGCCACGCGCACACAGGCCCCCAGCCCACGCACAGACCCCCGTGAGGCCCACGCACACACCACATGGAACCACGCGTGTCTGGTACGGTCTGCACATGGAATCACACACGCACACTCACACACAGCCCCGTGCACGCCCGGTCCAGAGCCCCCGTCATCTCCCGCAGGACTGTGCACACCCCACACGGCTGCCCACACCCCCGCACTGCCCGTGCCCAGAGCGCACTCTTCCTGCCCTGCTAGCCTCCACGGGGTGGTGGTGCCCAGCTAGGCCACAGCTCTGGGCTCAGGGGAGCTCCACAGGCCAGAGGACACCACTGGACCTTGGCTGTGAGCCTAGAGGGTGAGTTCACGTGCCGGGGGCGGGGGGAGCCCAGGGTCCCCGCAGTCCCTGGTGGCCAAGAGTGACCCAGGCCGGCACCCACAGGAAGGTCTGGAGGAATCGGCCACGGGAGGGGCCCGCTAGACCCAGGCCCGCCGTGCCCTCCGTCCTGCAGGTGCCCCCCGGCTACAACTATCGGGCAGAGGTGAGGAAGCTCGTCCCACAGCTGCGGGTCCTGGATGAGGTGCCAGCCACACACACGGCCGTGCCGGCCCCTCGGGAGCTGCACCAGGACTGGCTCATGGTGAAGGAGGCCATCAAGGAGGGCAGTGTCTCCGAAGGCCTGTTCCCCGGGCTGGGTATGGCGGCCACTCCCCTGCCCTCTGGCAAGGGCTGCCCTGCCCCGCCTGGAGACCTTACCGGCTGGAGCCCCAGAAGATGCCCCCCACCCCCGCCGCCCCCAGGAAGAGAGCTCTGCACCCCCCCAGCACTCCCCCAGGCCTTTCAGAGATGAGCAGCCATATTTCACATCCCTTGTCAGCCTTGACTTTCTGTCCCCAGAGCCCCGCATACCTGCCCCCAGGCCAGGATAACCTCCCTGTGAGCAGAGCAGCGCCTGGTGGGGTGTGGGCCTGCAGACACACAGACACATGTTAGGGGGCGGGGGTCCCTGGCCTGTGGACAGTGTCACGGGCTGGCCGGCTGGCGTGTGCTTCCGTGACCTCTGACTCTGACCCTTGGGTAGATCATCCCCACGGAGCCCCCATCCGGACACTCGGCTCCCAGCTCTCCTTGCCTGAGACCCAGCCACGGGCCCCCAGGCCACGGCCCCTCTCCCTACTGGTCACTGGGGGTCCCCTGCCGGGAGGCCTGCTTCTCAAGGACCCAGCTCCACAGGACGACACCAGTAACCTCACCCACGGTAACTACCCACCTCTGCACAAAGCTGACCCCGCAGCCCCTCAGCCCCAGAACAGACCCAGCCACCCCTCTTCTTCAGGTGCTAGCCGAGTCCTCTGCGGAAACCCCACCAAAGGCCTGCGGGAGCGTCGACACCAGTGCCAGGTGTGGCTTGTCACCCCCAAGTGGGTCACAACTGCAGTGCTACCACAGGGGACCCGTGTGCTGGCCTGGCAATGCCCTGGCCTACAGTCACTGCTGGCCAGAGGTCCCAGCCTCCCCAACACCCTGGACAGCCAGATGAGTCCTGCCTTCAGGGTGCCCCCCACCTAGCCCCCTTGAAGGCTGTGCCCCCAAACCAGCCCCTTCTCTCCTCAGGCCTGGACACCCCCGGAGCAGCTGGCCCCACAGGAGGACCTGGCTGCCAGTGCCTCCACCCCAGGGCCTGACCCTGCAGACAGCAGTGACCTCCTGGCCTTGGCTAGGCTCCAGGCCCAGAGGGAGCTGCGCCTTCGGTGGGTGCCCCTCCCCCTCCCAGCCCCCAGCCCTACCACTGCATGTCCTGGTTTGGTGGGAGGTCATGGCGGGGGGGGGGGGGTGGGGGCTGCCTAGGTACCCCGGATGGCTGGGGCAGCTGGCCGTGGGAGCCTGAGGCTGGGGGACCACCCCAGAGCACATTCGTTTGGGAACGGCCCTAAGGGCAGGGCTGCACCCCCTCCCCCCTCTAGTCCCCTCCCCAGTAGGTACCTGGAGTCCCAGCAGGAAGGTGCCACAGCCCCCTGGGGCCCACGGGGGGCGCCCGAAGAACAAGAGGACAAATCTAAGCCCAGGACTCCCTCTGGCCCCCAATGTCTGGTCCCAGGTACTGAGAGTGACCCCACTCACTGCCCCAGACCAGCATTCATCGGCTTGGGTCCCCTTCCTCAGCTGGACTCTGAGAGGGGCTGTAACGGGGAGGGCCTCTCCTGATGGTGGGGACTTAGAGTCAAGGGTTCTAATCCCAAGTCCTCCTCCCCTAAGCGCTCGGGATAATAATGCCCCAAGGGCTGGACAAAAGGGGGTATGAGCAGGGGCTCTGGACTGAAAGAGAGGGCAGGGTGGCAATGAGTGGCCAGGACAGTCCCACTGGGCAGGGAGGAGGGCACAGGCCAAAGGAGGGGAGAGGCCGCCAAATGGGCCAGGGGACTGAGGTGGGGAGGGTGCTGCCCTTACCCTGCACACAGGGCCTGTGCTGGGCCCAGGACGCGAGTGTCCTGCATGGAACAAACATGGGGGGGGGGCGCTGTAGAGACCCTCACGCAGCAGGGCCCAGGGAGGCTTCCTGGAGGAAGGGTCTGAACTGACGCGCGTAGAACTGAGGGGGCAAGCCTGGGAAGGGGGCATTGTAAGCAGGGGCAGCAAGGCGCTTTTTTTAGATTTGATTTTTTATTTTTTAAAATTTACATCCAAATTAGTTAGCATATAGTGCAACAATGATTCCTTAGTGCCCCTCCCCCATTTAGCCCATCCCCCCTCCCACAACCCCTCCGGTAACCCTCTGTTCTCCATATTTAAGAGTCTCTTCTGTTTGGTCCCCCTCCCTGTTTTTATATTATTTTTGTTTCCCTTCATAGGCCATAGGCTTAAAGGTTGGCTGAATGACCCTCCTGCGGGTTGGGGAGTCAAAAGGGCCAGGATGGAAGAGGGACAGGACAGGCAAAGCCTGTGCCCTTCCTTGCATGGGCTTGTGCCTGGGCTGTTGGGGGTGGGGGTGGGGGGCAGACAGAGGACAGGCAGGGCAGCCAGCGGGAGTGGTAACAGACAGTGGGGACCCAGGGACAGAAGGGTACCAGGGCCTCCCACTCCAGGCCAGGTCCAGGGAAGCACTCAGTGGTCACGGCCACACCTCCCAGTCTGCCCTGAGGGGGGTGCCAGGGCCTCGCTCTATAGCGGAGTGTTAGGAACTGGCCCAGGGCCACTCTTGGTGCTGCGACTCAGTGACCCAAAGCCAGAGCTCAGACTTTGTGGCCTCTGCATGCCCAGAAGTGGGTGTGGCCCCAGCAACGGTCGGAAGTCACAAGGCCACAGAGCCACAGCCTCCCAGGGGAGCACAGGAAGTGGAGAAGAGGGGTGCCGCTGTGAGGGGGTGAAGGGCTGGGGGAGGGGTCCCAGGGGACACTGCCACCTTGCTGTGGTGGCCCTCGCCCCATCTACTGATCCCTGTGGGGACGCTTGTCTGACAAGCTCTCTTTCCTTGTTTTCCAGAGTCTTCTAGGACCTCAGGCTGTAACCTGATCCCCTCTCCCCCTAAGTTCCCCTTGCCATCTGATTCCAGCAACACCTTCTGGGGGTCCACAGACCTGCAGTTCAGGAGGCGTAGGCTCAGAGCCCTAGGCAGCTTGAGGCCTGGCCCGGGTCAGGGACTAGCTGCGGTGACAGCTCTAAGAGGCCTGGAGGTGGCCTCGGGGCCGAACCCTCGAGCCCAAGGATGTCCCAGCCCAAAGCCAGCCCCGGATCCAGCAGCCAGACCTCCCCGGCCTCCGGTGCGTGCAGCACCTGAACCCTATCACCCCAGCCCAATCCCACCCCTAGTGTAACCCCCCACCCGCTGCCAAGCTGGCCTGGACTGCGGGCCAAGGAGCCCCAGTGTGGTCGTGGGAGCCCCATGTGAACTCTGGCCTCATGGAACCCAGAGCATCTTGGAGAGTGTGTTGGGGGCGGGAAATAGGCTTGACATAAGAGGGACCCTTCTTGGTGGAGGGGAGTAGGGGGGTTGGGACTGCCAGGGGTGGACACAAGGAAGAGCCCGGGATAGGAGAGCCCAGTTCCCCACCGCTGGCCCCGCTGCCCACTCCTTCCATGGGGCCCGGCCTTCCCAGGAGGAGTGGTCAGAGCGGCGAACCCGGAGGACACAGGCTGGGCCCAGGCTGAGGTGGCCGGAGTGCAGCCAGGCCCCCCTCGCCCCCCCGACCCTGGGGGATTTGTGCGGGTCCTCGCCCACGCAGGGACAGGGCACCCCAAAACCAAGCGAATCCGCTTTAAGGACTCTCAGGTGCACACGAATGCGGTTTACTTCGTAGGCGACGTTGGTTCAATAAATTGTGCAGCTGGCACTGCTGGTCTCCCGCGACTTTCTCCCAGCGCGGCCCATCGGCCTTGGGCGCCCACGCCCGCGCTGCCCTCCACCTTCTACACCCGAGCGCCCGGGTCCGCGGTGACCGGCGGGCAGGGGAGGAAGCGGAAGCCGTATCTGCTCTCAGCCGTGCTCTGCACTGACAGCGCTACCATCGGGCAGCCCCGGTCCACGATCCTCCTGCACACCTGGGGGGGGCGGGGCCTGAGCGGCGCGGGGGCGGGGCCTGGAGGGGAGGGGCGGGGCCGGGAGGGGGACCCCGCGGGAGCTCGGGTATCCCGCCACAGCCCGCACGCGCGCGAGCTCACCCGGACCCTGTGCTCCTTCCTAGCCCCGCAGTGCTCCAGGCACAGCCCGGCCTCTGCGAGGGACAGCGACGGGATGGGGTCGGCCGGACTCCCACTCCCCGCCGGTCCGCCCGCCCTCCGCGTCCCCCTGCGCTCACCGGGCAAGGCGGGCAGGAGCTCGGGCGTGCGGGTCTCGGCGGCCTCGGGCCGCGCCGGCACCTCCCGCGGGCGGAAGAGCTTGCTGGTGCTCAGCCGCGGCAAGAGGCCCCGCGTCCTGGTGGGGCAGGAGGGTCGTGAGGTCTGGAGCCCGCCCGCGGGAAGGGCAGTCCTGGAGGGGAAGGGGCCCGGGGAGAAGGGAGCCAGGAGCTGGTCCTGCAGGGCACGCCGCGTGGGAGCGCTCTTGAATTACTGGGGGGGGGGGGCGGCGGCGAGGACGGAACCCGGGGAGGTGGGTGGTGGTCCTGCACGGGAACCCGTCTGGAGAGCGGCCTCAGAGGGGATTGGACCTGAGGCAAGGGAATGGTCCCTTAGCAGGGAGTCTGGGGGGACGGTTTTTGCGGGGGTGGGTCCTGGGAGGCAGAGGAGACCCAGGGACCCGCGGTGCCCACCCGGGCCTCCGGCGTCTGGCTCCGGCCTCCCGCACCCTGCCCGCGCGCGAGTGTTGAGGCCCGCGACTCTGCTCCCCGGGGTCGGCCCCAAGCCCGTCCTCTGAGAGCGGGAAGCGGTCTACGGAGAGGTCGGTGTTGTCAGCGAAGATCCTCGAGACCGGGGTCACGCAGTGGGGGGCCCGGTGCTCGCTCAGGACCTGCGGGGCCGGCCGGGAGGGGCGCAGCGGTCACCCCCAGCCCGCGGGGCTCTCCGCCCACCCCATCCCGGTCTGAGACGCACCCTGACCTCGCCCTTGGGGTTCAGGAGGAGAGTCACGCATCCCCGGCCGGAATGGAAGTGGACAGGCTCTTGGCCCAAGGACGACGGCGGCCGCTTCTTGGTGCCGCCGGGGCCCTCGCCCCAGACCTGCTGGACAGCGCGGGGCGGCGGGTGAGGGGCGGTGGGGGCCGGAGCAGAGGCCACGAGGGCTCGCGGGGAGCGGGGCGCACCGTAACGTGGTGCCGTGGAGCCAGCAGCGTGCCGGGCGGGAAGCGGTACATGCACACCGGGAAGCCGTACAGGAGCTGCCGCAGCGTGAGGCCGCCCAGGTCGGCGGTCTCCTCCAGCGACTGGTTGAGGACGCGCACGAACCTCTCCTTGCGGCTCACGGCCACGATCTTCAGGCTGGAGTTAATGGGGCTCGGCGGGTGAGCAGGGAGGGTAGAGGCACCGCAGAGAGGCTGGGGCACCCCTCCACCGCGGTCCTGCTAGGAGACCCACCCCTGCTGGGATTCCCCCCCCCCCCACCCCGTGTCACCCCCCTCCCCTCCCACGGAGGCGGCGCCTGGGATGCCGGTGCTCTGAGTCTGCACAGGACTCCCCTGTCAGGACCGTCTTACCAGGTGGGTCCCAGGGGGGGTTCCAGGGATCCAGGGAGAGACCCGTCGGAAAGAGGACCTCCATATGGAGCATCCTCTGGGGACATCGAACGTGAGGCCAGACTAACCTGCAGTACCCTGAGGCCGCACGTGGGAGAGGAACAGCTCCAGGGGTCAGATCCACAGCAGGAGGGATGGCCCTGGGGGCTGAGGGAAGCAGAGGGACAGCTCAAAGTACTGGGGAGAGTGGGAGGGAGCGAGCCGGAGCGCAGAGGAGGCAGCGTCTCACCCAAGGCCACCCCAGCCCCTGGGGATGAGGCAGGAGAGGCCCCCAGCGGCCTTGCGCTGAGCTGTTGGGGAGACCGAGCTGCTGGAGACGGCTGTTTAGGGTTTGGGGCGGAGATCCCAGCCTCACGGTGGGGGGGAGGGAGGAGCCACCGGGGAGACCCGCTGTACCCCACCTTCAGGCAGTGCCTGCATTTCCCTGCCGAGGCTGCTCCGGTGTGGCTCTGTCAACTCAGAACTGCGGCCTGCAGCGGAGGGTGGCTGTCCCGTCACCTTCTGCACGCGATGAGGCTCAGCCAGCCAGCCACTGCCGGGGTCGGAGTCTGTGCCCCCTGAGCTGCTGGTGCCCACAGAGGGCAGGGAACACCACTCGACACTCTTGAGATGCTGTTCCACACGCTCTCTATGCAGCTCCGAGCCCCACTGGCCAGGCACTGGGGCCGGTGGGGATGGCAAGGCCCGGGGGTGCCTGTGGGCCACAGTCTGCTGACCTGCTTGCTGCCTGCTGGCTCTGGCTTCTGAACTCCAGCCCTGCCCCCATCTAACCTCCCCAAGGTGGGCGGGGCACCCTGAGTTGCGGTTCCCGTCCCTGGGACCCAGCCTGGGAGCAAGGCTCATAGATGGACTGTGATGGCTCAGGAGCCCTTTCCCTTCAACCTTCACCTCCTCCTGTAGATCAGAGAATTGACCTTGGGAGGTGTCAGCGGCTCGTCCAGGGACACTAAGGGGAGATCTTGGACTCTGGTGCACACAGGCCGAGGCACGCCCTCTCCTCCCTCCACCCCCACAGGAGTCCCTGACCAGCACGGTTACTTTTGATCTGAGTTGGACTTGATGTTGGCGAGGAGGTTGGGATACCGATGGGCAATGCTGTTCCAGTCTACGTCCTCCAGCCGGAAACCCTGGCCAGGAAGCAACAGGAACGTGGCTCTCCCCTCCCACGGGCCCACCGAGCCATGAAAGCACACGGGGGCCTTGCTTACCTCTCCAGTAGAGGGGACCTGGTCATTCTCAGAGAGGTCACTGGAGTCCATCAGAGTTTCTGCAGTTACCACCTGCAGAAGGGGAGTGGAAGCCAGTGGGCAGGAGCTGGGGAACGAGCCTCTCCCCTTGGACCCTCACCCGCACCCGAGGCACACATTTGCTGTGCATCAGGTGGGCGGAACCAGGGGGTTCCTCCCTGCCCTAGACCACGGTCCTGGGGGGACAGGCTTCCCAGGCAGGCCAGGGCCCCCCAGCGGAAGCGCCAGCCTGGAAGGGACACCCTGGCTCTCCAAGGGAAGTCCAAGGAGGGCTGGGGAGGGGGACGTGGGAGGCAGGAGGGTGGGCCGAATGGGGCTTACCTCCACACTGCCGGTGGAAGATCGCAGCACGCGACCCACCCAGGAGGAGCGGGCCAGCTGCAGGAGGCGGGACCTCTGGAACGCCTGCAGCTCAGTCTCCAGCTGGGACTTCTCCTGCTCCGGGAGGGTGCGTGGGTGGGACAGGGCCTTCTCCCCACCCCCGGGGGGCCAACCCCTACCTGGCCCCTGATCCTCACCCCAGCCTGGGTCCCCGGACCAAATCCTGATCCCACCTGCCCCTCACCAGTTGGGCCTGTTCCTTCTGCCCTTTCAACTCCAGAGTCAGCTTCTGGATCTGGTTCTGCAGGAGCTTCTCCTGACTGTGCGAGCAACTGGGGGAGGGGCCATCTCAGCAGCCCCCACCTCGAGGCCAGTAGCCAAGGCAGGGAGGCGGAGGGGCTCCTCTTCACTGACAGTGGAGGCCTAAGGGCACAGAGTTCCACCGGGCCGGGCCAGGTTGGGTTCTGAGAGGTGTGGGTCATAGGTCGCGTCTAGGTTCAGCGGCCATCGACATGTCTAGAGTCAGGGTCTGGGCAGGTTTACAGCATATTCACTCTTTCGGGGTTAGGTCGGGGGGTCAGAGTCAGGTAAGGATAAGGGCTAGAGGCGAAAGGCAGGGTAATTATCAGGTGGGAGCCCCAGTGGTTGGGGATGAGGTCAGACAAAAACCATTTCAGGCCAGGACAGAGGCTGGGTTGGGCTGAAGGACTGGCACTTTGCTGCTCACCTCTCGGGTGGCAGTCCGGCCACCTCGTACAGGATGTGGCAGTGCCGGGCATTCTGGCGGTTCTGGATGGTCCACCGCAGAGCCTGGATCTCCAGTTCCCGCTGACCCCACAGCAGCCGCAGGGTGCGGGGGTCCAAGGACTCAGGGGCCAACCTGCGATGCCAGCACCCTTGCCACTTGATCAGGCCCTGCCCTCCAGCCGACCACCCCTCCCTCGCTTCCTTACTGCAGGTTGACGGGGAAGACCACGGGCGTGGAGCTGGGCTTGGTGTCCTTCAGGCATGCAGGAGCCACTGGGTCTTTGGGTGTGCCAGCTGGAGGCTCCAGGTGGTCACTGACCGGCTCTTGGTCCGCCAGGGATAAGGCAGCCTGTTTCTCAGCTTTTTCAGCCTCTTGGCAAGGCTCAGGGGCCATTCTCGATGTTCCTGGGGGAGCTGAGATGGGTAGTGTGGCTGTCACCCTTGTGTCCCATGGGTAGGTACCACGTGGGGCTCTTCTTTCGTGGCCACAAGTGTGTGCCTGTGTCTGACAGCCCTAGACAGCATCACTCCAAAAATGCCCTTGTGTGAGTGCGCGCGTGCGTGTGCATGCGCACGTGCACGCCCCCAGGACACCAGATTGCTGGCCACATGTGTGTCTATATCTGTGTGTTTCTGACCAGGACAAGGCAGCAGATAACTGTCCCCCACCCCCTTCCCCAAGCAACATGTCACCAGGATGTTTGCACATTTCCTGTTGTCTCTCTGTCACCCTCGCCCTCTACGACCTGAGGTCCTGCCCTCAGCCTAAGGCAAAGGTCCCCAGAGGTGTTAATCCTTCGCCCGTGATGCCCCCAGACCCAGGGCCTTACCCCCAACACTCACCTGAGGCCTGAAACCCAAGCAGGCCTAGGGAAAGAAAGGCTTTACAGTGTTCCCATGGATACCAGCACCAAAAGGGGAGGGGCTGTTTGTTACCAGCAGCTTCCAGGGAGACCCCAGACCAGGACCCTGAGTGAGTCCTGGACCCACCTCCAGATCCTGCCTGAAGGAGAAGTGGTAAGAGGCTGGGTTGTTGGCCAGTGAACCTCAGGAGGCCCAGGGAACCACAGAGCGACCAGCCAGGCCTGCCGTGACCACACAGTCCACCACCCCCAGCCTGACTGCCTGACTGTGGCACTTGGTGGGTATCGGGGGCATTGCTGCCCTGTATGTGGGGGCTTACTGAACTCTAACCGGCAGTGAGGCCCTCCTGAGTGTTTCCCACAGCTTCTTTGTCCTCAGAGGCTGATGCCCACCTACCTGACCCCCAAGCAAGAAGCCCCCCCTGCCCCCGTCCATCTCTACCACCTGGGTCACCTCAGGGAGCCCCGGGGACCCTCTCATAACCACGATAACTGTTCCCTCTGCCCCACACCAAAAATGAAGCACCAGATCTGACACACAAACTGATGCTCTCCAGCCTTCACCCCGACCCCTTTCTAGCTTTTTCTTTCTTTTCTTTTCTCTTTTCTTTTCTTTTTCTTTTCTCTTTTCTTTCTTTCTTTCTTTCTTTCTTTCTTTCTTTCTTTCTTTCTTTCTTTCTTTCTTTTATTCATTCATTCACTCATTCATTCAGACTCTCAACTTCGCGTTTTTGTAGGACTTCCTGTGCCGCGGAACATACAGGCTGGCAGGAGGACCCCCGTGGCAGAAACAGGGCTCTGAATGCCTGGTCCACAGACAGCATTGAGGCTGTGAGGCACCCTGGCTGCCGAGCTGGCTTGGGTCCTACCAGGCCGGAGTGTGCCCGCGGGCGTCCACAACTCGAGAGGGCACCGAGCTCCACTGGGGGCAGGCAGGGGTGGGGGAAAAGAGCCCAGGGTCTATGTCTTGCTTTGTCCCCAGCAACCTGAAGGCGGCCTTCTCCCCTCACCAGGATTGCCAACCTGGCTGCAGTGGCCCGCCAGCTCCACCTCCCTCCCGCGGGGGCTCACGGTTCCCCGACCCCTGTGCGTCCCGACGACGCGCCCTAAGGGAGCAAGGTCGGTGGGGCCCTGGCCTTGGGGACCCCGGTGCCCCTCTCGGCGCAGAAGCTGCAGGGTCCCAGGCCGGCGCTCCCTCTCTAGGCAAAAGACTCATCAGACTGGGAGGTTTCTGAGGAGGTCGGCCCGGGAGCGGAGCCAGACACCTGTCCCACGCGCCGCCCGGGGGCCAGGGACGCGCTTCCGCGTAGTTCGCGGTCCTCAGGCGTGCGTGGACCAGGCTCGGCCCGCCCCTCCGCGCTGCCGAGCTCCGCCCACACCTGGGCGCCGCTGAGGGCGGGGCGGGCGGGGAGCCAATGGGAGGGGCGGGGCTCAGAGAGGTAGCCAATGGGCGTGGGCGCGGGGCGGACGAGGCGATAGTGGGAACCAATGGGGGCGCTAGGGGCGGGGCGCTCGGGCTGCGGGCCAATGGAGCTGCGGGCCGGGGCTCGCCCGCCGCGCTGGAGGCGGCAGGTTGCGGCGGCGACGGCGCCGGCCGCCGGGAAGCAGCCAGTTCGAGCCTAGGGCCGGGAGGCCGGCGAGCGCCCAGGTGAGAAGCGCAGGGCCCCAGATCCTCCCGAGTGCGGGGCACGGCCCTGGGCGGCAACTCCGACGGAGGGGCGCGGGCTGGGCGGCCGTGGGGGGCCCCGCAGCACCTGCAACGGCCCCCGCCGCACAGACGGCAAGCGCGGCGGCTGTGGGGAGCGGGAAGGGGGCTGCCCGCGCCGGCAGGGACCGCCCAGGCGCGGTTCCGTGCCTCCGGAGGGCCGAGGTCTGCGTCTCGGGCGAGGGGGCGTTCCCATGGCAGAGGGAAGCCGTGTTTTCGTGAGGGCGCCCTTGGGTGCCTGAGGACGGCGTCCCGTGGGAGGGGCAGTGCCCTTCGAGCCAGGTGACTGGGGAGGCAGGAAGTCCTGGATCTGGTTAATGATTCGCCTCGTTCCGGGATTGGGGTGAGGCGAGAGGAGGCCGGGCAGTGGAGGAGCCTCAAAGTGCCCCTTGAGGGCGGACTGGTTCCCCCTGCCGGGGGTGGGGGGGGGGTGGGTCTCCACTACTCCCACCCCAAGAATGTGTGGCCTAAGGGTGGGGCTGGGCACAGGAGAGCGGGGCTGACGTCAGGGGGGACAGTAACCCTGAGCCAGTTCTGGGGGAAGAGAGGAGAGCCAGGCTGGGCCTGACTCTGTGGCCTTCATCGTCCGTGCAGGAAAGGGATGCTGTCAGGGCTAGCAGCCATGGAGCTGAAGGTGTGGGTGGATGGCATACAGCGCGTGGTCTGTGGGGTCTCAGAGCAGACCACCTGTCAGGAAGTGGTCATCGCGCTGGCCCAAGCAATAGGTGAGTCCTTTCCGGCACAGATGGCCCAGCAGGTGCACCTGAGACTGGGCCTGCTCCTATGGCCCCTTTCCCCCAAGGAGGGTGGGGCTGCTTGCTGATCCCTGTTGCTCTCCCTCAACTTCTCAAGCCAGGTAGATGGAGGGTGGGGGGGAATCTAGGCTGACCCCTCGCCTCCTACCCCACTTCTCAAGCCAGGTGGATGGAGGGTGGAGGGAATCTAGGCTGACCCCTCTCCTCCTACCCCAGGCCAGACGGGCCGCTTTGTGCTCGTGCAGCGTCTCAGGGAGAAGGAACGGCAGCTGCTGCCCCAGGAGTGTCCAGTGGGTGCCCAGGCCACCTGTGGACAGTTTGCCAGTGATGTCCAGTTTGTCCTGAGGCGGACAGGGCCCAGCCTCGCAGGAAGGCCCTCCTCAGACAGCTGCCCACCTCCTGAACGCTGCCCAGTCCGGGCCAGCCTCCCCCCGAAGCCACGGCCAGCCCTGGGCCACGAGCCCCGCAAAGCACTGACCTTCAGCCTTGGGTGCCCTGGGCTGGCCCCCATCCCTGCGCTGCCCGAGCCTGTGGCCCCCGTAGCACCAATGCCAGGCTCCTGTGCAGACCTGCAGGGCCTGGAGCGAAGGGTGCGGAGGAACGCACTGGAGCTGGGTCAGGAGGCCTTCTGGGAGCAGGAGCTCAGGCGGGAGCAGGTGCGGGAGCGTGAGGGGCAGGCACGCCTGCAAGCCCTGAGCGCCGCCACTGCCGAGCACGCCGCCCGGCTGCAGGCCCTGGATGCCCAGGCCCGTGCCCTGGAGGCTGAACTCCATCTGGCCTCAGAGGCCCCCGGGCCCCCCTCACCCACGGCATCTGCCACCGAACGCCTGCGCCAGGACCTGGCCGTCCAGGAGCGGCAGAGCGCGGAGGTGCAGGGCAGCCTGGCCCTGGTCAGCAGGGCTCTGGAGGCTGCCGAGCGTGCCCTGCAGGTAAGCCCCCCTGGGCCCCGAGCGCCTGCTGACGTCCCCAGCATGGGCAGCTTGGGGGGTGGGTGTCAGGGTGTGACCAGGGGGAGCATGAGTCCGTGGAGCCCTGCGGCCGTCTCCTGAGGGTGCCCTGTGCCCCAGGCCCAGGCCCAGGAACTAGAGGAGCTGAACCGGGAGCTCCGCCAGTGTAACCTGCAGCAGTTCATCCAGCAGACGGGGGCTGCGCCGCCACCACCCCCGCAGCCAGATGGGGGCCCCCCTGGCACACAGGTCAGCGCCGTTCTGGAGGGAGGTTGGGTGGCAGGGGAGGCCTGGCCCAGTCCTAAGCTGATCTGCTCTCCCCATAGGATCTTCTGCCTCTGGCCAGAGAAGAGCCTTTCACCAGAACCTCCCACGGTCCTGCTCTAGTGTCCAGCCTGAGCCCAGAGAGTATGTCTGTCCCCCCCATTCTGGGTGGGTCAGGGTTCTCCTGTGGCCTCCTCAGTCCCTCAGCCTGTGTCCTCCCCACAGTTGTCCCCATGAGGCAGAACTCCTGGAGGTAGCAGCTCTTGCCCCAGAATGGACATCCACTGCCAGCCCAGCCCTGGGCTCCCATGACATGAGCGTGGGCAGCCAAGGCGGGGCCCGACTTGGACAACAGCAGCATCAGGGGTCCCAGAGGGTTTATTGCCCATGTAGTGGGAAGGCCTGATGCCCTGGGCCTGAGACGGAATGCCTCAGAGCCCAGGGGGTTCTGCTCTGGGGGGCAGCGGGAGGCTGAGGGTGCTTGCCCTAGTCCTTGCCAAGTCTGCCGGCCCCTTGGAGAAGCAGGGGGCACGACCGGCTCAGAATTCGCTAGGCCCCAAAGGCCACGGCTCCTTGTAGGGGATGGGAGATGATATGTGGACACTGCTCAACTCTGGGTGTGTGCTTGCATGTGGGAAGTGTCCTTCATCACACGTGTGCACACACACACACAGGTATGCTGCCTCCCCTACCCTGACCCTAAAGCCTCAATAAACTGCCCCAAATGGCTCGACTGTGTCCCAAGGTTGCACCGGACAGCGTCTGTGGGGCCTGAAACTGAGACTGGCTGGGGTCACTGGGCAGTATCCCCAAGCTACCCGGGGCTGACCGCAACTGGGGCTCTTGAGCAGGGCGTCTCCCAGGGGCCAGCGGTCAGCTGGGCCTAAAGCCTGGGGGCATTTGTGGGGCCTCGCCTTTCAGGCTGCTCTGCCCGCCCTCCCCCAGGGGCTCTCCTTGGCAGCGCAAGCCTGGGGTTGAAAGTTGGACAGTACGGGGCTTGCAGCAGCCTCAGCCCCGGCCCGGGTTCCTGTGTGGACCTCTCGTCTGCCTGGTTCCCCTCTTCTGGCCTAACCCTCAGCAGGAGCAGGAACTGCCACCCCATCTGGGGTGGCTCCTGGACATGGGGACTTAAGGACATGCCAGACCTGCCTGTCAAGTTTACTGAGAGCTTGTGGGGGCAGCTCCCCAGACTCCTGATCGGCCAGGACCAAGGAAGCGGCAGCCCTGCCCAGAGGAGCTTTGTAGGCCCCATGAGGGTGTGGCTGCCCAGCCTTCCCGAGGGCCCCCCTGCTTCCCAGCTGGATGTGAAGCCTCAGCTGTGTGCCTGCGGCCTCCAAATTAGGGCAGAGTGACGTCCAGGCCACAGTCCTGGTCCTGGTCCTGCAGTCGCACCTCTGAGCACAGTGGCTGAGACTGGAGCTCTTTGTGGTGGTCAGAACCCAGGTGCTCAGTGCAGCCACAGGCGTGGGGAACAGGAGAGGGGGGCATCCTAGATGATGGGGGTCTTTGTGCTGAGTTTGGGGGTTGGCAACTGTGGGACAGACTCAGCCTTCTGGAGTGGCCCCTGAGCTGGGCCTGGTGTTCCCCACTTCCTTTGGGGCCGACCACGGGGGACATGAAGTCCTGAGTACAAGGAGCAAGGAAGCCACCAAGAGGCAATGCCACCTTGAGGGCACAGCTTGGGGTGGGGGTGGGGGGCAACTAGGACTGGGCACTTCCTGCCCAAGGTGGAACAGGATAGGGAGCGAATGGCCAGGCCAGGCAGCAGCAGGGGGCTCCTCACTCTAGAGCCCCCAGCCCTAACCCAGCTCCCACCTGAGCTCACTGCCCACCTCACAGCAGCCCATTCCAGACAGGGCTAAGCAAACAGGCACGTGGGATATAGTCTGGAATGCAAATGCTGACTGTGCTGTGTCCTGGGTGAGAGGGCTGGGGCCACGGGCAATCAGCACCAGGCTCCAGGGGTCTGCTCTCCCCGCCCGCAGCCCTACCTGTGTGCAGAAGGGCTAGGTGTGCCCCAGGAGGCTTGTCCTGAGCCCCAACACAGGGTCATCTCTCAAGCTGAGTGCACTGGCCAGCAGAGGGCAAAGCCAGGTGCCATCTGGAGACGAGGCCGCGCCCTCCCAGGGTTATCTGCTCTCCCACCAACCAAAGGGACGTAGGCCTGGTGCTCACAGAGCTCACCCCACCCCTCCGCCAGGCTCCTGCGTCTGTTTTCAGGGAACGCCTGTTCAGAAGCCGTTTCCAGGGACCTGTCCCCGGTGTGCTGCTGGTTGAGGAAGCTGATGAGCCCTCTTTTGAACCTTGGAGGGGTCCTCAGGTAGCACCTGTGCTCTAGGGTGGGGAAAGGGACAGAACCTTTTTCCTCTAGGTGTTCCAGGAGGACAAAATCCCACATCCCCAAGAAGTTGCCAGAAGTGCTTCAAATCACTAAGCAAACCTTGGAGTTGCTGAAGTTTACTTTTGAGCTTTAAACTGTACTTTGAAAACAATGATGTGAGTTATGTTGAGGTAAGAAGAGGCCCAGCTCCCACACACACAAACACACACATCAGTCCATGGCAGGGCAGGTCCAGGCCAGGCCAGCTCCCCAGGCAAGCCTGCTGTGAGTACACAGGCAGCCATCATCACGAGTCTCTGGAGGGCCAGGCTGTGTTGGGGGCTTGCACTGGAGCCCCTCCTGACCTCAGGGTTCTTGCTCCCCCCCCCAGTGCAAAAGTGGCCTTTTGGGTTGGCTGAGAACACCGGGGCTCACTGAAGGGTCACCCACAGCAAGCCATTGCCCTGTGGCAGCCAATCAGCTCCACTGGTTCCCAACCCCAAGGCTATGCACGCCTCCCTGTCACCTGCAGAACGTGGCCCTACTAAACCTGCCGGGTGTGACACTCGGTACACCACAGTGACCTTTAGGACAGGGTCCCTCCAAAAGTGAGCCCAATTCCATGCCAGTCCTCAACTAATCCCGCCTCTCCCTCAGGCTGTTCTGGCAATCACAGACCCAGTTCCAGCTGTCAACCCCCACTGTCTGGGAGAGGACACCAGGCCTGCGGGAAGTGTCCTGGCACCTGCACGCCAGCAGACTGCTCTGGGCATGCCCCACGACCAGCAGGTTTTCACAGTGGACTGAGAACCCACGGCAGAGAAAGCAGGCCTGGAAGATGGGCTGGGGGCTCTGCCAGGTACCCCAACCTCTGGGAGGGGCATGTTGCTGGTCACCACAAGCAGGTCCTCCGCATCCCAACTCTTTTAGCGGCCTTGTTTAAGAGGCAGAAATGCACAGAAAAGCCAAATCTGGCACCATCTTCCTTAAGAAAGTTCCCAGAGGTGGCCCTCAAGAGGCCAGTAGTAGGGGCTCCGGTCCTGAGTGCCAAAGGTCTGACCACAACACCCGTTGCCTGCCCAAGGCTGCCCTCAGCTTGGCAACGTTCAGAAGACCGTCCCGGTAACTCTGCACATCCTGGCACCTGAAACACACAAGGAAAAGAAAGTTCCCTCCTAGGGCGCATCTGGCCCACCTGAGCCCCCTCATACGGAGGGCAGGGAAGTCCCAAGATGTTTCCCCTTTCCTCCCACCCCCCTGCTGAGCGCAGATACGCAGACCTGGTCCACAGGGGCGCCCCGGCCTCTGCTCGCCTTGGTGCTCACCCTCCCACCTGGTGTGGCTGTCCCCTGCCCGACAGAGCAGGGTCACAGAGGGGCCGGGGCGGTCGCGCTGCCCAGGGACAGATCAGCCGCTGTCACACGCACAGTGGGTCCGGAGCAGCGCAGTGTGCGGTGGGCAGTGGCTGCCCTGCGCCTGGAGGGACCGCCGGGTGGACGGAGGGGGGCGTCCCCCACCCCCGACCCCCCTTCTCCTCCAACTTGTGCGTCCTTGTCCCACCGCACCAGCTCGGCCCGAGCCCGCCGCCCGCCAGTCTGGGACCCCTCGCGCGTCACCTGCAACCCCGACGCAGGACCGTCGCCAGCTCTCTGCCCGAATTCGGCGGCCGCCGCTGGGCCCCGACTCCCCCCTCCCGCCCCGCGCGGGGCGCCCGGCCCGCGCCCCGCGCCGGCCCGTATGCAAATATGAGGGTCTCGCAGCCAATGGCCCGCCGGGCAGGTCCCGCCCTACTGCGCCGCAGCCAGTGGGCGCGAGGTGTGGGCGGGACGCCACGCCCACCGCCGCGCGGCCCCTCGCGGGCGCGGCCGGCGCGTTCCTTTCCGCACGTCGGCCTCGGGGCGGGGCCGCCACCTGCCGGGCGGGGCCTGCGGGCGCCGCGCTGCTGCCGTGCGGGGCGGCTCCCCCGCCGGCCGGGGCGGGTGGTACGGCCCGAGGCGCTCCCCCGCCCTCGCGGTGGGCCGGCTGCTCCCGGGAACGCGCGGGGCCCCGGCGCACGTAGCCCGGCCGCGCCCTCGGGACGCACGTGGGGCCCGCGCTGCCCAAGGCCACTGCGGAGCGCTCTGGCTGGCGGGTGGGGGGCTCCGGGTCCCTCCGGCGGGACCCGTCGCCTTGGAAGGCTCGGAGTCTGAGTCCGGAGGGGACACAGAGCGGTGCGCAGGGCCATCGGTGGCCGTGCCCGTCCTGTTTGGGCTTTGAGAAAGTATAAATCATGAGAATGGACTGTTTAAGATCTGAAGTTACTGACTCCTGGGTGGTGCCCCAAGGTGGCCCTGGTCCCCTTCCCTTCATACTCAGCTCCATGCCTCCATGGCCAGGGGATCCCTGCGGCGGAATCACGGGCCATCTGGATCCCTGATGGGGTAGAGAGATGCTTGCTCCCTTTTTGTTCCTGACACCGCAGTCCTCCAAAGTAAGCCAGAGGGGGCCACTTTCCCTCACCTCACTCCAATCAGTCTATGTCTCCCGCACCTGCCTCACACCCAGGCCCTCCCTCCCTGGAGGACTCTACTCACCTGGCTCCAGGCAGCTTCAGAGGAACTCTTTTCTCTTCGGTGCCATTCTGGTCCTTCACCCAGGGGCTGTGCCCCCTCAGCCTCAGCCATCGTGGTCCCCTGGTGGCTCTCCTGTGGCCCTCCTGCCCTCTAACTCACCACCTGTTCTTAGTTCCTTTTTCCATATCCCACATGTGCCTGGGCTGGAGCCCATCACCTGTCACAAAACCTGGACGTCCGAACTGCACACTTCCCATCATCAGATCACTTCATTTCTTCCTTCAAAACCACTGCCAGGTGTGCCTGGGTGGCTCAGTTGGTTGAGCATCTGGCTCAGGTCATGATCTTGTGATTTGTGGGATCAAGCCCCACATCGGGCTCTGTGCTGACAGCGCAGAGCCTGCTTGGGATTCTCTCTCTCTCTCTCTCTCTCTCTCTCTCTCTGCCCCTACTCCACTCGTTCTCTCTCTCAACATAAATAAATAAATAAATAAGCCTTAAAAAAAAATTGCCTGATTGGCTAAGTGCTGAGGCGCCAGGAAGGCATCTGCCCTGCCTGGGACATCAGGAGCCTGAAGCCTGGGGATAGAAATTCAAGTGCAGGATGCTGTGGGTGTGGGTGGGGAAAGAATACAGAGGAGCAAGGAGCTGGCTCAGCTCTATCAGGGGTCAGAAGTGGAAGGATAGCAAAGTCTGGATCATGTAGTCTTGAAGGAACCCCTAGGAATCTGCAGGATCATTGAGGAGGCCCACACCTTCAGGACAGGGCAGAGGTTTGAAGGAAAGAAGTCTGGGACTCAGGGACAGGGAAAAGCCAGAAGTCAGGGTGACTCTGAGTTCCTGTCTTGCCCTTATTGGTACGACCCCTAGCTGTGCCCTCCAGTCCTACTGCTTCCAAATGCAACTCTTATCACTCTGTGTAGTGGCTTGAATAGTGTCCCCACAAGAAGATGTCTGTATCCTAATGCCTAGACACTGTGAATGTTACCTTATTGAGAAAAAGGGTCTGTGCAGCTGTAATTGAGCTAAAGCTCTTGCGATAAAAATCATTCTGGGGCGCCTGGGTGGCTCAGTCTGTTAAACGTCCGACTTCGGCTCAGGTCATGATCTCGTGGTTTGTGAGTTCGAGCCCTGTGTCAGGCTCTGTGCTGACAGCTCAGAGCCTGGAGCCTGCTTCCGATTCTGTGTCTCACTCTCTCTGCCCCCCCCCCCGCCCTTGCTCACACTCTGTCTTAAAAAAAAATTTTTGTTTTAATTAAAAAAAATGATGATGATTGTTTAATAAATTCCTTAAAAAAAAATCCTGGTTTACCTGGGTAGGCCCTAAATCCAATGGCAAATGGACTTATGAGATAGATGAGAGGAGAGATACAGATACACAGGAAGGAAAGCCATGTAAAGACAGAGGCAGAGTTGGGGTGATGTAGCCCGGCCACGCCCTCGGGACACACGTGCGGGCCTGTACTGCCGAAGGCCACTGCGGAGCACTCTGGCTGGTGGGTGGGGGCTCCGGGTCCCCATGGCGGGACCCGTCACCTTGGAAGGCTCGGAGTCTGAGTCCAGAAGGGACACAGAGCGGTGCGCAGGGCCATCGGTGGCCGTGCCCGTCCTGTTTGGGCTTTGGCTACAAGCCAAGCCCGGAGCACCAAAACCCGGAAAAAGCAGAAAGGATTCCCCCTACAGATTTCCAAGGGAGTGCAGCTGCCTCAGAATTTGGACTCGTGATTTCCAGGACTGTGAGAGAATAAACTGCTGGTTAAGCTACCCAGTCTGTGATCACTGCTTAGGGTAGGACCAGGACACTAACACACCCACCTTCCCAAGTCTCCTCTGGTGCTGTGTTTGTGTATAGGCCTGATGGCAGGGGAGAGGGCTGGCCTGGGCTGGACACAGCCAAGGTGGCTCCCAGCCCAGCTCCACCCTTCTGGCACAAGGCAGAAGTGTCCATTTCATGTATGTTCCTGCTTGTGCTTTGGATTGGGAAGGCAGGGTGCAAGCAAGGGCTTCAGAGTGCAAATCTAGAGGGGCATGTGGGCAGGGTGCACACGTGTGTCCTTGCTTGGAACTAGCATGTGAGAGGTGGCGGGTGGGTGGCTAGTCATTGTGCACTGTAGTGATAGTACTGATGGGGGGTACAGTAGGTGTACCTACTGTGGGGGGGGCATCAGTAGGTGGGAGATATAGGTATGTATGTGCCTATGCTCTCAAGAGGTACCACCTATATTCAGTTTGGGCCCAGACCAATGGCTCTGGGCACTTTCCTGAGAGCACGTGTCACATGTGAGCACAGGTTGACATGACTGGGTAGGCTGTGCTCTGCCCAGGGATGCCTGCTGAGTAAGCCTTTTTCCCATTGTGGGTGCATATGTTTATTATGACAAATGTTCAGCAGCCCCTGGGGAACATCTGCACATAAAGGTAGGAAGGACTGTCGCCTCTCCAAAAGGGCTCCAAGTTGGCTATAAGCTGCTGCTTCAACTCTTGCTAGGAGGGTCAGCAGGGTGCCCCTACCATTTGGTAACCTCTACTGGGTAGCGTCTTTATATCCAATGGTTTTTAGCAGGCAGGCATGTGTATGTAGAAGGGCCAGCACATGCCAAGCTCCAAGCTGAGAAGGAGGGGGCGGGGAAGGTGCCTGATGCAGGGTAGTTGCGATGCTGGACCCCGCCTGAAGTGCTATCCCAATACTCATCCATCCAGCTCTCAACCTCCCTGTTTTACAGCCAAGGACACTGAGGCACAGAGAGGTTGAGAAGCTCTCCGAAGGTTACATGACTGATACACTGGGAGCCCAAGTGCCCAGGTTCAGGCACCTGGCCTGGGGGACACCCCAGAGGCACTATGCTGTAGCAGCCACCCCTCCAGACCCCGACCCGATGGCCAACAGAGAGGAATCACTCCAGAGTCCCCCACCATCCATTCTTCCTTTCTGCAAAGTCATTTACAGGGTTTGTAAACTAGCCCTTGCTTCTCCAGTTGTAAACATAAAAACAACCCTCCCTTGACTGGCTCCCTCTTGGCCACCCCTGCTCTTCCTTCCTTTTGCAGTGGAACCACTTGCAAGAGTTGCCGCTGCTGCCCTGGTGACGGGTCCCATTCTCTTTAGACTCCCTGCGGCCCTCTCCCCCTCCAACGCTGCTGTCCTCAGGGTCACAGGGCCCCCACCTCACTCACCCAGGCCCCTGCTTGATGGGCCTTCCTTTTCCTTCCCTGGCTTCCAGAAGCTCCCTGCTCCTGGGTTTACTTCGCACATCCCCCAACACACCGCCTTTCTTCAGAACCTACCAGGAACTTCTTGCTTCCCGCACCTGCGCTGCCCCCACACGAGCCCAAGCCATGGTGGTCCCCGAACTGCGGTCACCGAAGTGGCCTCCTGACCGGTTCCCTTGGGTCTGGCGTCGCCGCCCCGCGGAGCCCGTAAGCCAGCACACGTCATCCTGCCCTAAATGCTCCCCCTGGGCCCCTAGCGCCTCTGGCCACTCCCCGCACTGGGCCCAGCCATCCCAGCCTCCTTCCCGAGGTCCGGCGGCTTCTCGGTGCTCTCCCCACAGCGGCCCAGCTCGGCCCCTTTGAGGTCCGACCTCACCACTTAACACTGGCTAGTCCTCCCAGGCTCCTGAGCCCCGGATCCTACCCTGCTTTATCTTTCCTCCTAGCACGAGTCAGCTTCTCCCACACCACACGGTGTAGTGATTTACAGTGCTCGTGGTTTCCTGTGTCCGGGCCGGACGCGACGCGGGGCTGCGGTCTCCCCCGGCTGTGGCCAGCACCCGGAGGAGCCCGCGCACGTAGGACTCCGTCAGGGTTCGGTCGGGACAGCAGGCGCCCGGGGCTGGGGGCGTGGCCAGCAGCGGGGAGGGCCGGGCCGCCGCGTGGGGGCGTGGCCACAGGCGTGGGGGCGTGGCTAGATCTCAGGGGCGGGGTCTCAGGTGTGCCGGACCGCCGCTTCCATTCGCCCTGGGCCGCGGGCGGGGGCTTGGGCCGTACCAGCTCCCGGCGGGGGAGGGCGGCCAGGAACAGCCTACCGTCGGAGGCCCAGACACCACAAGTTCCTCCAGACACTGGTCTTCCTTGGCGGCGGTCCAGCATTGAACAGTGTTTCCAAAGTCTCGGGGCCCTCGGCTGCGGCGAGCGGCGCCATCCGCCACCTCAGGCTCTTCTTCCCCTCCCTTGTCCCAGTGGTTCCCGCCAACGGGCGGGGCGGGGCGGGAGAGCCCCGGAAGCCGGCTCCGTGCACTTCCGGGTCGGGGAGCGCGCGGCGGCGGTGGCGGCGGCGGCGGCCTAGTCGAGGGTGTCGCTCGGGCGGCGGCGGTGAGCGCCCGGGCGCAGCCGGAGGGGCACGAGGTTCTCGGGTACGTGCGGGGCCCGCGGCGGTCCCGGGGTCCCTGCCGCGACCCGGCCGCGTGGGCCGTCCTCGAACGCCGCGCGCTTTGTCTGAGGCCTGCCCCGCGGTGCGAGGCCTGCGCCGCGCTGGCCCCGGGCGGGCGGCGGGGAGCTCGGCGCGGGCGGGCGGGCGCGGGGCAGGGAGGCCTCGCGCCGAGCCTGGGCGGCTCCTCGGCGTGCGGGCGGGTTTCCGGGTGGCCCGCCTCAGGTCTCCAGTCGCGGGGAGCGCACCCCGCCCCGTCCGGCGCACCCCCCCCTCCCCCCCGCCAACTCCGCGTTATCGCTCTCCCCTCTGAGCGAGGTGTGACCCTTTGCCAACTCGTTTCCAGCTCCCGGTCGTCACTGCTTTCGTCGGCAGCCCGAGTGGTTCGCGGGATGATTTCCTGTTAACTCGTAGTCTTCACAACAAACCCCGGGAGTAGGGGTCGTCCTTTCTCTTCTACAAGTGAGCCGAGCTGAGCCCCGGAGAGGTTAAGTAACTTGCCAACGGGGCGCACAGCTGCTGAGCGCGCAGCCAGAGCGCCGAGTTAACGCAGCCCGGGACTCTGGGGCGGTGCTCTCTTTAGTGGCGCTCATGTTACCCCGTTGTCAGTTCAGGAGACTGCATACCGTTCTGGCGTCTGCCTGGCGCGCCGCCTTCTAGCCAGTGGTCATACGGGTAGAACGTGAGGCTGAGGTGAGGTTTGACTTGGCACTTAGCACACCCTCCTTGTCCCAGGACCACCGGCAGGCTTCGTGTTTATGGGAGAACGTGGAGTCCGAATAACAGTAGCTGCCGTCTTCCAGTGCATTCTCTGCACCCGGCCAAGTGGCAAGGCTCTGACGGGGCAAGCTTGGCTTTAGTCCTCTCTGCAGCCCCCCAGCACGGATCCTCCGTGGCCATCTCAGCCCTGCAAAGACCTCAGGGGGCTCTAGCTTTTTCACTTCCGTTGCAGTCTGCAGTTCCAAGGTCTCCTGTCCTCTGTGGCAGACGGCGAATGGAGAATGACAGCCCTGGCCCCGTGTGCACTGTTGGACCTGGCAGCCTTGCCCAGGGCCTGGCGACGGGCACTCTTGCTTCCGGTCTTGGCATAGGTGCCAGTTACCACCGAAGCTCTTGCTGCCTTAGTGACGGTTGGAATTGTAGGTGCTTTGGGTTCCTGCATTTGAAAAGAGAGAGAGATATTTTTTCTGGCTCACTTATTCCCCCTGGATGCCCTGAGTCTAGAGTTTGAGCAGGGGAACCCCAGAGCACCACCAGCACTGCCGAGGGCGGCCAGCAGCCGGGAGGGGGCCGTGGGCCTTCCTGCCAGACAGCCTCCCAGCCTGTTATCTGGAACACAGGGGCAGAGGTAGGGACGGTGCATCTGGGCAGGTATGTCTGGGCTGGGGCTGCTGGTGGGCCATTAGGTCCTAAGCTGGGGTCCCCATTAACGAAGAGTTCTGATTGCAGTTCTGACAGGGAAAGGGCTGTAGGGATCTCTAGTTGTGGTCTCTGCCTTGGTATTTGCACAGGTGTTTGCTCTGGAACGTAATTTCAGAGGCCACCTGGGTTTTTTTTCCCCCAGTGTCCTAACTGTCGCGTGACGGAACAGGAAGGGACGATGTTCAGCCTCCTAATCGACCCTTTCCCTGCCCAGCAGTGGTGGAGGAGTACAAGGCCATGGGACTGAACCCCACAGGGGCAGGGACTCAGGGATTCGACCCCATTCCTGGGCTGGCATTTCCGGCAAGTCCCCGGGTACCAAACCCCATTATGGCCTTGTTGACCTCTTCAGGCAGCCCTCGGAGGCAGGCCTCGCCACTGCCCGTTCTAGGTGGACCTGGGTCGCAGTGCACCAGAGAAGCTAGGGGTTGTTTTTCCTTTTGAGCTGGTGCTTGTGTGACACGTCATCAGGGTAAGGATTTGCACCCGGAAAACTGCCCTCAGGTGTGCTGTGTTGTGTCTTCGGTGGCCTCAGGGGTTACATTTTCTGGTGTCTAAGGGTTCACTGGAAGGTCTATGTGCGATGGTACAGGCGACCCATGAACAACACAGGGATTGGGGTACCCATCCCCATGCAGTCCAACTGCCACATACAACTTTTGACTCTGAAAACTTTATTGTCAATAGTCTGCTGTTGACTGGAAGCGTTACCAATGACAGAAACCACTGGGTGACACGTGTTTTGTGTACGTCACAGGTCATGTTCTTATAAAGTAAGTTAGAGAAAAAAATGCTGCCAAGGAAATCCTGAGGAAGGAGAGCACATTTGTAGTATGGTACTTATCCAAAACAGTGTCACGTGTAAATGGCCCGGTGTACTTCAAACCCGTGTGGTTTGAGGGTGAGCTGTATTTACCCCTCTTGTGGGGCAAGAAAGTGTGCTGCACACAGCAGGGGCGGGGTAGGTACTGGAGCAGCTGTCCCAGGATGACTCTGTGGAATCCACGTGTGGGAACGCTCACGACAGTGGCCAGAGCGTTCTAGGCCCTCTTCCCTGAGCCCTGAAGCCATTGTGCCCACAGAAGTGTCATTCTCCTGGAAGGTCTGTGGCATGTCGTGCCCCATAGTCTGTGTGCCTCTAGCAGGAGTCACGGCCGGGACTTGTAGGACAGGCTGGGTCCCTGCTGTGTTGCTGAGTCACCAAGCACCGAGGGTGCAGACCAGACCCTTTGTTGAGTGGGACTGTGGCCATTTTCTTTCCGTTTTTTTTTTCTTTTAATTTTTTTCTTGACGTTTATTTGTTTTTGAGAGACCGAGACAGCAACAGAGCACAAGCAGAGGAGGGGCAGAGAGAGAGGGAGACACGGAATCCGAAGCAGGCTCCAGGCTTCGAGCTGTCAGCACACAGCCGGACGCGGGGTTCGAACTCACAAACCCTGAGATCATGACCTGAGCCGAAGTCGGACACTCAACCGACTGAGTATGGCTCATTTTCTTAACCTTAGAGCACTAAGTACGAGAAAGGTGGTAGCTTTAGGGGGTTAATAACTCCACAAAACCATCTCTTAGTGCATTATTTTCAGGTGGAAGCAATATAAGGCAGTTGACAGTTTCATCACGTCAACATGCCCTCACTGTTTTGGGAAATGTCATCCTAGAATCTGGGGCTTTGTTTGAAAAAAATTTTTTTGAGTTTATTTATTTTTGAGAGAGAGAGAGCATGAACAGAGGAGGAGCAGAGGGAGAGGGAGACACAGAATCCTAAGCAGGCTGCAGGCTGTCAGCACAGAGCCCGACACAGGTCTTGAACTCACAAACCACGAGATCACGACCTGAGCCAAAGTCGAATGCTTAACCGATTGAGCCACCCAGGCGCCCCTAGGATCTGGGGCTTTGTTAGGGAAGCTAGGTAGGCACTCTGGAATCTGAACCTGACCTTAGCCCCACCAGGAGATTGTTCTCTGGGAGCACCTGTACAAAGGTGGTGGTGAGCGCCCCTCTCCTGGGTGCGATGGTGCGTGTGAAGCTCTTGGCGGGTGGCCCATGGCCCGTGGGAGAGAAGCCTGCACGTGGGATCCGCAAACGAGAACCTTGCCTGGCGCTCGGGCATGCTGGCCTAACCCAGCTTCCTGCTTTGCCCCTCTCCCTTCTGGTCTTTTGTGCGACCCCTTTCCTCTGACCATGGAGAGTGGACTTGGCCCAAAGCACACTGTGCACGGAGAGGGTTTTCTTCATTACGTCTTAGTTAAGTGTGTCCTCCAAGAGTCATCTGGGAAACGAGGTGAGCGTGTTGTTGAGAAAGGAGCCCTTATTTGGGCTCCAAAGTTGGAGGCCTGGTGAAGGAGGCGGATTGTGTCTTCTGCGTTTGCAAGGTCGTTTGTCTACGTCTTCTGTGTCATCTTTGCAGCGGTCTTGCAGAGTAGGCAGGGCAGGTGTCTCCACTTGGAGATCAAGAGCCCAAGAGCAAGTGGCCATGGTGGCTGAGTGGTGGAGCCCGACCTCCGCACTCCGTGCTGCTCTTGGGCGGTTGCGTCTCGCCAGTGCCCTGTGGATGCTCTCGGGGTGAGGTCAGAGCAGCCCCGGCTGACCCGCAGCCTCCCAGCGGTGGTCTGGTGAGCCGAGGTTGGGCTGGCCAGCTGTGGCTGAGAGTGACATGGCAGGGGATGCAGGGAGGGGGTTTTGTTAGTCACCTAGGCCCTTCTGGCACCTCCCACCCCCCTGCATCAAAAACCCCGCTTTGCCTCAGCTTGTGATAAGCCATTTCATTCGTGCCCGGTGTCGGGATTCTTCAGGAGTGTTAAGGTGTCGTGGGTGCCTGACTGAAGCAAAATGTTGCCAGACTGAGCTAAATTAGGTCCGTTATAAATTGAGGTTTGACTTTGAACATCACTCTGTAGATGGGAATCGTTACCTTTTTTTATACGTATGCACAGCTTTGTGGTTAGAATTGCTTTGTTTTTTGGTTTGAGAGAACCTTAAGCAGAACCTTCATGCCGGTCGTCCCACCACCCTGGGATCATGACCCGAGCAGAAATTGAAATCAAGGGTGGGACGCCCAGCCCACTGAGCCCCACCACGCGCCCCTAGAGTTGTTGTGTTTGTTCTATATCTCACGGCTTGGCCTCGTGTCTTACAGATGAACACGTGTCACTGGAGTGACTGTTGGGCTTGCAGATGGGGGGAGTGTGGCATCCTGGGACAGTTAGGAATTACCTGACTCTGGTTAATTTCAGAGCCAAACGCCAATGTCTAGCGATGGATGACGACAGCCTGGACGAGCTTGTGGACCGAAGCCCAGGGCCAGATGGACGCTCGCGACTCAACCCTGCTGTCCTGGCCAGCAGCGCTGGTGAGCAGGTCCCCCGCTTCTCCCACGGAGGTGGGCCAGCGGGTGTTGGAGCTGGCCTTGGTGGCTTGCACGTCTCCAGGTTGTTGGCTCTGGGAAAAGCTGGAGTTCCCTTTGGAGGGTTGTTTACTCGTGTTAATTTCAACTCTCAGTCTTTGTTAAAAAGTTACTCTGTGCTTTTAAGTTGGTTAGTGATACATTTTATTTGTGTCGGGGACAGATGCTAGTGGGGAAGAATGTGCTTTCCCTGCATCTGTCCCCTTCCAGCCCACCTTCCCCAGCCTCACCTGGGCAGCTACGCTTTGGTTGGTGCCTGGAGCGCCTCTGTGCAGCTCTGAGCCAGCCCTGGCCTTTTGCTGCCTTGATTGTGTGACACTTCCCCTGGGCTTGTGTCTTCATCTCTTTCGCCTTAGAAGACAGCGGTGACGGCAGCAGTGGCAGCTCTGAGGAGGACACGGGCAGTGAGCGCAGCTACAGCACCGATGGAGAGGACGATGGAGAGGACGAGGAGGGCGGTCTGGAGGACCAATCCGGTGAGAGCGCTGGCGTCCGAATGGCTTCCTGGTATTTCCTCTTGCGGGGGCAGGGACAGCAGTTCACCCAGCGTTGTTACTGGAGCCCGCTGAGGGCCGTAGAAATTACGAAGAGGCTCCTCGGCCGCTCGTCGGGCCTGGCAGTCCCCTAAGGCGAGCCCTCGCTTTGGTTGTCATCCTCTGTGTCAAGAGTTCAGTTTGACGACACAGCCTCACAGGCCTCTTCCCCGGTGACGGCAGGAGACTCAAATGTCTAAGAGGGCGGAGCATCACGAAGTGGGGTCTTTCCAGGACGAGCACACGGGGTGCACTTGGTGGCCCCAGCTCCCACACCCGCAGGTACAGGGCAGGGTTAGCTTAGCTGAGGTTCGCTGTGGCCCGGGGCCACCTGGCCAGGACTCTCAACAGGTCAGTGGCATCGTCTGTGGTTCGTTCTCGTTCTGACCAGAGCCCGAGAGAGCTGGCAAACGCAGGAGATGACTTCATTGAGGAATTCACGGCGCGGGTTTCCTGGTTGGCATTTGTGCCCTTCAGCTGCTGCGCAGGGAACGTTGCTTCAGGCGACTCTGGTTAGGCTGACAGCGCCTCCTTCACTGTCCCTTCTAGCTGCCCTGGCTGTGCATGGCCTGCAAGGGCCCCAGGCCGGACTACCCTGTCCAAGACCAGCTGTGATCACCTTCCTCTGAGGGAGGGCACGTGTGGCCCTCTGCTGACAGGGTGCTGGACTTTGGAAGTTTGGCTCATGGCTGCTTTCCTTCTGGCATAGTCATTAAGTCAGGAGAGGCATGGTCTTAAAGCAAATACCATGATCTGTGTATTTGACTCTGGCTCCCGTGGTTATCAGTGTTAGAATGTTCCAGAAAGGGAACCTTTCATGTTTGCGACAGTGCTCATGAGGGACCAGGACTGAAGTGGCATGAGCCAGGGTGAGTTTGCAACTTTGTGTGTGTTGGTGACCTATTCTTCCAGAGTTAGGTTTTTTTTTTTTAAATGTTTGTTTATTTTTGAGACAGAGAGAGACAGAGCATGAACGGGGAGGGTCAGAGAGACAGGGAGACACAGAATCTGAAGCAGGCTCCAGGCTCTGAGCTGTCAGCCCAGAGCCTGACGCGGGGCTCGAACTCACAAACCATGAGATCATGACCTGAGCTGAAGTCGGATGCTTAACCGACTGAGCCACCCAGGCGCCCCCCAGAGTTAGATTTTTTAATAAGTTTTATTTATTTCCGAAGAGAGCAGAGCGCTAGTGGGGGAGGGGCAGAGAGAGGGCAGAGCCCAGACGCAGGACTCAAACACACAAACTGGGAGAGAGATCATGACCTGAGCTGAAATCAAGAGTGATACACTCAATCGACTGGGCCACCCAGGCGCCCCCAGAGTTAGGTGTTGAATCCTGGACACAGGGATGTGAGATCCTGCCCGAGTTTGCAGGTCACGACTACTGCTCTTCTGCATATCCCCCAAGATTGAGTTGGGGCGTCGGTCTCAGGCACAGACAGTCGGCGCTGGCAGGGCTGAAGCCAGAAGACATCCTCCCTCGAGCAAAGGTCTGAGGGCCTGTTGGATGCCAGAGAATCTGGGCAGGGCCCGAGGGAACGCAGGAGCCAGCTCGGCTGGGGTCCCTGCTGCTCCTGAGCTCACCACTTAGCAGCGGACACAGTGGCACAAAGCAGCAGTTCTAATAAGGGTAATACGTGTCAAGAGTGGGTGTGCAGGGGTGTCGTGGGAAGGGCGCTCTACGGCCCTGAAGAAGCAAGAGACTTCCAGAGAGACCCCGTCTAAGCTGTGATCTGAAGGACCGGAGAGAAGGAGATGCGGGACCAGAGCCTGCAGGTGGCGAGGAGCCCCAGGAAGGGAGGCCGCGGGGCCCTGGGCGTGGCTGGCGGGCCTGGAAGCGTAATCGTGTGCCCTTCGGTCTTTGAAGCAAAAGAGGTGCCGTGTGGGAAGTGTGGTCAGACCTTGAGAAGGGAGTTTCCTACAAGGGCACTTCCTGCACCCCTTTAGGCCCGGCCCTTCCCAGGGGTGCTTTTTTACTTGTTGCTTTTCTTGCTCTCGTGTTTGTTCCTGAAAACCGCTTGACTGCTGTCTGCTGAGTTTCCAATTTAAGTATTATCTGCTTAAGTCTTACCATAAAACCTGAGGACTTAGGGCTCTGATCTATCTGCGTGTGGCCTCGCCCCCGCTCCGCAGGCTGCGCGCTCACGAGCGCCGCAGGGAGCTGTCGTGGACGAGGGAGTGTGAGTCGCGGTGGCCGGCTCCGGGCACGGCCCCGGGCCACTCCAGTCTCCTCCAGCGGGGACCGTGCCCTTCTCCGGGACCCTGTGTTCCTCAGCACTCGGGTTTTCAGGCCCACTGCCCACTGCCAAGCCAGGCTGGCACCCTCATCTGCACTGTCCTCGGTTTGCCCCCCCCCACCCCCCGCCTGGTGGGGAGCACCTCCAGCAGCCCCTTAGAAAGGGTGGGCAGAGGTAGATGAGTCGGGGCCTCGCGCATCTGCACGAGTGTCCACCCTCATCAGTGCTGGTCAGTGTCCCTCAGAGACTTCGGAGGCATTGCTCTGTGAGCCGAGGTGCTGCACAAGGCCCAGGTGGCCCTCAGATGGACAGTTCTTTGCCTTTCGGAATTCAGTAGGAAGAGCCTGGTCACCTGGCTTCGACCTGCTTCTGCTTCCTTGGCCCTTTCCAGCAAAGCAGGAAAGCGGAGCAAAGTCCCATGTTCACTCAGCTTTCTGCCTGGCCTTTTCCAAAATTTTGTACATGCCAATTTCATTAGTTTCTTTTCTTTTTTTTCCTTGACGTGTAACGAATCGTCACCAACCTGGCAGCTCAGGACAGGGCGCTCACTGTGTCCGTGTTTGCGGGGCCAGCTGTCCAGGTGTGGGTTGCTGGTCCTTCGCGCAGGTCTCACCAGCTGACATCAAGGGGTCACAGGGCCACGATTCCCATCTGAGGCTCAGGGTCCTCCGCCAGGGTCACTGCTTGTTGGCAGGATCCGGATCCTTGCGGGGGTAGGGCTGAGGTCCTGACTGCTGACCGGCTGCCGGCCGGAGACTGTCCTCACCGCCTAGAGGCCTCCCTTCGTCCGCATGGCACGTCATGTCAGCCGTGGGAGCACATCCCCCGACTTCTTTCTCTGCAACCATCTGGGGAGCACGGCTGTTAGAGGAGTCACCTGATTAGTTTGAGCCCCCAGGGATTGTTCCCTCTGCCATGCAGAGGGAATTGAGTCACTTGCTGTGTCCACACTTCAGTGGATTGGATGGGGAGGAGTGCTGGGGCTCGTGAGGACCCTGCCTGCCACACCTCTGGTGCAAGGGAATTCGGGTCTCATTTTAGTGGAATTTGGGAGGGAGAGAAAACTAAATGCACGTGTCAACTGCTGTGCTGAACTCAAAGTGTCTCCTTTTCTCCTGGTCAAGTCCCAGCCTTAGAACTTCTCAGAAACTGATCAGAACTGTTGCGGCCAAATTGCCTAGTTAGGAATCTATGTTCCCTACATCCCCAAAGAAAGAAAAACGAGAGACCTATAAGGGAGGTGTCACTCGGAGACAGATGGCTTGTTAACATCATGTTTTGAGAAGGGTTTTGGGGTCACGTGGCGCCGTCTGGAGGCTGCTGTGCCGAGCAGGGCCACCGCAGGGAACCCAGTTGTCAGATGGGGGTGGCCCCTGGGACCTGCCCTGATCGTGAGGGTTCTGATTCTGCCTCCAGGTGGGGGCTAGAGGAGCTGGTATGGCCACTCAGCCAGTGTCACATCCCCTTAGCTTGGACACAGCTTCAGGGTGAGGTGCTCAGGGATGGTTACACTGGGCAGGGCTGCAGGAAAGGGATCTGTCCCTTGAGTGTGGGGTTTGGAAACACACTTTCCTGAGTGCAGTTGTGGGCTGCTTGCTTCCAGTGTCCCAGCTCACAAAGTTGTGCTCCCTTCTTTCTCAAGGTTCTGAAGATTCTGAAGAAGAAGGAAGAGAAGAAGGAGGCTTGGAAACGTTAGTGGCAGTGGCAGATACTCAGGGGACGTTGGAAGCCAATGGCGCATTTAATTCTGATGACGATTCCGAGAGCTGCCCGATTTGTCTCAACGCTTTCCGGGACCAGGCCCTGGGGACACCGGAGAACTGTGCCCATTATTTCTGCCTGGACTGTATTGTGGAATGGTCCAAGGTGAGCGAGGCTCTGAGGTTCTTCCTTCAGGATGGCCTCTCTCCGTTGACTTTTTGTTTTTATTAAGTTTATTTATGGGAGAGGAGCAGAGAGGGGGGGAGAGAGAGAGCCCCAGGCAGGCTCTGTGCTGTTCGCACAGCCCACGAGCTATGAGATCGTGATCTGAGCCAACATCGAGAGTCAGGCTCAACCGACCGAGCCACCCGGGCACCCCCCTCTCTCCACTTGCAAGTGACCCTGTCAGTTGCTAGCCTTTTGCTGGCGCTTCTCTCTCCTCTCCAGTAGAAATTGGGGCCACAGGGTTGGGTCCTAGACCGGTCTTTGCTTTGTTGGTGTGCTTTTGGGGTTGCTGATAAAGCTCACTGTGGGGCATCGGATGAGGAGGATTATTTATGGGTTGGTATCCCTGGGGGACCTGTCCGCAGAAATCCTGAATGACCTGGGCGCAGTGTGTGGCCAGCAGAGTCAGCCTAGTATGCTGTAGTCTCACGAGGTGGGGTCATCTCAAAGAGGCAGAGAAAGCAAGCGATTCAGTTTGGCAGTGAGTCATAACCGGCAGTGAAGGGAGCCATCCTTGAAACAGTTGAAGGGAATTTACCAGAAAGACACGGTGTATTTCATGATGAGTTTTAGAAGCGGGAGCCCCCTTGTATTAAACTTCCTATCGTGAGACATTTCAGAGAAGTAGCACGGTACAGGAGGAGCGGTGTGTGCCCCCCACCCCCATCTTCAAGAACTGTTAAGTCTGCTTGCCATGTTTTGTCTCACCCTCTCCCCCCTCCCCTGTAAGTTCACCAACGTGGACGCAGCGTGAGCGTGGCAGATCTCCATGCCACCACCTCACTCAGCGAGATTAACAGAAGCACCATAGCCTCTAACCCCAGCCCTGCTCCCCGTTTTCCCAGAGAGCTCAGAGCATCTCCAGTGGGAGTTTGTGTGACCCGTCCGCATGGCCACGCGGCTGCTGGCTCCCTGTGACGTCTGTCGATTGAGGGCTTCCCTGTCCTGATGCCACTGGTTCCTGCTCTGTGGTGCTGGATCCATAGCACACGTCAGATCAAGGTTTAGGTTTTTGTGGCAGGCAGAGCCTTGGAAATGGAGGAACACCACCAGGTGGTGGTTACCGCCTAGTCGACGTTGTACTGGAATAGTGCGAGGAGAAAACAAAGGTGTAGGTATCACGTAGGAGAAATTATTATTTTCAAATAGTGAGTTATCGATACAGATATCTTACCAAGGAGCTGCTGTAATGTGGAGTTCAGCAAGATTGCCAGACACAAGATTGATACAGATTAAAAGTTACAGTATACATAGAAATAAGTCCTGAAAAGACACGTGAGACCTTTAGAGAGGTTTTCTAAAGCCTTTGAGACTGACTGAAGAAAGCACTTTCTGGAAGGGAAATCCCACCTCAGAGAGATGGCAGTCATGTACAAGTTCATTGCCACCCTAACCAGAGCATCAGGGCCTAGCAGGGCCGTGAGATTCGTAGAGGAGAGAAAGCAAATGCCAAGAATTGGCAGTCCTTTTGAAAAAGGCAGTCGCGTGCCGGCTCTTAGGATCTGTACAACTCCGGTGAGTATACCGGGTTGGTCCGGGAATGGAGACCAGGCCCCGGGAGCGTGGCGGGGACTCGTAGGGACAACCACACACGGCAGACAGCAGGTAGCGTCTCACACTGCGGGGAGCGGGGCTCTCCAGGCATGTGGGAGAGATGGAGAGGAAGGGCGCCCGCTCACACCCCACACACAGCCCCCCCCCCCCCCCCCCCCAGGATTGAAAGTTAGCAAGTGGTGCTCTGAAGCCTTCGTGGGAAAATGCGGGAACTGTCGGGACAGGGAAGGAGGCTTAGCGCAGTGTAGATCAGAGACCCGGGAGGATGGGAGCCCCTGGACCTCCCAGAGTGGAGGTGGTGTAACGTGTCCAGCCATGTGGCTCGTGCACCGTTGCCCTGTGAGCTGGCGAGAGGATGGGAGTCCGTCTGCGCAGACCCTGCTCGGGTGGGTGGGCGGCTTGTCTTTACCCACCGCGTGGGACACGGCACGGGAACCGGCGACCACCGGCAACCGTTCGGACGCACCTGCTGGTGAAGAGTGGGCGTGTGCAGCTGGAGTCCCGGTCCTGAGGGCAGGCATCTGGAGCCCCGGGGGACGGAGCAGGGGTGGGTGGGAGGGGCTGGAGGGCTTGGGTGCTGACCACACAGATGTCAATTTGTCCGGTTTCGAGTGCATGTTGTTGGGTATGCTCTGTACGATAGAGGTATTTTAAAACAAACTTCTACATGTCCAAACCGTATTAGTAAAGAAGAAACATTTGTCACCTTTGATGGGCAGCCGGCCACACTTTGTGAAGAAATACCAGCATTTACTAAGAAACAGATGTTGAGCAACCTCGTGCACGCGGAGAACCGCGGCCCAGGGGGTAGGGGACGCAGAAATGGCCAGTATCCTGGCTGGCCTGGCTGGAGGCCAGCCCAGGAAGGCCCCCATCCCGCTTTGTGCCTAGCATTTAGCACGTGCGTGCCATGCGTGCGCCTGTGTGCGCGTACGTGCGTGCATGTTATGTGTGCGCTCATGGCTAGCCTGCCTTCCCTCCTCCCCAGCAGGAGAGCAGCCCTGCACGGTGGGGGTTTGTCTTTTGGCTTCGCTGCTGTGCTCCCAGCCACTCGGCACGGGGCACGTGGACCGTAGAAAGTAGATTTTCAGTGTAAGGTGAAGTTCTTACTTCTAAGGGAATGTTTTATTTCGAATGTGGTATTAGTCGTGAAAACGATCCTATAGGATCCCGATGCAATTTTTATTTCTTACAGAATGCCAATTCCTGTCCAGTTGATCGAACCATATTTAAATGTATCTGTATTCGAGCTCGGTTTGGCGGTAAAATCTTGAAGAAGGTAAGTGCAGATGCTGTGCTAGAGGGCCCCTCCCCACACCTTATCATCATGTTGGTCCCTGTCTAATGGGAGAATGTGCGCTCACAAGCTGATTTGCTTTCCTGAAGTGAGTAAATACTGGTTAAGTGCTTTTGAGAAACCCGCGGAAGCGTCTGGAGCGTGAGCAGCGGCCAGAGGGGTGTGCTGTCTGGTCGACGGGCCCGCGTGGTGTGGGCGGTGCAGCTGGCGTGTCCCTCGCACTTCCTCTCCCCCACTCCCACAAGCCTTCTCTACAGCTCACAGCTTCTCTTCGGCCACGACAGCCACGGGGGAGGCCAGGCCTGGGCGAGGACGCCTGCCGTCTCGGGACCACGCATCTGCTGGTGCTGGGCCGGGGCGGGGCCGTGTGCCAGGGGGGCTGGGACAGGAAGTGGTTCTCCTTTGTTCTTTTGCTCGTCTGCTCGTGAGAGGCTTGAAGGGCCTGTCAGTGTCTTCTGTTGCTGAGGAGAAACGTTACAGACACTCGAGGACACGCCTTCGACGTGTGTCGTGCAGCTAGCCGTAGACCTGCCGTTTTATTTACACGGCGCACAAAGCCGTAGATGCGCGGGGACTTGGCTCTTTGTGTGCAGATTTCTCGTGGGCACAGTGCTGGGCTGGAGGCGGCGGCTCTGCTTCTGTTCGTTCGGGTCCCCGTCACCTGTCCCAGACGCTGCCCTCCTTCCCTGGAACCGGGGCCTCCGTTTCCGTGTAGCCGGTCCTCACCTACCTGGAGCATCTGCCACCCAAGCGCATGTCCCCGAGCCCTTCCTGTGTGTGCAGGGAGCTGGGGGGTGGGGAGTCCAGGGGGCACACCGGCTAGTGCGGTTGGGGAAGATGGGAGAGTGACTCCACGTCCAGTGCAGACGGTGCCGGAGGCTGGGGAGGCCCCCGAGTCCCATCCTGGCCCCGGAGTAAAGGGCGGGCGAGCGAGCGGTGGGGTGTGTGACCTGGGGGGCTGACGCGGACGGACGGAGAGAAGCACGGAGGCCGGGTCGTTCTGGGGCGCGGGGAGACGGGCAGGGGAAGGAAGCGTCTGAGCACCTGGTGCGTCTCAGGCCCTGGATCACGGAGTCTTGGTGGTCGCGCCTCCTCGCCTGCCCGTAGAGGGCTGTTCTCCGTGCGCAGCTGTGACCGCCGCTGCCACGGTTCTCGAGAGAATGCGGGCCTCCGGCTCTTATTCTCTTCCCTCTTCACGGCTCCAGCGCCGCTGCCCTGGGGGTCCCCACCTGCTTGGTCTGGGGACCTTTCCATGGGTCGTCCTCTGTTTTCCGTTGGGTTCGCTGTTTCTCTCGGCTAACTGCCTGCGCGTGGTTGCCGTGCGCACTTTGCCCCAGAGCCTCCGGGCCCGCGGAGCCTGCGTGTGTGTCGAGAGGCGGCTCAGTGTGCTCTGCACCGGCCCAGCAGCCGCGCCTCGGATTTGGGCTCCGCTTGTCGCTGACCGGCGGGGCTTCTCTGTTTCAGGTTCCGGTGGAAAACGCCAGAGCCGGCCGGGATGAGGAGGAAGACCCCACCTTTTGTGAAGTGTGTGGCAGGAGCGACCGGGAGGACCGGCTGCTTCTCTGCGACGGCTGCGACGCGGGGTGAGCACGGCGGCTTCCGAGGCAGACGAGGCCTTCGTGCCCCGGTCCCTGCCGAGCCCAGCCTCTGAGACTGGAGTGTTAAGTTAACGTGTTAGAGGGAAGTCCTATAGGGCTGCTTCTGTGCTTCGTACCCACAGATCATCTCTGTGATGCTTAGGGGGGCCACGCCCCCCGGTATTCAGAACGCTGAACCCCAGGCCGCTGGTGGGTTACCAGCAGGTCTCCCAGGCTCTTTTGTTCCCACCATTTATATCCTCTACCCGTTCCCCCAAGATATTCTGAGGGGACTCACAAGATATTCTGAGGGGACTCGTGACGCACCGAGACTGCAAAAAGGTGAGGGGCACGTGAGAGATTGGGGCTGGGGGCCCAGAGAAGGGCTTGTGCAGGACCCCTGCTTTCTGTGAGGGCAGGTGACCCTGTGTCCAGCAGGCCCTGGCTCCTGGGAGCCTTTCTTGGGCCTCCTTCCAGCACAGGAGGCATTGCTGGGTGTCTAAGGAGTTTTTCTGCCACCAGGCTGTGGTGAGAGGGCTACAGAAACTTCTCCTTTGGGGCACGAGTGGCAGAGAATCCCGTGAGGCTGGCAGGTTTGGAGCTTTCTCTTGGGTAACAGGTAGCCCCTCTGAGGCCTGGACTGAGAAGCAGCAGGAGGTAGGAAGTGTCACGCCCTGGTGGCCCAGAGCTGGCTCTGGAGGCTCAGAGTTTATTCCCTTTGACTGCTGACCGGAGCCCACCTTCCGGGTGCCTTCCTCCCCAGACAGATGCCATGTGCTGTGCGTTTTGTCTTCCTGAGGCACCTCCCAGGGGCCTCCCTCTCCAGTCCCACCTCCTAGGCTCAGATACGCGCTGTCTGGTCTCCCTTCTTGCAAGGCTCTGCCCGTGCGCGTGCTGGATCGGTGCTCCAGTGTGGGGTCTCCGGGAGTCGCCTTGTCTGACAGCCCCCGCTCACTGGTGGCTGTGAGTCTGGCGGACAGGAGGGTGCTGCCTTGGGTGACAGAGCCAGCGCCCTGCTCTTGCTGTCCCTGTGCTAATTTACTGATGGGACCGAGTGCAAGCAGGAAGCTGAAGAAATGTGGTTTCGTAGGGACCTGGGGCCAAGAGGGTAGCTTAGCCCTCAGAACTCTGCTCACGCCTAAAACAGATCCTTTCCCGGTGTGTTCGTGGCCATTCTGGGCATGTGAAGGAAGGGCCTGGGACAGCTGGATGCCACAGGAGAGGCCATTCGAGGTGGGAAGAAGGCCTGCCTGTGGCCCTTGTCACTGGCCCTGCCTCTGCAGCCCACGGCCCCCCAGCCGAGTGCTAAACTTGGGTGTCTTCTGCTGGCCTTGCGGACAGCACTCAGTACAAAAGGTGCTGGTAGAGCTAAACGTTACAGCTGTTTGAGTGCAGGTCTTACGTGTCCAAACGTCCTCAGACCGTTAATATTTGCAGTCTGCTCAATTTGTTTTTTTAATGTTTTTTTATTTTTGAGAGAGAGAGAGAGAGCGCGCGCGCGGTAGGGGGACAGAGAGGGAGAGACAGAATCCGAAGCAGGCTCCAGGCTCTGAGCTGTCAGCACAGAGCCCGACGTGGAGCTCGAACCCATGAGCCGAGAGATCTTGACCTGAGCCCAAGTCAGACGCTTCGGTGACTGAGCCCCACAGGCACCCCTGCAGTCTGCTCAGTTTTTGTTAACGGTTGTTTTTTTAACTTAAAAATCAAGTCTGAAATTACTATTCTTCTGAAAATAGAGTCATAAGGTTTTCTGTAGATAACAGGAATACGCCACATCCTTTCATTGTTACAGGAAGTAAGATAAAGAGCATCTCTGATTTTTTAAACTTCTTTGTTTAACATAGAGGGGCAGTCACTAGGGAGACAGTTGACATCACCGCATCAGGTAGCCACAGCTGTCCTTGCTGGGTAGGCGGTCCATTCTCGGTGGCTGTGACTGCTGGGCAGAGCAGCATGCCTGGCACGGGAGCTATGCCCCCATCCTCATGGGCATCTTGTGGCCCTCACTGGGTGTGAGTCTACCCCGTGGGGTGACTGTGCTGGACGTAGGCTGGCCGGGTTGGGCACCCGTCACACGCACCAGTGGCCTCTGCTTGAGGTCCTGGAGCTTGTGTGAGGAGAACGTAGGGTGGCCCACGTTGGATCCTTGGAATGCTTTGTGAGATTTTGTTCCCGAGACCACGTAGGAGAAGATCTTCTGAGGCTGGAATCTACTTGGGGTTTTGGGGTGCTCCCTAGGACTTGACGCTGGGCTGAGTTACACTCCAGGAGGAGCCCCCTCACCCCCATCCCTGCGGTCCTCATGTGAGGTCCTGGCGAGGGGTTCATGGAGTGAGGGCTTCCACCTGGAATTCTGTGTCCCTGGCTGCTCGTGTGCCAGCACCGTGGGCAGTACGTGGTCTGTGAGCAGAGTTGAGTCTGCCCTCGTGTCTTCAGGGCAGGGTGTCTGCATGGGGTTTTGCCTGGCTCAGGGCTGTGTGGGGTCTTGGGATGAAGTTTGGAGCAGGCTGGCGCAGGTGGCCCATGCCAGCGGTGACTCTTCCCAAACTGCTTTCCATGGAGACTGGATTGAAGCACCTGGAAAACCACGGTTAGGCTACATTTCCGTTTGCTTTCAGCAGACAGAACCTTTCTTTTTCCCTGAGCTTCTCAGACTGGAGTATGAAGTGTAAGGTGTCAACATTTGAAACTCTCGGGGCTGCTGAGTGACAGCCGGGTTGGGGGAGGGCAAGCTGACGTCTGCCAACCAGAGATGAGCCTCCAGCCACAGTCAGGCGCCAGATCCCTGCCATGGTCAGCAGCAGAGCCCCCACAGGATGCAGTGGCCCGGGTCAGGTGGCCACTTTCTTAGCTCGGTCCGTCCACGTAGTGTGCCTCCCCTGCAGGGTTCAGGGGCTGTCAGGGCCCCTTTTGGTGAGCAGAGATCCCCAGCATGCCCCCGGGAAGGACTGCGGGAGTATCACCAGCCTGCTGTCTCCCGTCTGAGCGCACCTCTGGGTGGGCTCCAGGTGCCTCAGGGTCAGGCTCTGGGGAGATGACCCAGGCTGCCGGCAGCACCTTCTTGCTGTGTGCTTGTGGTGTCCCCTCTGCTGGGGAGAGGGAGCTCTGGGTCGCTCCCTTTCCTAAGGACCTGGGTCCACGGTGACCACCCTCATGACCTCATTTAATTCCCCCCTTCCCCAGAGGCCCCATCTCCAAATACGGTCACACTCAGTGTTTGCTTTCAGGGGACGCAGTCCAGTCTATCGCAGGGTGCACAGCGGCCTTGGGGCACATTTGGATGACCGTTGGGTGGCTCACTCGGTTATGGCAGGGAGACTGACACTTGTCTGCCACCCTCGTGTTCCGGTAGGTACCACATGGAATGTTTGGAGCCTCCTCTCCAGGAGGTACCAGTGGACGAGTGGTTCTGTCCCGAATGTGCTGCCCCTGGAGCTGCTCCCACCGCTGGTAAGGTTTCCTTCTCAGGCAGGGCGTGCTGAGGGGGGCGGGGGGCTTCTCGTCTTGTGGGAGAACTTGCGGGGCTCTCCAGCAGGGCGGCCCAGGCTCCAGGGGGATGCCCCCTGCCTCCCACTCAGTCCCCCTGCCAGGATGGGGGCGTGGCAGCCCCACATCAGTCCAGGGTTTTCTTTCTTCCCAGATGCAGGTCCCGTGAGTGAGGAGGAGGTCTCCCTGATCTTGGCTGACGTGGTGCCCACCACCAGCCGGCTTCGGCCTCACGTGGGGAGGACCCGTGCCATTGCCAGGACACGACAGAGCGAGAGGGTCCGAGCGACCGTGAACCGGAATCGGATCTCCACCGCCAGGAGAATCCAGGTGGGTGCGCACGACGCTGTGGCTGCGAGGCTGCTCCTGGTTCAGCCCCTCTGGGGGCCGCGCGCCCCGTCTTGGTGCACCTTGGCTGCCCAAATGCTCTGGGTGGTGGGCACAGCGGAGGGGTGCGGACGGCAGGCAGGGTGGGGCCTGCGAGGGCAGCGGCGTGCACCTGCGGGCGGGGAACCGAGCCCGGCAGGCCCGAGGGAGCCTTGGCCCGAGGGAGCAGAGAGCTGGTCTCTTCCAGTCCACAGTCCTGCAGGGAGGGCCCCACGCCGACCCTTCCAGCCTCCCTCCGGGTGTGCGCCCCTTCCTGTAGCAACACCAGCCGGGGGCGGCGGTGCCCATCACAGGTGGGCGTGCTCACCCAAGGGGGCGTCAGCCGATGGGGAGGGGCGGAGGACTTTGTGGGGGCTGGTGCCCCACGCCATCACCCGCTCCTGTGTCCACCCGGTGCCCTGCTCTGGCTGCTCTTTCCTCTCTGTCCCTCGATCTCCTCTCTCTGGTCCCCAGACTGTGCCGGCTGGCTCTGCACCGGCACGGCGTGCTGACTCGTTGGCACTGGCTGTGCCGTTGGCTCCTTGCGGCCTTCCTGGCCCTCATTCTTTATTCTCACCCTGAACTTGCTTCTCAGGAGCACCCCCCCACCCCTCCACCCCCGGCCCCGTAGTGCCCACAGGAAGCTCTTGGTGGCCGTCTGGCTTTTGCGGTTAGCCTGGCGGGGGTGTGTGCAGGGTTGACCCTCGGGGGCTCCCCGGCAGGAATGCCCAGAGTCCTCACGGGGCACAGCGGGTGGTATGAACAGCCTGAGGGCGGTCGCCTTGCTGACGGCACCCTCCTTCCCGTGTAGCATGTCCCACGGTACCTCATGTCTTCTCTGCTGGATGAGACCATTGAGGCTGTCGCTGCCGGTCTGAGCACTGCCGTGTACCAGCGCCCCGTGGCGCCCCGAGCCCCCGCAAAACGCAGGAGGAGAGCAGGTAAGCCCGGGTGTGCTGGCTCGGTGAGGGCCGCACGCTCGCCCCGCAGGGCCTTCCCCCGGAGTCCCTCCTGCCGCCGTCACCTGGGTTTTCAGGTAGCAGAAGTGGCACACGGACGTCTTGTGGGCCAGCTGGGTCTGGTCCGCGTCATCCTTGCGAACACCCACTGTGGGCGGTGAGGTCCCTGCGGCCATGCTCTCTGCGTGCGTGTCGGGGCCACTTGGCCTTCGTGTCGTTGGTCAGGAAGCTTCTGGAGAATTTGGCAGAATTGCCTTTTCTTTTCCCTAAATGCCACAGTAGATCAGGAAGACCCCGGTTCTGGACTTTGCTGTGTGGGAGCAATTAACAATGATTAATTCATTGCTTTCTTGCCACGTGTCTCCAAGCTGTGCGTTCTTCAGCTAGCACTGTGCTCCCAGGGGCCCTTTTCCTTCTCCATCACATGTGACCAGTGCGGCCTCATGGACACCTGTCTTATTCACGTCTTATGATCCGAGGTCTTTAAAGTCCGCTTCATCGAGATAAGAGTGTGGTGTGTCCGCTCCGTGTGGTTCCAGGTTTGACAGACGTAACGTCCAGCTGGCTTGGCCCTGCCCGTCCCAGCCCCGCCAGCCAGGTCCCAGCCCCGCCAGCCGGGTCCCGTCCCGGGCGGGTTCCGTCCCAGCCGGTTCCCAAGTCCCAGGTGGGTCCCGTCCCAGGCGGGTCCCGTCCCAGCCCCGCCAGGCAGCCCTGCTGTCCTCCTCAGCGCTGGGTGTCAGTTTGGTGTGTTTTCAGACTTCACGTAATGAGACCTTTGTGAGGTGCTGAGTGTGCTCCAGCTTAGCATGTGTGGTTGTGGGTGCCAGTGGCTGGCAGTGGCTGGCTGGCTGGCTTCTGCTTGTTGTTGAGGGAGCGCCCCCCCGCCCCACAGTCTGCCCCCCCACACACGGAAAGGCCGCACTTTGTCCCCTTTGCTGTCGAGGGTTGACTTTGTGTTGTGATCACGGCCGTGGAGGACAAAGGCGCGAAGTCCTGCCCGTTCTCGTACCCGTCTTCCTGTGGGCAGGGTTTCATTTCGGGTCAGCACAGGACCCGGCTGCTGGCTCATCGGGTAGATGTGCGTCCCAGGTCGCGTAGCACTTCGTACCCCTGTCGGCAGTCTGTGAACCAGAGTGCTGCGCGTCCTCGCCCACGCAGGGACCGGGCGGCGTGTGTCCTCACCGTGCCAGTGAGCTTTCCTGTGACTCGGTATGTGTTGGACGTGCCCTGTGTCCCCCGCCGTCAGGGCGGAGACCCGGTGCTGTCCCAGCTTCCTGCTTGGGGCTGTGCTGGAGTGGCCGCCTGTGTCCGCGTGCCTCGTGTGGCCTCTCCCCTTTTTCGGGGATGCTCTCTCCTGTCCGCCGGAGCAGGACTCACAATAGCAAACTGAGCTCCGTGCGAGTTCTCTGCCAGGGGTCGGTCATCGCTCCCGGCTGTTGGAGCTGGGCAATCCACACCACGGTCATACCGTTCCTGAGGTTTTCCTCGTGTCTCCCGTCTGTGTCTCCTTGTGTTAGAAACTCGACCCCTCGGGGCCAGCACCGTGCCTGCTCGCTGATTCTCCATTAGACAGTGGCCTCAGGGTCACGGCTGGGTCGTGCCGGCGCTGAGCAGGCAGGACTGACTGCAGGGGTTTTCCTCTGTCCCTCACGTGCACACCACCAAGCCCCTGGTGTGCGCTCTACCTGTGTGCGGGCAGCTGCATAGATCTGTGCTTGGTTGTGCCTTTTTGCTGGTTTGGTTTTCTTTTGTTGGCTTTGCTAGTGAGTTTTTTAATGCTTTTTATAGACTTTTGCCAAAGTGGTGGAAACATTGGGACAAACGAGTGGAGTCCCCACGGAGCCAGCCTGGCCTGGCCTCCCTCTCCCTCACTCACCTGCTCCCTCCCAGGAGCCCTGGAAGCACGGCCTTTGTGTCTTTTCTTTTCCTTCCTTCCTTCCTTCCTTCCTTCCTTCCTTCCTTCCTTCCTTCCTTCCTTCTTCCTTCTTTCTTTTCTTTTCTTTTCTTTTCTTTTCTTTTCTTTTCTTTTCTTTCTCTTTTGGTTTTTTAAAAAAAAATTTTTTTTAATGTTTATTTGCTCTTGAGACAGCGCGAGCAGGGTAGGGACAGAGAGGAGGTCACAAAATCCGAAGCAGGTTCCAGTCTCTGAGTTGTCAGCCCAGAGCCTGATGCGGGGCTCGAACTCACGGACCGCGAGATCGTGACCTGGCTGAAGTCGGACGCTTAACCGACTGCGCCACCCAGGCGCCCCATCCGTCTTTTTTTTAAGTTAAGCACAGTATCACTGTTGCACCTGCGAAGGGGAACAGTAATTCCTTAACCCCATGAGTCTGTTAGTATTGAAGGTTCTAATTGTATCGTAAGTGAGGTAGAATTTTTAAAAATAGTATATTTGAATCCAGAGCCAAACAAGATCCACGTTGCACCAGCGGCTGTGCCTGGTAAGCGTCCCTGTGTCGTCTTGACAGTGGGGGCACCGGGTTGCCCGTACGCGCTGCTCCCCGGCGGGCAGAGACCGCAGGCCGCTGGTGGAGCCGTGCGTCCTTAGCTCTTTGCTTTTGTGTTTGCCAGCTGCCCGGGGCGGGGGCGGGGTGGTGGGCAGCAGTGACTGCTGGGCTCCCTGGCTGCGGTCTCTGCGCTCCGCGCTCAGCTCAGACCCGCGCTCGCACCGAGGAAGGTGCAGAGAGCCTTTGCTCCTGGCACTGGCTGCTTCCCACTTCTGCGGTTTTTGTGGGCAAAGCACTTAAGGCGTTGGCTTGTTTCCTTTCTTGACCGGTTCTCAGAACCACCGCGTGGCTAGTAGCCGCCTCAGCAGCGATCACGATCGCTTAGGATTTTTAGCCCCATCGTGAACTTAGGGAGCTAGATACATTTGATGTGTTTCAATAGCATACGTCATGAGGGCCGATCCCTCTGTCTCCTTAGAATCCCCTCCTTCCAGGCTGAGGTCCCTGCGGTTTTCCAGGGGGTGTTGGAGTGTCCTAGAATTAGGGTCCCCCAAGCCCGTGGTGGCACCCGTGAGGAGACGGACTCACCTGAAGCCTGGGTGTTCGTGCACTTTAATCTCTGGGATGTGTTACTGGAAATACGTGGCGGTTTTTAAGTCTGTTGGGAGGAGTCCTCTGGTCAGATCAAGCAGACACAGATCTTTTGTTTCATTTCACTAACTTGGTCATCAGGGGGTTTTTTGTTTGTTGTTTTCCCCCCATTTAATTTTGTTTCATAACGATGTAAAATATTTACTGGTGACAAAAGTCAGATTTACGGATCAGAGCGAACTCCAGAGTCACACTCTGTCCTTGCTGTGCGCTGCCTTCCCTCTCTTGCTCCTTTGTGAGGAAGCACTGTTTTTTCGTGATTTCTCCATTTAAAAACCTGAAGCCACTACGTATAGTTGTCTGTGCCGGGTCCTGGCAGTGCACGGCACGTCCGTGGAGGGGGACACGTGGGGTGGGGTGGGGTGGGGGCCTGAGGGCGCACAGTAAAGCACAGACTCTCAATGTCCTCTTTGTAGGGAGACGGAAGAAGGCGTCAGGAAGAAGGAAGACCCAGTCCAGGTCGTCTGTGAAGAGCAGGGGCTCCGGGACGAGGTCTAAGAAACGCCAGGGTCGTGCCAAGAAGAGAAAAGGGAAGAGGTCAAAGGTAGCCCCTCGGATAGCGGGGTGGGACTCAGACGAAGCCTCCTTTCTTGTTTACTTAGAGAGTCGCTGATAAACATGAGCCTTTTCTGCAGCAGAGAGTAAAGGTGGGGCTGGGACAGGAGTTTTGCCAGGACCCTTTGGAGCTGGGCATCCGGAGGGAGGGGTCGTGTGCAACTCCGGGCACCCCAGAGGTGGGCCCTGTGGGGTGCGAAGGGGCAGACAGGCCAGAGGGTGGGAGTGGACGCCGTCCCAGGCTGTTCCTTACCCTCGTTCGCGTGTCTGCCACGGGCCTTCTGAGTGTGCGCGCGCCTCCCCTCAGAGCGGGTGAGCGCCCGCCTGTGCTGTGCGTCCTGCTCCGTGGTGTCTGTCCTCGCCCCAGCTCCCGGGCTGGACGGTTAAAGCACACCAGTACATAAAACATAAAAAGCTCAGTTGCAGCCAAGCGTTTGCCGCGTCCGTGTGTGAACTCCTGCTCAGGGTCGTCGCCTTTGCCTGGTTAACACACACGCACGTGGTATACGCTCACATAGACGCTTCTGTTAGTTTTCGGCGGGGCATTCGAGCACCTGCTGTGGTGGTTCGTCCAGACGGAACTCCTGGAGGGACGGGAAGCCGAAGCTGCGGCCGCACGTGGGTGTTGGCACGCCCGCTTCCCGCCGTGCAGACGTCAGCCCTCTGGCTCACTGCCCTTCACGCCCCGAACAGAGCCCGACCGCGAGTGTCAGCGTCTCCCTGCCAGGGTGCCCCAGGGGCTGCTGCCCGCACGTGCTTGGGGTGGGAGCGCCCGCCCCCCCAGCCCTCGTCCTCGGGTGGATGGACATCACCGGACGGTGGTTTTGCGTTGCGGGGGTCGGGGCTGTCGGGATGTAGTCCTCAACTCTGGGGCAAAACCTCTGAAACGCTATTGTTCCCCCACTGGAAGCCGTCAGCTGTGGTGTGTTGTGCAGACTAGTCCTTGCGCTGGTGTTTCTAGAGCCTCACTCACCCTTCCTGGTTTTTTTGTGACTTCGGTTCAGAATGAAGCCACAGCTCGGTCCCGCATTGCACGGACGCTTGGCCTCCGGGGTCCCGTCCGCGGGGCCTGCACCCCGTCAGTGCACAAGCCTGCGGACCCCTCTCTGGGGCTGATGCGTGCAGACATCGGGGTGGCCACTCTGTCGCTCTTCGGAGACCCCTATGAGCTGGACCCCTTTGACAGGTAACCGCAGGGAGGGGCTTCCCCCTCTTTTCGTGGACAGTGGGCCCCAGATCCCACGTTTGTCAAGAGAGGGTGACGGTTCCTGAGTCTCCCACCCTCGTCGGACCCCCCCCCCAGGTGGTGCCCAGAAGGGACACCGTAGGTCCTCAGCCACTAACAGGGAGAAAGGTGTTCTGCATGTCGGTCCCTGCTGCCCTGGGCCCGCCCAGAGGTGCATGCAGCTGCTGACCCGAAGCTGCTACGTGGGTCCCGTGTTCGGGTTTGGGGCACAGGTGCCGCCATGTGTGCGGTTGAGAAGGGGTCTCCTGGGCCTTCCGTGGGGGTCACCGCTCCTGTGGCCCGTGTGCTCTCTCCAGCAGCGAGGAGCAGTCTGCGGACCCTGCTTCCCCTTTGAGCGCCAAGAGGAGGGTTCTGTCCCAGTCGGCACTGCGCTCTCACCGGCCGGTGGCCAGGCCCGTGTCCGTGGGGCTCTCCAGGTGTGTGCCACCAGGGACGGTGGTCGGGGGAAGGGGGGGGCTGGCGCACCTCCTCTCCCGGGGCCCCTCCCTTGACCGTTTGTCGAGGACATGCCACCGTAAAGGGCACGAGGAGCAGGAGGAAGGCTGCAGGTGCTTGCGACTGCTTCTGCCCGCCCACCTCTGTCACAGGGCTGCTGTCCAGGGCGGCCACCCCTGGCTGGGTGCTTTCCTTCTATTTCACTCCTGATTAAAAAAAAAAAAAACAAAAAACGAAACGAAAAAACCAACAAAACTAGTAAATAGCCTGCCTGTTGGTAGCAGCTGGGGCCACAAGCACCAGAGGATTTCACCTCCAGGCAGCCTGCTTGCTTGGCTTTTGTCAGAGCTACTGGGGGCAGGGGTGTCTCATGCCCTCCCCACACCGAGGTCTGGCAGGGCTGGGACCTGGGGGGCGGCAGGGGGGCACGGGGAGGCAGCAACGGGTCTGTACCTGCAGGAGGAGCGTTCCCACTGCGGCGCCTGAGCCAGAGGTGGACGAGGCCCCCGTCCCAGACCTAGTGGGGAGCATCCTGTCGGGCCAGAGCCTCCTGATGATGAACGGTGCAGACATCACCATCCACCGGGACGGCTCCCTCAGTGCCAAGAAGGCAGGTGAGGAGGCCTCTGCGTGACACCCAGCGGAGCCTGCGGGGGCGCCCTCTCTGCCTCGATGCTCGGGGCGGTTGAGAGGGCATGTGAGCCACGGGTCCTGACGAGACCGTTGAACTAAAATAGGTTTCTGTTCAAAACGTACCTAAAAGCAGTTTTCTCCGCGAGGTCATGTTTCCATTGAGTCAACATCGCTTTCTGAACAGAGTTTGCAGGCTGAGAGTTTAGATGATGGTGGGGTCTCCGGGCAGCCCACAGACGCTGCGTGGCTGGCATGTGGCTGGCACGTGTTCTCACAGAGCCCACGGAACCGGCTGTGCGGAGTCCTCCCCTGCACGTCCGGGCCCTGGAGGGTGTTGGGGGTTGGGGGTGCCCAGCCATGGGGGGCAGGGCAGCGCAGAGCCGGGCGGCCCCTCCCGGGCCCCCCTGTGTAACAGGCACAGGCGCTTCCAGCGGCCAGTGAGCACTGCTCGTGGGTGTGGCCGGGGGCCTCTCACCCCGTGCCCCCAGGAGCACAGGGCTCTAGCCCAAGGAGTGAGTAGGGATAGTAATTTAAAAGCCCAGCTTCTAAGAGAAAGTCATCTCGATCTGGACCAACAAAATGACCGCTTTTTAAAGGAGGCAGTGGAAACCGATGGCCACTCACTCTCGTGTCTTTCAGCACCCGTTTCCTTTCCGAGAAGCTCAGGCGCTCCACCCCGAGGGGGCAGAGGCCCCGGGGCCTGCCTGCTGCCCGGAGCACCACGCTCAGGCAGCGGGCTCCAGAGTGCGGGGCTGCGCTGCCACGGCGGTCCCACCCCCTCCTGCGTCCCCGCTCTCACCCCAGCGGCAGCCGTGAGACTGGACTCCTCTGTGACCCCTCCGTCAGGTCAGGCTCAGAACCTGTCAAGCGTAAGCAGGCCTGGCTTAAAGCACAGTGACGCCCCTGGATGTGATGGCGACAGCAGGCACGCTCGGCCCCTTAGTTCTGTGTCCTCTAAGACCTCGGGCAGCTGCCCTCACTTGCCGCGTGCCAGTGCGCTGCAGGGACAGGCCGTGAAGCCAGCTCCCAGGAGGCCCAGCATCTCAGAGCTACCCAGGATACCGAAGGTCAGAAGGGAGGACGGTGGCGGCCGGCGGGCGGATGCGGCCCCCACCAGTGAGCAGCGTGTTGAGATCCCCAGCTCCTGCATCAGCCGGCTCACGGGCAGGGAGGGCCCCGGGCAGCCCAGCCACGGCGCCCGTGCAGAGGGCGAGCCCAGCAGCAGGGGCCCACAAGAGCCTGGCACACACTCAGGGGGTGGATCCCAGTCCCCCGCCACGCTGGGACCCTCAAAGGGGAAGGGTGTCAGCTCGACCTTCGAGAGCTTCAGGATCAATATTCCCGGGAACACGGCACATTCCGGCAGACTCTCTAACCCCGGCTTTTGTAACACGTTCCGGCCTGTCGACAATAAGGTGCAGAGGAAAGAGAACCCCGCTCCCCTCTTCTCCATCAGGAAGGCCAAGCAGCTCAAGAGCGAGATCTACGACCCCTTCGACCCCACAGGCTCTGACTCCGGTTCTGCCGGCAGCAGCCCCGAGCGCCTGGGCTCTGGCCTCCTGCCCTCTGAGATCACGCGCACCATCTCCATCGACAGCCCAAAGGCGCCGGCGCTGCAGACCGTGCGCTGTGTCACCTCCTACACGGTGGAAAAGGTCTTTGGGACGGAGCCTGAGTCCCCTCGCGGGTCCTCCACCAGCGTACTCGAGCTCCGGGGCGAGGGGGCTGCCGAGGGTTCCTCCGACCTGGAGCGCGAGGGCCAGGGCGCGGCCTCCAGGGCGCAGAGGCCATCCCCCCCAGAGCCGTGGGAGGACAGGGACCAGCTGCCCTGCAGTACCTTCTTTGGCTCCGAGGAGCGGACGGTGACCTGCGTGACCGATGTAGAGCCGGGGGCACCACCCAGCCCAGGCGCCCCGCAGACAACTACCCACAGGGTTGTGGAGCTGAGGCCCCCATCCTGCTCCCGCTCCACATCCAGCTCCCGTGGCAGGAAGAAGGCCAAGAGGAAGCGGGCTGAGGACAGGGAGCACAGGAGGACCCGCTCCGGCTCCCGCTCAGGCTCCCGCTCTGGGGAGAGGAGCTCACGGTCGGTGTCTCCACCGGTGGGTGAAGGGCACCCCAAGAGGCAGCAGCCCAAGGCCCGGGGCCGCAGGTCCTCCAGTGACCACTCCAGCAGCCGTGAGCGAGCCAAGCGGAAGAAGGTGAAGGATGAGGGCAGGAGGAGGAGGAGGGACTCTTGGGGACGCGGCCGGCGGCGGTCACGGTCCCGGTCCCGCTCAGGCAGCCCCGGCAGCTCCTCCCATGAACGCAGGGAGAGCAGGAGGAGGAAGCGGAGGCGGTCGGGGTCCAGGTCTCGGGGGAGGGAGTGCTCCCCCCCCAGCAGTCTGGAGAGGGCCCGGAGGCACCGGCACACAAGGGAGCGGAGCCCCCGGGAGAGGAGCCCTCGGGAGCGCCCCCGCGTCAGGTGGAGCTCCCGGGAGCGGAGGAAGCGCAAGTCCAGGTCTCCACGGTCGCCGAGCACGGAGCACAGGTCCCGGGAGCACCAACGGCCTCGTTCCCATGAGAAGCGGCCAAGGCCTCGCTCTCCAGAGAGGAAGTTGGTGCCCCCTCCCCAGGAGGAGCAGAAGCCCGACAGGGAGCAGCCGGCCAAGCCACTGGTCTCCGTGGGAGCAGACGCCTCTCCAGCAGGGGCCGAGGCCCACAAGGAGGCCCCGGATGTGCCCGCGGAATGTCCACCCGAGGACCTTGATTACGGAGACTCTGTCGAGGCCGGGCACGTCTTTGAGGAGTTTTCAAGTGATGCTTTCTTCCTGCAGCTTGATGACATGAGCTCTCCGCCCTCCCCAGAGAGCACAGATTCCTCCCCAGAGCGAGACTTCCCACCCAATCCAATGGTGCCCCCAGCCAGCCAGCAGCAGGACCCTGCCCTGGTGGCTGTCATCAGACGCGAGGTGGCACTGATCCACGATGACGAGGCTGCGCAGCCCCTGCCCCAGGCACAGGGCCCCCAAGAGAAACCCTTGCTCCAGCAGGATGCTGCTGGGGCTGCCACGGCGCCTGGCACCCTGGGAAGCCAGGCTGGGGTCGGGGTGCCTGCGGGGAAGGAGGAAGGCGCCTCTCAGACCCCCTTGCTGCGGGCAAAAGCCCTGGTGAAGAGAGTCACCTGGAACCTGCAGGAGGCGGAGAGTGGTGTCCCTGCCGAGGAGCGAGGCCTTCGTGAGTAGGGTGGCAGGGTGGCCAGGGCAGCGTGTGAGGATGGGGGTGGCCCGGAGTGGCCACCAGTATGTGGGGGCGGTCTTCTCTCCCTGGGTGGTACATGGACCTCTTTGGTCACTTCAGTAGCGTAGGCCATGGGGCAGGGAGATGGCTGCAGCCTGGCCCGTGGTCCTTGCTGCTGGGATGCTTTTCTGGAATTTCCCAGCCAGGAAGCAGCCTGTGGCCCAGGGGTAACCACAGAGCACCCACCTCCCGTGTTGGTCCTCAGGAACGCCGCTCCACAGGCCTCAGAAGCCCCGGGAGGGGGCCTGGGAAACGGAAGACGTGGGGCCCTCGGTGGTGTTCCAGCAGGCATCCTTCTCTGAGCCGCCTGCCCCTGGCTATGCACATGCAGAGTCTGGCTTCCCGGACGCCGAGCCCTCTCAGGTAGGTGCCTGGGCCGGAGGGGCGTGGTCGTGTGCCGGGCCACACAGGCTGTGCCGGGCTGGGGCTGAGGGACTTCCCCCTCTGCCGGGGATCTTCCTGCCGGGAGCCTGAGGTCTGTGCTGAGTGATCTGCATTTTTGCCCAGGTTTATACCCCCAACCTGCCTACCGCCCCAGCTCTCCCTTTGAGTCTCCCGCCCTACGTGCCAGCCAGCCAGCCCACGGTCCAGTTCATCCTGCAGGGGAGCCTCCCGCTGGCGAGCGGTGGGGTTGCACAGAGCCCAGCCCCGGCGCCCGCTGCCCCGACCACGGCTTCAGAGCCGGCCGGCCACGCCACTGTCGCTGGCAACTCCGAGGAGAGAGCAGCTGCTCCCAGGCCTGCCGCGGAGAAGGCCAAAACCGAGGAGGTGAGTGTCCGTCTTCCTTTCTCAGGGGCGGGCTCCTCTCCTCAAAGGGTGCCCCCAGGGCCAGGTGGTCACAGGTGTCCTTGTTCTCAGTACATGAAGAAGCTGCACACGCAAGAGCGGGCGGTGGAGGAGGTGAAGCTGGCCATCAAGCCCTTCTATCAGAAGAGGGAGGTGACAAAGGACGAGTATAAGGACATTCTCCGCAAGGCAGTGCAGAAGGTGGGTGCGGGCGGGCGGGCGCCGCGCCCTGGTCAGGTGTCCCCGGGGGCGGGTCTGTGCTGTCGCCCGCTGATGCGGGCTCTGGAAGGTGCTCCAGCCCGGGGTTGTGCAGCCAGGCCTGGGGTAATATTGGTGTGACCTGGCCACCAGGGGCCGGTTGTGTCCCGTCACCCTAGCTCGTAGGTGCTCAGGAAGAGTAGCCAGTGTGTGTGAGGGGACGGAACAGCATCCTTGTCACTCGTTAAATAGGCTGAGTGGCAGAGGGCAGTTGGCACACCGAGCTTGCAGCCGGGAGGAAGACAGGACCCCGGGAGGTGGGCGGTTCTCAGGCCCAGGGTGTCAGGTTCAGATCTGGAGCCCACTGGCTGCACCACTCGGGCTTGGAGATGGACCCTCAGCCGTCGTGGGAGGCAGGTGGGCAGGTAGTGCTCTGTCCCTTGTGATGTGGACTCTGGGAGGGCCCATGATCACTATGGGGACATCTGAGTAAACTGTGCCTCCCCACCACCCCCTGCCCCCCAGATATGCCACAGCAAGAGCGGGGAGATCAACCCTGTGAAGGTGGCCAACCTGGTCAAGGCCTACGTGGACAAGTATAGGCACATGCGCAGACACAGGAGGGCTGAGGCCGGCGAGGAGGCACCCCCCCAGGGCACCGAGAGCTGAGCCGGGCACAGAGCAAGGGGGCACCAGTCCCCATCCCGGAGCCACTCTGTTGGGAGAGGCAGGAGCAGACAACTCTGGAGACAGCCATCACTCCTGTGTTCAGGGTTCCTGTGACCACACGTGGTCTGTGCCCCTGTCTTGCTCACGGTTCAAAACTGGACTTTTTTATATGTATATTATAGATACACACTGTTTCCATGGTGTTCTAATTTATCAAAAATGGATTATCTTTAGAAACTTCTTGATTGACTCAGTATTTGAAAGGTGAAGCCTTTGGGATCAGGAGGGGCCAGGGGAATGCGGGGGGGCTCCCCGACCCAGCTCACAGATGGCCTCATTTTATTTTCCATCCTATTAAGGGAAGGCCCTTCCCACGTTTTCTGTTTGATGTTCTGTAAATGACGCGGTTTGCTCCCTCCCATGAGGCAGAGCACGGTGTTGGTGGATCTGGAAGGCAGGAGAGCCCTGCACACGGCGCAGAGTCGGCCATTCACGCGTCCCCCTCCCCAGCACACCTGGCAGGAGCAAACACCTGCTGTCCCCAGAGCATTTTGTATTCTGAGTAGAGTTTGTTGGCTCTGAAGCGTGTGGCCTGTTTCTTCATTACGAAGACAGAAAAGGACGGGTGTGTGGGCGGGTGAGGGGTGGTCACCTCCCTTCCGGGGCATGCGCGGGGAGCCTCGAAGTCTGGGGGGCCCCTTCTCGAGTTCCGGCCCCACCCCTCAGCCCGCCCCGGCTCAGGACACCAGCGCCGGTTTCTTGGCTTGCTTTTATTGGACCGCAGAGGGCGCTGGCGCTTAGGCGGGCTGTTCCACCTCCATGAGGAAGTGCTCCAGGGCCTCGTAGAGGCTGTTGCAGCTGGACAGGCAGAGGCCGAGGCTGCTGCTGTCCAGGGAGGACACGCCTTCTCGCTGCACGTACTCCAGGTGCGCCCGGCACAGCCACGGCTCCAGCTGCAGGGAGGGGGTCGTCAGGCCAGACGGGCTGGGCTGCCTGCGGCCCTGCCCACGGGACCCCGTGCCTCACCTTCACCAGGACCAGGCTCTTCTCCTTGGGCCTCCCAGCCGACAGGTCCTGCCCAAAGCCCAGGTAGATGGTGTAGTGCGGGGAGCGCCGACGCCGGCGAGCCCGGAACTCTACCAGCTCTGTAGGGCAGGGCTGTGGTGAGCGGGGCGAGGGCAGGAGAGGGGCGGGGGAGGGCAGCGGCCCCCCGCCCCCGTCGGGTGCATCACTGACCTCGGAAGAAGGCGCTGAAGTCGAAGATGGGGGTGTCCTGGTTCCTTTGCAGCAGGCATGGGGGCGTGGAGGGGCTGGCGGAGCCCAGGGGCCCGCCCACCTCCCAGTAGACCTTGCATTTGCCCAGGCGCCGCGCCCACAGCCTGGGCCCCCGGAGCTCCAGCTGCAGGCCGGGGGCCACGTGCTGCAAGAGCTTCTCTGTGTAGTGAAGCTGCTTCTGGTCCGGGAGCTCGGCCGGGCTCGGGAAGGCCACGTGCTGGGGCTCTGCGGCCTCGGTGGCGGGGCTGGGGGACCCGTACAGAAACACGAAGCTCGGACGCCCCACGGTCTCCTGCAGCACTGTGCGGCCCTTGTACATGATGGTCACCTCCAGGGCCCCCGGGCCGGGCTCTGCCCGTGACCCGATCTGTGAGCGGCCGGGCCCGGCCACGACCTCCTCACCTGCCGTCCGGATGCCAGGCGCCACCTCCCGTGGGGGCTGCCAGGGCTCCAGGGCTGGGGCCGGGCCTGCGTCTGGGGAGGAAGGCGGAAGCTGGCACCGGGTCCCCCGGCCCCTCCCTCTTTCACGCCCTGCGCCCGACTCCTCTCACCTGTCACCTGGGCCTGCTGCAGGGCCTGCAGCCTGGGGCTGGGGGCTGTCTCCACTGCCCTAGGCAGGTATGGCACCATGTTGGGGAGCGCTGGGCCTGAGGAGGGTGACCGAGGAAGCAGCCGTACTGGCCCAGCTGTGGCTGGCACTGTCTCTACTGGTTACCCGCCCCCCCTTCCCCTTTCTCCACAGTGATTCTGCGGTCCTGCCTGCTCCTCCCCCTGGCACGGGGCCCTGCAAGGCAGAGCACTCCCACTCAACCCAGCGTCTCACCAGGGGCCTCCGGGGGGATCGGGTCCAACCCCCATGCAGCTTCCAGCAGATGGTCCTCCAGGCAGCTCTGCTCCAGAGCCTGGAGCAAGAGGTCCCCAGCATTGCCAGCGGGGCCCAAAGGGGAGCTGGGGGCACAGGGCTCAGAGCTCAGCCCGGGCCCCTGCCTCTCAGCAGCAGCTCCTGCCGGGCATGGCCTAGGGAGCCCACCCTGCAGGAGAAGGGCCAGCGTAAGCATCTCCTGGCTCCATCGAGGAGTGGAGACCCCCCCCCCCCACCTGGGAGCCGGGAGGGCAGAGCAACCTTACCATCAAGGGTCGGACGTCTTCCGGGCCTTCTCGTCCCCCTGGTTAGTGCCTGGGCCTTCTGAGGGAGAACTGGGATGAGACTCGGGAGTTGGGACACTGGGTGTGGATGCCCCCGACCCGCCCCCCACTAGTGCCAGTGGGCCACATAAGCTTTCCCCGCCCTCCCCGACCGGGCTCCAGCCTCTTCCAGGCCAGTTTTGGAAACCGCAGATCTGCCCAGTGCGAAGTCCCAACGTGTGCTGGCACCGTGGCTCCGCCCTGGACGACCTGCCTCCTGCGGGCTCCTCACCTCTCCACCCCAGCGCGGAGCTGAGCGCGTACACCTTATGCGGGTCGGTGGGGTCCCCCGAGTTGTCTTGCAGCATCACAAAGCGCTGGGTGCTGTGCAGCGCACAGCGGAAGTTGGTTTTCCAGCTGGCGCGGAGCGGGCCTTCGGAAGCCAGCTGGTGACTTCCGCCGTTGCTGGGCGGCCACCTGCCGCGGGCCACGGCCCAGGCCTGGGGTCAGGGGGAAGAAGGTGTGAGCTTGGGGGCGCGGGCCGGGGCCTGGGCCGGCCCTCCCTTCTGGCTGGAGCCCCACCTTGAAGATGCGCGCGTCGGCCTCGCCCAGGTCCTTCCGCGCGAAGTGCTTCCAAGGCACGCGAAAGCGCGTGCGGGCCGCGTCCAGCCACCGCAGGCCTTCGTAGCGGCCGCTGCCGACCTCCCCCAGAAGCCAGTCCGCGAACCGCGGGCGCGGGGGCCCCCTGCGGGCGGAGGACCGGCGGGGTCAGGGCGCGGCCGGCCGGGTGGCGTGGCCGCGCACCCTGGCGGTGGGACAGGCGCTCACCTTTCGGGAGCCGCGGCCATGACTCCCTCCGAAGCCCTGGGCGGAGGGGGCGGGGGGGCGGTGCTGGGAGGGGTGGGCACGGGTGACGGGGGCTCCCCGCGTGTCACCGAAGATGTCGCAGGCGTGGCCCCGTTGTCAAGGTGTTGGGACCACAGACGCGGGGGGAGGGCTGATGGCCACGACGTCGCCAAGGCGTGGGATTCTTGCCGGCGGTGGCCGTGCTGTGACCACAAATGTGCGGGATCCGAGCGGCCGCACGCATGAAGTCACAGGTGTGGAGCCAGAGCCCAGACGCGGCGCGAGGGCTCTGGCGGGACCCTGCGGAGACACGACGGGACGGCCGCTCGCGGGGGGCGGGGAGGGGGGCGCGCCCGGGACGCCAGGAAAGCGAAACCGCCGGCGGCGGGAAAGCGAAACCACGGGCGGCGGGAAAGCGGGAAAGCGAAACCTAAACCTTCGTGGGGTGAGGGGGGGGGGGCCTCCGCCGGCAGCGCCCCCACCTCTCAGTCCCGACCCGACTCCCCCGGCCGGACCCTCCCCGTCGCCGCGCCGCGCCGCGCTGCTCGCCCCACACGTACCTGGGCGCCGGGTCACCGGGGCGGGCGGGTTCGTCTTCCCGGGAGGCCGGGAACCAGCGCTTTTATGGAGGCGAGGCGGGGGCGGGCCGGGGGCGGGCCCGGCGGGGGGCGGGGGGAGGGGGCTGCAGGTGCAGCCGAGGAAGTCACGTGCTCTGGACGACGGTGCCCCAGGCCCCTCGCGCCAGCTCCTGGGTGCGGGCGGGCGGGTGGGCGGGGGTCGCGGAGGGGCGGCGGGAGGGGCCGGCCCTGCGGGGTCCAGTCACTCCTCTCCCTCAAGGCGCCTCCCGCACAAGCCGCCGGCCGGGGGCCCCTGGCGACTAGCGGAGGGGCTGGGGGGAGGCGCTGGGGAACCTCACACGAAACCCGCCCTTGTTTTCTCAAGGAAAAGTGGGCAAAGGGAGACGGCGTGGGGCATGTGGCAGCTGTACGGCTTGGAGTCTTGATGGGAATTGTTCAGACAAGAGCACTCGAGTGCCCTTGAGAAGACATTTGCAAAGAGATTCGTGATGACTTTTCATTAGGAAAAACACTGACGATCCAGAGACAGTGTGGTGGCCTTCAGAGAGGAAGTCCTGCCGGCGGTCCTCCCCTGGGGAGGCCAGTAGGGGGGGCCCTGTCCCTTACTCCGTGGCTCTGGTTCCCCTCGGCCTCTGATTGTAGCCGACCGGCCCCACCTGCCATGCTGGCCCACGGCCTGGGCCTGCTGCCCGCTCCCAGCTCCTGTCACCCCAGGCAAGCCTCTGCTCGGAGCCACAGGTCACAGCCCAGACGCCAGGGCCAAGTGCCTCAGAGCACGGTGCTTGCTTTCTGCACCAAACCTCACCGCAACACTGGCTGTGACCCCCTGGAAGGTCCCCAGGGACCTTGCTCTCCAAAATGAGTTCCTGAGGGCGGCTCCTCAGTTTCCCCGAGGCCAAGAATCTGCGTGTCGTGTCGGGAGGGGGGATCCACAGCGCAGGGTGCCCCCCCTCCAGCGCGGTTAGACCAGGAGAGGAACTGGCCACCAGCTGGCACCGGCCCGGGAAGCCCCTTGGCTGGCAGGCACAGCAGGTGGTTTACGGGAAGCGGCCTCGCCCGGCAGGCAGGGGCCGGGGACGTCCCAGCAGCTGGGCCGCACCGTCACCTCCCACCGGCGGCAGCTCCAGGGGGACCCTGCGCGCCCCGGCCGCCCATCGACTTTGGCGCAGCCGAGCTTGGAAATCGTCGCTTTATTGTGCAGTGGGGGCGGGCGAGCAGCCCAGCCGACCTCAGGGTGGGCCAGCGAGGGGCGCAGGGAGCCCAGCTACACGTAGGTGGAGCTGGCGTCGTCGCAGGAACCCCCACCCGGGCCCTCGGCCTCGGCGTCGGCCTCGTCACTGCTGTCCTCGCTGCCGGAGTCGGCAGCGCCGGCCGCGTCCGAGGCGGGCGTGTTGAGGACCACCACGTCGGCCTCGGCCCCGATGTCCTCGCCAAACCACACGGCCTTGTAGCCGCCCTCGGGCCGCCGCTCCTTGGTCAGGATGGACCTCACAGCCGCGGGGCCGCCCCCATCCCGGGCCACCTCGGGGGACTCGGAGGCAGGGTCCAGGGACTGGAGGCTGGGGGGCTCCGGGGGCGCAGGCTCCGGGGCCACAGCCGGGGTGGGGGCAGGTGAGGGGCTGGGAGCCGGTGCCCAGTTGGACTCTTGGGGAGCATGGAAGGCCTGGTTGTCAAAGCCCGAGAGCTGGGGGTGCTGGTGCTCCTGGGGAGGGGACAGGGGCAGCCAGGACATCAACCAGGACCCCAGGCCTGGGCTGGGCCCCAGCCCTGGTGCCCTCCCCAGAGACAAGGATCCAGGCTCTCGTCCTTCCTTTCTCTGCCTTTTTCGGCCTCCTCCCCGTTCCGTGGGCTACGGCGTCTGCACCCCGTGTCTCCTCGCCTCCCTCTCCTGCCCCTTTTCCGTCTTCCTCTGTCCCCCTCTCCATCTTTCTGTGGCTCGGTCCTCACCTGCACAGCCCTGTCTCCTTGTCTGTCTCTGTCCCTGTCTCTCTCTTCCCCTGTCCCTGTCCTGTCTGCTCCCCCAAGGCCCCCGGGGCCTCACCTGAGCTTTACCAGAGCAGCACTTGAACCGGTGGCCATAATGCTTATGGACGAGGATCAGGAGGGCGATCAGAGTCAGAACCAGCAGCGCGCCCAGCACCCCGCCCAGGGCCGCCATCTCCACGGTGGAGAAGCGCTGGTCCTCAGTGTGGCTGACACCTGGCTTGCTGTCCCCTGCCGTGCTGCCTCCTCCAGGCTCTGGCGTCCCTGCAGCACCGACAGCCACTTACCGTTGGCGCCGCCGGCACTTTCCAGCCTGCACCAGGCTCTGGACGCCTCGAGCACGAGCCGGGCTTGGCGTCCTCCCAGAGCTGCGGTTCTGGGGAGTGGGTGCTACTGACTTGACCCCAACTAAGGGGCTGTGTGTTCCCAGGGGCCCTGGGGCGGGGGCAGGCTGCTGAAGGGAGGCAAGGGAGCTGGGGATCCGTGCCCACTGGCTCCAAGGGGAAGGCAGGGGCCTAGCACCCTAGGAAGGCGGTTGAAGGCAGTGCTGGGGCCTGGAATTGCGGGGCTCCTCAATCCCAAATCTGGCTTCTGCCCCACCCTCCACACACCTTCCCAGTTTACCTTGTTGGGGCCCCCGAACCCGTCTCTGCCCGGACCAGAGCAGACTTCCTTGTGGCCTACGGTCGGCGTGGTCCTGCCGGGCCAACCTGGGGTGGAGCCTCCCTGCTGTTATTCCCAGGACCACTCACAGTATGAGTCAGGGGGCATCCGGGTGACTCTAGGGCAACCGGGAGGTGCTACCTGAGGGCTGGGGGGCCCCGCTGGGCCCGGGGGACATCGGCTGAGAGGTTCTTGGCTTCAGCGTCTGTGTTGAGCCCCCGCTGGGTGAGGCTGGTGGGAGGGAGGTGCCAGTTCCCACACTGGGGGGCCTCCCAGGCGTAGATGAGGCAGGTGGCCTCAGAGTTGCGCCCGAGGGAGGGTGCGGGCCGGTGCTCCACCCAGAACGGGTCGTGGAGGACCCCTGAGAGGGCCCCGGGGGCCTGGGGGCTTCCGCAGTGGTGGTTCTGCTCGATGTTCCTCCAGCCTCTGGGGATGTGGGGGGCTCTGGGGGGCCTGGGGGACCTGGGGGCCAGGGGCAGGATGCGGGCTTGCCTCTGCCCCCAGTGTGCCTGCCTCAGGGAAGGCACCGCCCTGGCTGTGGCAGAAAGCCCCCCCTCCCGCCGCTGAGCCGTCACCTGGGTCCCCCGGAGGCTCACCTGTGGGGGTGGGCGCCTCCTCTTGTAGGACCTGTATTTCCACCACTGTGCTTGCCCCACTTGCGGTCACTGTGTTCGTGGCCTCAACCTGGGGCAGAGAGGGGGCTCGTCTCTCGTAGGCCCCGCCTTAATCCCTGCCCCTCGGAGACGTCCCCTCGCCCTTACCTCTGCATAGAAGACCCCCTCGTCTGCCAGCAGGGCAGCGGTCACCACGGTCTCGCCATCCATCCGGAAGTTGGTGTTATTGGTGATACGATAGGTGATGGCGGAGTCGAAGTCCTGGACACTGTCCCAGTGAGTCCTGGGCCCGGGCTGCCCCCACTGCCCCCCAGCCCACCCGCAGAGGGGCTGCCGCCTACCGGGAACTCAGGGTCCCAGGCCCAGATCCTCAGAGGCTGGGAGGGGGAGGCCGCGTCCCTGACCGGGACGCCCGCGCCAGAGCCGAGAGCCACGGTGCCGCGGTACCGGCTCTCGGGGAACTGGAGCAGGCTCCCGTTGGCATTTCGGGCCTCGATCGTGACCCGGGTCACCGAGTAGCGGGCGTGGTCGGCCTGCTCGCCCTAGGGGTGGGGGAGGTCGCGGTGACCGGCAGGTTCTGGAGGGGCGGGCGCCGCAGCCTGGAGCTCGGGAGGGGCGCTCGGAGGCCTGGCGGGGGGCCCACCTTGACCAGCAGAGTGAAGGTCTTTGGGCTGTGGACGGCCCCGGTCATGGTGAGGTTGCCCGAGTCAGCGTCTATGGCAAACGTGCCGTCGTCTCGTTCTGTGAGGGTGGTGGCAGCGTCTGGCCTCTCGGTGCCTCTGGAGGCCTGAGGTCTAGAGTCCCAGCTGGCTCTGCCCACCCGGCAGGTGCCCCTGGGGCTTCCTCCGCCCGTGGTGGGGATGGGGTCCCGGACGTTGTGTGGGGACAGAAGCAGGGCTGTGGCGCACACTCACCACTCACGATGCTATAGAGGATGCTCTGGTTGATGCCCCAGTCCCCGTCCACGGCATAGATGGGCCCAGGACGCAGGGTGAGGGGGCCTTGCTGTGGGGACGGGGACAGGAGGAGGCACCATGGGGCTGGTGTGCCGGCCCTGGCTCGCCCCCTCCCGCTCCCCTCAAGGGGGCAGCTGGTCGGCTCTCACGACTGCTGACCACACCCTCTGGGACCCGGCCAGTTCTGATCGGATTGATCCGAACAGCTCGAGTTTGGAGAGGGAGCACAGGCGCGGGACAGGAAGAGGTCACACAGGGTCTGGGCTCGGGGATCCTCCGTACGGCGGGAGGCCCTGGAGCCCGGGTCCAGGCCCCGCTGCCCTCCGCTGCCTCAAGGTGACTCTCGGGGCCCAGAGGGGACAGTCAACCGGCCAGAGAGGCGGCTGCCCCCTGGAGCACCGCCGCCGTGGCCCCTCCAAGCCACCACCCTCTGGGTCCCCAGGGGCTGTCTGGCTCCGCCCCAGGACAGCTGAGCCTGCGCCCTCCCTCCAAGGTCAGAGAGGACGTTCACGTCTCCCCATCCCGGGTTGGGTGCGACTGGCTTTCGAAGGGATGTCCACATAAAAACGACAACCAAACTTGGCACCCAGGCCACTCCCCCGATGCCCATTCTGCCCCTCCCTGCCCCCAGTACCAGCGTGTGCCCTGTGGGGACAGCCCCGTGGTACTCGGCTTGGATGCAGACGTGAGAGTCTGAATAGGCACAGGGCAGGAACCAGGGGGGCCGAAGGTCAGCAGGCTGCACCTCCAGGATCACAGTGGCCGTGGCCGTGTGGCTGGGTGCTGCGTTCTGCTCCTGTGTGTCCTGCAACAGCCGAACCCGGCCGGGTGAGGCCCGGGAGCCCCGGGCTGGGGGCGGCTCAGGTGGGGGCTTGAGTGCCCAGGCCTGCTTACCCGCACCAGCAGCTGGAAGGTCATGTTCTGACACTGGTAGAAGTCCAGGGACCGGTCCAGCCGCAGAGCGGGGAGGTTGGTGCCCACCAAGGAGAAGAAGTTACTGGCGCCCTGGGGAGGTGGGAGGGGGATGGGGCTCAGCCTGAGACCCTGGGAGGACCCGGGGCGGGGCCGGGGCCGAAGGGAGGGTGTGGGGCTGGTGCGGAGGCGGGGGACACTGACCGGGGTCACCTCCTGGAGGGTATAGAACAAGATGTCACTCTTGTCGGGATCGTGGGCCTCCAGCTTGGTCTCAGGGACGACGATGGTGTTCACTTTAGTGTCCTGGGGGCACGGAGGGGGAGTGGTCCAGCTGTACCCCTGCCCCCCCCCCCATGGACTGATCTCTGAGGCCAAGCCATGGCCACTAGCTCTCTGCTGTCCGGCCCCTCACCCCTGGCTCCCCTCACTCACCTCAGAGACATTCTCAACCTTGGTCACGAAGGGGAACACGGGTGCATTGTCATTGATGTCCAACACAAACACAAACACCCTCAGCAGGGTCACCTAGGGGGACAGGGTGGCGGTCAGCTTCCTCCCTGCAGGTCCCCACCCCAGCGGAGGGCCGCTCGGATGGCCTGGGGTACGGTTCACAGGGACTGCGGACGGACAGCAGGAAGCGACTACTGAGCACAGGAGGTGGTGAGTACCCTCGAGAACAGTAACCGGGCACGGGTAGGCGGGGCAGGAGGGTGGCCAGCAAAATCCCAAATGAGAGCGATGGTGAAGCAGTCGAGTTGCCTCGAGAATAATTCTCAAAGGAAAAGGAAAACAGAAAGGAGAACACACAGGTTGAAAGAGGCTTAAGAGGGAGCGCGCGACTCTTGATCTCGGGGCCGCGAGTTCGAGCCCCACGTTGGGCATAGAGACTACTTAAATAAATAAATAAACTTTAACAAGAAAGAAAGAGGGAGGGAGGGAAGAAGGGAGGAAAGAGTCCTGAGACACAGAGCAGCCAGTCTCATTAGGTGGCCACCCTGGGGTCTTGACTCAACAAACTGGGAAAGACCCCCACTGTGGGGAGAGGCGGACATCGGGGGTCTTGTGATGCTGAGAAGTTTCTACTTTTTCCAGGTGACAACCATGTGACGGTCGTGTCTAAGAAGGGTCCTTGGCTTTCAGAGACTCGTCCTGAGATACTTGTGGGTGGTGTGCCATGATGTCTGTGGGGAACACCCACAGGCCTCGAGGACAGGGAGAGCGGACAGTGGTTCCTGTAAGCTGACAGGTGCATGGGGCTGGGGTTGCAGCTTAGAATAGACTGGTCAAGAGATGGTGAGAGAGGCAGGCAGGTGCACATCCGGGGAGAGGGCACAGGGCCAGCTGGAGCGGGGTCGGGGTCCATGCACCCAGCCTTGCCCACCGCACAACGCACTTGGCCTTGGCTCTAAGTGAGAAAGCAGCCGGGGGCGTCCAGGGCAGGGACGGGCCGCTTGCTTGATCAGATCGTCCTGCCACGATGAGACTGGACTGGGGTGGCCAAGGCCGAGAGGGGAGCGAGCAGACCAGTTGTCAGTTGGAAGTTTCTAGAAAGGAGATGCTGGTGGCCAAGGGTCTGGTCAGCTTAGAGTCCAGCTTGAGGCAGAGTGACCAGATTTGCTGCTAGACGTGAAGGGGGAGTGGGGGGGCGAGGGAACCAGCAGGGCGAGGCTCCTCCCGTGTTGGGGTGGGGGGTCTGGAGCCCAGGGCAGCGTCTGGGCTGGAGGAAGTGTGGGCGCCAAGTCGGGAGTGACTCTTGAAAACATGCCACAGGGTGAGGTCACCAGGGAGTGGCCCTGGACCAGGCAGAGTGCTCTGATGTCACAGGGTCAGGGTGGCAGCACAGGGTGGGATGGGGGGGACTCACCACGGTGTCACCTCTTCTGCACTCCAGCTGTGCCTGCAGCATCGTGTGTTCCTGGGGGGGCAGGGGGGGACAGACAGGTGTCAGAGATCACCTGCCCCGCTGATCGCAGCGCGCTGGCCCAGCTTCACAAGCGAGGAGACAGGCCGAGAGGGGCAGGCGCTCACCCGGGGGCCCCAGCATCAGTGCTAAGTCCAGAGGTCACTCAGCGCCCCCAAGGGCCCCACGCCCCCTGGGGTCTGTGCTCCACGAAGCCTTGAGGCCCAAGAGGGCTGGGTCATTGCCTGGCGGGCACAGAACCCTCAGGACCCCCGGGCAGACTGAGACCCAAAGACCCTGGAAAAGCCGTTCTCCGGGGAGGGGGGGGGAGTGTGGGTGCCCGCACAGGTCCTGTGGAGGGAGAGCCCCCCAGCTGCCCCCGCGGGGGTGCCCCGCCTAGGCCCGCCATCCACACCTCATAGTCAGGAGTCACATTGAGGAACAGCTGAGTCCCCTGGATCCGAAACGCCAAGGGGGTGGATGAGGGTCCGAGGGTCACCTGCTGGCCTTCAGGGACATAGATGTCAGCCAGGGGCTCGCTCTGATTCGTGTTCTCCGGGACTTCGAAGTAGGTGTTGCTCACAGAGCAGACTGGAGAGTGGGAGAGGAGGGGTCAGTGCCCTCCCGCCACCCACCTGCTGCCCAGCTCCACCGCCACCGCCCCGCAGGTACCCTGGGCCTGGGCCGTGGCCACGAGCAGCAGCAGCAGCAGGGCCCAAGCCCCCATCTCGGCGGCCGTCCACCGGCGGGACCCTCTGAGCCGCTGGTGCTGGTGCCTTCTCAGGCTGGGCGACCTTCGCCCCTGCCAGGCACCGCCCCACGTTATGATCCTTTACAAGCCACCGGCCTCCACCAAGGGGGCTCTCGCCGGCCGCCTGGCCAGGCCCGGCCCGTGGCCAGGAGGGGAGACCTGGTGGTTGCCCAGCTGGGCCACGTGTGGGGGCCCACGGGGGCTCAACTCACAGACGCCAAGGTGGGAGGCGGAAGTCGCTCAGAGAGCTGATCAGGGCACCGTGGGCCTGGCGGGGTGGGGTGGGGTGGCTGGGGGTATGCCTGGGGGGGCAGAAGCTGGGGCAGGGCGTTAGAGCCTGGAGGAGTGGGGACTGGGGCGGGGCCTCAGCCCTGGCTCCTGTGTCTGCTGTGCCCACCCCCCGGGCCTGCTGTCCCTCTGCTGGACGCTTCTGCCCGAATCATCTGGGAGCCAGCTTCAGGGCCCAGGTGCTCCCGGCAGGACCACCCTCTTCCCACACCAACCACCTAGGTCTGGAAAGAAAAGGTTGTTTGTGTCCGGGGTTACCCCTGCCTGTCTTGGAAACACGCCATTCTCCTCCAAGGGGGGCTGGGCAGGGCCACCGTGATGGCGATGGCAGCAGGCAGCTGGGGGCTCCTGGGGGGCAACCCAGCTCCCCATGGGCTCTGGAGCTTGACAAAGAGGGGGTCCTGGCAAGGCTCCCGGGCCCAGGCACCCGACTGCCCTACCCCCAAGGGCCCCCCCCAAGCTCTCAGCAGCTGGGGAGAGGCCACTGGATGGGGACAGCAGAGGGGCTGCCGTGACCGTGGCGGTCGTGGGCCTTCGGGTCTCTAGGCCTTTGCTCTGCTGCTGCTGCACTGGGGGCTCCTGGCGCCTCTGCCTGCACTGGGAGGGCCTCCATGGCTTCCAGCGACCCCAGCACCACTTGGGGTGTCATCACCGTCCCCATTCCACAGGCTCAGAGTGGTCAAGCCACTTGTCTGAGGCCACAGAGCTCGGACCAGGAGCCAAGACATACGCTTGGGTCTCTCTCTGTCTCTCTGGAGTGGACTCCTGAACCCCTAGGTGACACTCCTGTCACTCTCCGTGCCCCCTCAGACTGCCTCCACCACCTGCCCGGCACACTGACCGCAGGGCCCTGGGGCCGGGGCTGGAAGACATCCTGGGCCCCCCACCCACCCAGGGCCCCTGAGTGTGCGGTAGATGACAGGGGTGCAGACTGTCTCTGGGGAGCTCGGTCAACGGGACAAGAGAGATAAGGCAGGTGAGGCGCCCTGCTGGCTTCCCAGGTTTAAAGGGCAGCTGGGTGTGGCTGCAGCCCCAGAACCTGTGGGCAGGGTCCTTCCGCCCTGCAGGGCTGCCTTGATGGCACAGAGACGGCGCACTGAGTGAGCTCATGGGGCCGGTGTCTGAATTCCTCCTTTATTGGTGACAGGTGCAACCCCTCCTCCTCCCGCTCCACCCCTCCCTGGCCTGGGCTCCAGGGTGCTCCCCTTGCAGACAGAGGGGAGGCTCCTTCTTCCTCAGGGCCTCATCCGTGACATCTCAGCAGGAGGCACCGCCGGCTGTGAAAATGCGGCCCCAGACCCGGGTCCGGGAGGCAGCTGGGGAGACCAGGCCTCATCCAGGGGGTCCCTCAGGGGCATCCTGTGGAGACAGCCAGGTTAGGGGCTGGACGCTGCCACCCATCTGGCCAGACTGTGCCTCCTCTGGTCACCAGCTCTTTTTCCTTCCCAGACTCCCCCCCCCTCCCCACCCCTGCCTGTCCAGTTCCTGCTGTGGATCTAGGGTGCGCAGGGGACCAGGGGGAGGGGCTGGGGCAGAAGCTTGTGCGTGGATGGGGGGGTGACGGGCTGGTGGTGGCGGCTGGGGCCAGGACGGGGCTGGGGCGGGGAGGTGGGGGGGGGGGGGGCTGGTGGGGGCTGGTGGCGCTCACCAGGCCTGCAGGGCGGGCGAGTGGGGCCACTGCAGGCAGAAGCGGCCCTCAGACGACTTGGTCCAGCTCGTGCCGTTCTCTGTGTCCAGCTCGCTGCCCCCCACGCCAAGTCGGAATTAGTCCTGGAGCTGGGGGGCGCCGCCCCCGCGCCCCTCCCTCGGCCCCGGCCCCTCACCTGCGCCCCCTCACCCCGCGGCCCCGGCCCCTCACCTGCGCTTCCCCACCAGGCCCTGCAGCAGTCGCTGCAGACGCGCGCTCTCCCGCAGGCGGCTGAGCTCGCTGGTGAACGTCCCATCCGAGTGGCGCGGGGCCCTGGGGAGGGACGGCGGGGCCACGGGCCAGGTCAGGGCCGGGCGGGGGCGGGGCGGGGTCCGAGGGGCGGGCGCGGGCGCGGGCTCACCTGGGGGGCGCGGGGCGCGCGGCGGAGCCCGGCAGCAGCAGCAGCGGCGGCGGCAGCAGCAGCAGCAGCAGCAGGGGCCGCATGGCCGTGGTGGGCGCGCAGGGGGTGCTGAGCGCTGCCGCCGCCGCCCGGGCCCCGGCCGCCCCTTTATAGTGTCCGAAGCGGGGCGGGCCGGGGGCGCTCGGCACCGCCCCGGCTCCGCGCAGCCCGGCCGCGCCCCCATCGATCGCGCCGGAAGGTCAGGGCCGCCCCCCCAGCTGTCGCCCCGGCTGGCCCGCCCGCCCTCAGCGCCGCGTCGGCGCCCCTCGGCCGGCTGGGGATGTGGGGGGGAGGGGGGGCGGGCCTGCGTGAGGAACGGCAGGAGCAAAGCCTCAGAGCCTCGCCCCGACGCGCTTCCGAGGCGCGGCGGGGGCCGGGCACCACCCTCGGGGCGCAGAGGGGCGCGGGGTGGGGGGCGGCACGAGGGCGGAGGCCGGGACCAGGGGGCGTCCACCCGAAGCGCGGACTCCGCTGGAGAGGCCCAGGCCGGCTGCAGGCCGAGCTGGGGTCGAGCCCCCCCCCCCCCCCCCCCCCCCCCGGGGCGCCCTGCATTTGAACTTTCGGAGGACAGACAGGAGGTGGAGGTGCGGAAAGGGGACACAAGAAAGACGGCAGCTGGGTGACTCCTGCTCCATCGTTTCGGGTTTAGGTCCGGTTCGGCTTCTAGAACCAGGACTGCTGACATCCGTGAACATAAATTAGGAGTCCAGTAAATGGACTTATAATAAACTAGTAGTTCTTGTGTTAGACTTTACATTTTTTTTTTTTTTAAGATTTTATTTTTAAGTAATCTCCACACCAAGGTGAGGCTCAAACTCAACCCTGAGGTCAAGAGTGGTGTGCCACCAAGGGAGCCGGCCAAGCTTCACATTCATTTAAAAATAGTTAGTAGAGGGGCGCCTGGGGGCTCAGTCCATTAAGCGACCGCCTTGGCTCAGGTCCTGATCTCAAGGTCCATGAGTTCCAGCCCCACGTCTGGTTCCGTGCTGACAGCTCAGAGCCTGGAGCCTGCTTCGGATTCTGTGTTTCCCTCTCTCTCGGCCCCTCCCCTGCTCACACTCTCTCTCTCTCAAAAATAAACATTAAAAAATTTAAGAAAAATAATTAGTAGACTTTTTAAAAGAGCAGTTCGAGGGTTACAGAAACACTGATCAGAAAGTATGGAGCAGACCCAGGCCCGGCCTCCCTGCCCCCAACATCCTGCGGGACAACCGACGAGCGTCCCGGTCCAAACATTAGCTCTGATGGCCTGTCACATAATTTACTTTAGCGCTCATCCCAGTGTGTAAACGAGGGTGTTCGCGGATGACGATGAGTGCATCCAAGTCTGGACTGTCCTGGCTTCAGTGCCCCTAATTCCTTGTGCCCCAGCTGCTCGTCCTTCAGTCCCCAGTCCCTGAACTTTGCGCCGACCCCACTGTCATATTCCCTGGTGTGGACGCACCACAGCTAACCCACCCACCTACCACAGGACACCTTGGTCGCTCCCAAGGGTTGGCAGTTATGAACAAAGCTGTGATAAACAACCGTGGGCAGGCTTGTGTGTGGACGTCAATTTCCAGCTCTTTGGGATAAATACAAAGCGCGTGATTGTTGGATGGGATGGTCAGTTTTGTAAGAAACTGCCAGACTTTCCCAACGCACCGATCCGCGCTCCTCCCGGCCCCGAACGAGACGCACATCCTTGGTGCCGGCGTTTGGGTTTTGGGCCATTGTAACAGGTATGTAGCGATAGCTGCTTTCTTTACACGTGTTTTTAAGCAGCTGCTGTGGCTTATTCCTGCACGAGGTCGGCAGATTAAAATGCCCTGTGCTTTCACACCGTTCACAGGTCAGTCACGTCCACGGGAACACGCCCACTCCCGACACTGGTGTCAGACTTCTCAGCACCTCAAACACTCAAGCCCCCGGGGAATAGCTTCATAAGAAAAATGTGCCCGTTTATCAAAAGTACACTAAAATTGAAGTTTACAAAATCTACAGCAAAATTAACGTGCAGTAAAAAAATGAATTTTGGCACAAGTACTGGCCCATGTAACCACCACCACAGTCGGGACACAACACCTGCTCTCCGTCACCCCAAAGGCTTCCCTCCCGCTGCACCTCTGGGGTCACATCCTCGGCCCTGAGCGCCTCTGGTCACAGCTTCACGAAGTCACAAGCAGTCACTGGCTCAGAGGGACAGACGGAGGGTGCGGCCAGGGAGAGGCTGCGTCTGTGCTGCTCCTGTCACAGGATATTTGTTTCTACCGCCTTCTCTGCCGCCCAGGGTTTCTCCAGGGACGGCCCCTCCCTGTGCCCTCCCACACCTGCTGTGCGGCGGTTTGTCCCGCGTGGGTGGAGACTCGCCACCGAGACACCCCTGCCTATGCCACTGCGCCCGGAATCAGGAAGGAGGAGGCCTAAGAAACGTGGCGCTGCCTCAAGCTTCGCTTCCCATTCTGTGCTCTACTTTGAAACAACATGGGATACAGGCCACGACTGCAAAATGCCACCTTTTTAAAAAGATTTTAAAAAGGTTTTTTTAATTTTTATCTTACATTGATTTATTTTTTGAGAGACATAGAGTGACAGGGCACAAGTTGGGAGGGGCAGAGAGACAAGGAGACACAGAATCCGAAGCAGGATCCAGGCTCCGAGCTGTCCGCACAGAGCCCGACGCGGGGCTGGAACCCACGAACCGTGAGATCATGACCTGAGCCAAAGTCGGACGCTCAACTGACTGAGCCACCCAGGCACCCCAGGATTTTTAAAAGTTTTAAGTCATCTCCATCCCCAACGTGGGGGCTCAAGCTCACAGCCCCAAGATCAAGTGTTGCACCAGCCAGGTGCCCTGCAAAGTGCCACTCCCAACCCACAGGTTTCAGGGAGCACCCCCCCCCACCCCGGGTCCCCAGCATTTCACTCTCAGCTGAGTCCTTGTTACAAACGCACAGAGATGTCGCTTACATGAACAGCCATTCAAAGCCCCGGATCGGACATCACTCTGTGCAGAGATCCTCATAATGGCCAAGTTCAGGGTCCAGGATTCGCAGGAAGAGGAAGCTTCATTTTCCCGGGGTGAGTGTAGGAGGCAGTGCGTTCCAAGCTGGAAACGTAGCTCAGTGTGACACCGTTTCATGCCCTGAATAAGCAAAGAGCAGAAAGTAAGCTCAACTCCTTTTTTGGGGGTTTTGTTTTAACCGAGATTTAAATGTCAATTTCAAGTTAATTGTATCTACCCTTGGTTCTCATTAGGGGCGTTGCAGGAAAGCACTGAAGAGAATCCTCTCTCAAAGCTACACTCCTCTACTCTTCCCCGCCTTCCCTCGGCCACACAACTGCACCGTGGAACCTGACTCAGGTGCCGGCTTCATACTTTCAGGCTATCAGCCTGGCGCTCGCAGCGATATCACGTAACCTTATTTTAGTCTTAATGAACATACCCTCTTAAGGGCTAGGGGAAAAACAACTTGCTTTTATTATTACAGAGAATTAAAACCACACAAAAGTAGAATAGTATAATGAACTCTTCTGCACCATTGCTCAGCGTCGATCATTTATGACCAATCTTACCTGCCCCTACTTTCTCTGTTCTCAAATGAATTTTGGAGCCGAATTTGTATCATTCTCAGAAATCGCATCGTTCATCTATAAGGATTTCAGTATATATCTCAAAAAGATAAGGACTGCGGTCTGCTCTCCCCACAGATCACCCAGGAAACCTGCTGGTCAGACAGAGCTGGGTTATCGAGCGCCTGGCAAGGACGGACAGTAGCTGACAGTCTTAGTAATGATTTTAAAGGAGGTATGAAAGTGACGTGGTTATGGGGATTCAGGATAAGGCTCAATTGCTGTAAAACGGGTCTTTCAAAGCAGGGATCTGGTGGGGACCACAAAAGGGTCGTGAATGGTTTAGGGTTGGTGAACACAGGGAGGCAACAGTCCTAATATCAACGAGGTGGAACTTAGAGTATTTTGTTACATTTTTGTCTCCTGTGCAAGATAAGACATCTCCCATATATCACCTCCCAAAGCTTCGTTATTTCAAGTCCCAAACGAGACCTGGAATTTATGTTGTGTGTGACGTGAGGTAGTAATTTCATTTTCGTCTGGATGGCTGTCCAGTTGCCCAGCGTCAGTTATCACAAAGGCCATCCTTTCTCCACTGCCCTTCGATGCGTTTTATTTGTAAGTCACCCGTCTGCATATGCTCAGGTCTACTTCTGGGCTCTCTGCCAGGTGCCAGCGGCCAAATCTCACTCCTGCAGCGTCTCAGGTGCGATGCCTTAATTATTCACCATCTGAATCACAGTAACCGTTTAAGTCTTACTGTCTAATACATCAAATGCTGTCCCTGTTTTGCTTCAAGGATGTCTGAGCTATTGTGACCGTCTGTATTTCCATTTAAACTTCAGGGCAACTTGTCAGGTTCTACAAGAAGATACTGCCAGGGGGTTGATCAGAACTGCATCACTCTTAGATCAACTTTAGAAGGGCATCAAACTGTGGTTTTGGGTCACATCTCCTCAATTACTAATAATGTTGAGCATCATTTCATGTGCTTCTTGGCCATTTATGTACCTTCCTTGGAGAAATGTCCGTTAAGTCCTTTGCTGATTTTAAAATTGGGTTGTCATTTTGCTACTGAGTTCTAAGAGTTCTTTATACATTCTGGATACTAGGCTCATCAGCTATGTGATTTGTGGATATTTTCTCCCATTCTGAGTTTCCTTTTCATTCTCTTGACAGTGTCCTTTGATGCACAAAAGATGTTAAGTTTAGGGGCACCTGGGTGGCTCAGTCGGTTGGGCATCCGACTTTGGCTCAGGTCATGATCTCACAGTTCATGAGTTCGAGCCCCGTGTCAGGCTCTGTGCGGACAGCTCAGAGCCTGGAGCCTGCTTCGGATTCTGTGTCTCCCTGTCTCTCTGCCTCATTTCCACTCATGCTCTGTCTCTGTCTTAAAAATAAATAAAACATTAAAAAAAAAGATGTTGGGGCGCCTGGGTGGCGCAGTCGGTTAAGCGTCCGACTTCAGCCAGGTCACGATCTCGCGGTCCGTGAGTTCGAGCCCCGCGTCGGGCTCTGGGCTGATGGCTCAGAGCCTGGAGCCTGTTTCCGATTCTGTGTCTCCCTCTCTCTCTGCCCCTCCCCCGTTCATGCTCTGTCTCTCTCTGTCCCAAAAATAAATAAAAAACGTTGAAAAAAAAAAAAAAAGATGTTAAGTTTATGAAATCCAATTGTCTACTTGTTTGCTTTGTGCTTTTGCTGTTAGGATTAAGAAACCATTGCCAGGGGCGCCTGGGTGGCTCAGTCGGTTGAGCGTCCGACTTCAGCTCAGGTCACGATCTCACGGTTCGTGAGTTCGAGCCCCGCGTCAGGCTCTGGGCTGATGGCTCGGAGCCTGGAGCCTGCTTCCGATTCTGTGTCTCCCTCTCTCTCTGCCCCTCCCCCATTCATGCTCTGTCTCTCTCTGTCTCAAAAATAAATAAACATTAAAAAAAATTAAAAAAAAAAACCATTGCCAAATTCAAAGTCATGAAGATTTTCCCCTATATTTGCTTCTAACAGTTATATAGTTTTAGATCATATATTTAAATCTTTGATCCATTTTGAGTTATTTTGTGTGTGTGGTGTGAGGTAGGGGTTCAACTCCACTGTTTTGCATGTGGGAGGCCAGTTGTCCCAACACCATGTGGAAGAAACTCTTCTTCCCCCAGTGAACAATCTTACACTCTTGTTGGAAACAAATTGATTATAAATGTGGGGGTCTACATCTCAATTCTCAACCCTATTCCATTGATCTATAAGAAATCAAAACCGTACTGGTTTGATTCCTGTAGCTTTGTAGTAAGTTTTGAAATCAGGAGCAGTTGAGTCCTACAACTTTGCTTTTCTTTCTCAAGATTGTCTTGGTTATTTGTGGTTCCTTACATACAATTGCATATGAATTTAGGAGTGACTTTTCCATTTCTGTAAAAAGGGGGCCCTTGGGGTTTTGATAGGGAGCATATCAAATCCGTATGTTGGTTTGGAGAGAAAGGCCATCTTAACGACATGGAGTCTACCAAGCCACGCGCATTGGATTTACTCATTCTTGTCTTTAATCTCCACCCCCCACCACACACACACACACACCGGCAATGTTTTGTAGCTTTCAGTGAACACATCTTTCACCTTCGTGGTTAAGTTTCTAAGTATTTTCTTCTTTTTGATGCTGTTGCAAGTGAATTATTTTCTTCATTTCATTTTTGGTTTGTTGCTAGTGTATAAAAGTATAACTGTTTTTTATACGTCGATATCATATCCCACAACTTTGCTGGATTTATTTATTAGTTGTAACAGGCTGAGGCTGAGGGTGAGGGTGAGGGTTTTGTTTTGTTAGATTTTCTATACATTAGATCATGTCATCGGCACAGAGAAATCGTTTACTTTTTCCTTTCCAATCTTGGATACCTTTTCTTTCTTTTTCTTGCCTAATTGTTCGGGTAGAACTTCCAGAACATGATACAGAGAAGCAGAAGTGGGTGTCCTTGTCTTATTCTTGATCCTAGGGGAAACGCTTTCCATCTCTCACTATTGAGTCCGATGTTCGTTGTGGGTTTTTCAAAGATGTCCTTTATCATTTCGGGAGGTTTCTTTCTATTCGTAGTTTATGGAGTCTTTTTATCATAAAAGGGCATTGGGTTTCATCAAATGCTTTTTCTACATCAGTTAGGATTACTAAATGGATTTCCACCCTCCGTTCTATTAATGTAATATATTACATTGAGTTTTGTCTGTTGAATCACCCTTGCATTCCTGGAGCAAATCCCCACTTGGTCATAGTGCATAATCCTTTAAAAAATGCTGCTAGATTTGGTTTGCTCATATTTTGTGGAAGAGTTTTGTATACATATATTTATAAGGGTTGTTTATCTGGAGTTTTCTTTCTTGTGATGTCATTGCTTAGCCCTGAGAGTTCTTTATATATGTTGTATAGAAACCACTTGCTGAAAATAGGATTTGCTGATATTTTCTTACATTCTATGAGTGGAAATTTCAAATGTTAATGAAGTCCAGCTTATTTTTGCTTTAATTTGTAGACCATGCTTTTGGTGTCATGTCTAAAAACTCTTTGCAAGGGGTGTCTGGCTGGTTCAGTCAGAAGAGCATGTGATTCTTGATCTTGGGGTTGTGAGTTTGAGCCCCATGTTAGGTGTAGAAATTACTTAAATGAATAAATAAATAAAAACTTGAAAAAAATTCTTTGCCAAATCCCTGGTCACAAATATTTTCCCCCATATTTCCAAAATTTTTATAGCCTTACATTTTACATTTACATCGATGATTCATTCTGAGTTGGTTTTTATGTAGTGTTAGCATTAGATCAAGGGGTTGGGGGGGTGCATGCGAACATCCAATTGTCTCAGTGCCCCTTACTGAAAAGACTGTCCTTTCATTTGTGCACAAGATATATCTCCCAATTTATTTAGGTTTTCTTTTATTTATTTTACCAATATTTTGTAGTTTTCAGCATATAGATCCTGTACATGTTTTTAGATTTAAACATATTTCGTGTATTTTTATAGCTGTTGTAAATGGTAATGTGTTTTTACTTTTTTTTAATTTTTAAAATGTTTATCGTGAGAGAGAAAGAGAGAGAATCCTGAGCGGGCTCGCACCGCCAGTGCAGAGCACGCTTCGGATCTCATCTCACGAACCTCGAGTTCATGACCTGAGCCCAAATCAAGAGTGGGACACTTAACTGGAGCCACCGAGGCCCTCCACGTGTTTTTACTTTTTAATTTTGGCTTCCAATTGTTTACTGCTGGTATACCAAGATATAACTGATCCTTGCGTGTTGACTTTGTATCCTGCTATCCGGTTAAACTGACTTAGTTCCAAGAGCTTTTGTAGATTCCCTGGGGGTTTGCTTAGACAGTTGTGTCATCTGTACACAGGGACATCCTTTCCAATCTGGATGTCTTTTATTTACATTTTTATTGCCTGACTGCACTAGCTAGAGTGGCAGCACAATATTGAACAAAAGGTGAGAGTTGGGCGCCTGGTTGGCTCAGTTAAGTGTCAGAACCTTGATTTCAGCTCAGGTCATGATCTCATCATCATGAGATCGAGCCCCGTGTGGGGTTCTGCGCTGACAGCACAGAGCCTGCTTGGGATTCTCCCCCTCTCTCTCACTGCCCCTCTCCCCGCATCAAAATAAATGAGTAAACATTTTTAACAAGGTGGGAGTGGACATTCTTGCTTCTGAGTTCAGCTGGAAGGCACTCAGCCTTGCACCACAAAGTGTCATGCTGGCTATACGGTTTGAAGGTGCCTTTGTTGGGTTGAGGGAGTTCCTTCTATTTCCAGATCACGAAGCACTTTTATCGTGAATGCAGGTTGAATTTTGTCAAATGTCTTTTCTGCATCAGTCAATATGATCATGTGGTTTTTCTTCTTTGGATTGCTAACTGGTATTTTACATTAATTTGAGTCTGTCCTTTTCAAATTAAGTAGCTAATGCTATGAATTTTCCTCTGAGCATAGTTTTGGCTCTATCCTATAAACTTTGATATGATGTATCTTCATTTTCCTTAGTTCCGAATATTTTATAATTTCTCATTTGACCCACGGATTACTTAGAATTGTGTTAATTCCAAGATTTTGGGGGATTTCCCTGTTATCTTTCTGTTGATTTCTAGTTTAATTCCTTTGTGGTCAGAGAACATACATTTTATGATTCTCATTCTTTAAAAAATGTCTTAAGCTTCTTTTTTCGATGCAGAATGTGGTCTATCTTGGTGAAGTTGCCTGTGTACTTGAAGAGAATACGTATTTCTCTGCCGTTGGATGGACTGTTCCATAATGTCAAATATGTCTGCTTGGTTGGTGGTTGTTCAGATTCTTCCATAGCTTTGCTGATATTCTGTCTGCTTGTTCTATTAATTAGGAAGAGATTCTTAAACTTTTGAACAACTCTTGCGAGCCGAATAAACATTATCGTGAATGTCTTAAGCGTCCCATAAAACTCTGTGGCGAATGATTACAAAACTGGCCCCGAGACCTGCTCAAGTGTCACCATCAGGGTGGCAGCTCCAGCTTCTGTCCTATCCTAGAGGGTCATAGACCTACTCCTCAGTCCTGGGAGGACGGAGTGGCCTCTCAGGACCCATCCAGCCTTAGAGGTGGCACATCACAGCTTCACTGGCCAGAGGCTCTGGACAGAATTAGGACCTCCTCCTCTCAGGCTGCGCTGCCCAGCTCCGTACATTTTATTGAGCCTCACCAAAGTTGGTCTGCAAACCTGGGGTCACAGACTTTTTGTGAAGTTTGTTATTTATGGCTAATTTTTTTTTAAAGGAGGCTTCACACCCAGTGCAGAGCCCAACGTGAGGCCTGAACTTATGACCCTGTGAGATCAAGACCTGAGTGGAGGTTAAAAGTCAATGCTTAACCACCTGGGTCGCCCAGGCGCCCCTATGGCTAGTCTTTGTGGATGTATGGTTCTATGAGTTTTGAAAGATGTATTTGGACACCTGGCTGGTTCAGTCCAAGGAGCATGCAACTCTTAATCTCGGGGTCGTGGGTTCAAGCCCCATATTAGGTGTAGAGATTACTAGAGAAAAAAAAAACTAAGCTTTAGGGGTACCTGGATGGCTCAATCAGTTAAGTGTCTGACTCTTGATCTCAGCTCAGGTCTTGATCTCAGGGTCATGAGTTTGGGCCCCATGTTGGGCTCCATGCCGGGCATGAGCTTGCTTTAAAAAGAAGAAGAAGAAGAAGAAGAAGAAGAAGAAAGAAAAAGAAAAAAAAAAGGCTTTAAAAATAGATAAATAAATAAATATTTGCTTTGTAGGCACCACCTAGTCCCATCACCTCCCAAACTCTCACTCTTTGTGAGCCCTAGGCACCACTTTTCTTCTTCTTTTTTTAATGTTTTTGGGAGAGAGAGACACAGCATGAGCAGGGGAGGGGCAGAGAGAGGGAGACACAGAATCCGAAGCGGGCTCCAGGCTCCGAGCTGTCAGCACAGAGCCCGACGCGGGGCTCGAACTCATGAACCACGAGATCGTGACCTGAGCTCAGACGCTCAACTGACCGAGCCCCCCCCCAGGCATGGTGGTCACTCCTCTAAATGCATACGCCCCTTACAAGAAGTCTTCAAAGAACACGCGCTGGAGCCGAAGGGAGAAATCGAAAATCCCACCAACTGTCCATGGAGGCTCTAACACCTCTCTCTCAGTAATTAATAGAACAGACCGGAAAGGAGCCAGGACACAGAAATCCGAAGAGCAGCGTCCTGATCCGACTGACTCACACGTCCACCTCATCACAGCAGAACACACTTCCTTCCAAGCAGAACATCTGTGGTGACAGATCATGTTCTGGGCCGTAAACTAGACCGTAACAAGCGTAAAGGAGCCGAGGTCCTCCGCAGCACCTTTTTCTCACTGGGATGGAACAAACAAAAGGCAAATGACAGACGGCAAGGAAATTTACCAACGTTTGGAAACAAAACATCACAGTTCTACGTGACCGTGGTCACAGAAGAGAATTTTGAGCTGAGCGTTATTGGGGGTGCCTGGGGGGCTCTGTCGGTGAAGTGTTCCACTTGGGCTCAGGTCATGATCTCGCGGTTCATGAGTTCGAGCCCTGTGTCGGGCTCTGTGCTGACAGCTCAGAGCCTGGAGCCTGCTTCTGGTTCTGTGTCTCCCTCTCTCTCTGCCCCTCCCCTGCTCATGCTCTCTCTCTCTCAAAAATAAATAAAAACATTTAAAATTAAAAAAAAACAAGATAATTATCTATGCAGAAATTCTGAAGAAAACTAAAGAAAAAAACCCTTGCATTAATAGGGTTTCGCACAAGGGAAACACAAAACTTGTATTTCTACACGTTAGCAATGAACAGCTGGAAATGACAACTGTTTTAAGCAGAACCACTTACCAAATACACCAGAAGCCACGAAATAGTTGTGAATCTTACAAAATATGTGCTGAAAACAAGATACTGATGAAAGACATCCAAGAATATCCAAATAAATGGAGAGATACACCCACGTTCATAGACCAAAGACTTAACCTCATGAAGATGTCCGTTTGCCCTAAATCATTGTATGGATTCTGCACGATCCCGATCACATTCCCAGCGGGGTTATTTTTGTAGATACAGACAAGCTGATTTTAAAATCCATACATACAGACAGAACTGGAGAAGCCAAAACAGCGTTGTGAAGGAACAAAGTTCAAGGGCTCACAGAGCCCGATTTCGTGACTTGCCGTAAAGCCAAAGTGGTTGAGGCTGTGTGTTGGCGCTGGAAGGAAAGACAAAGAAAAGGCGCTCCAGTGATTTTTTGACAAAAGGTCAAAAGCAAGCCAGTGGTGAAAAGATAGTCTTTTCAACAACGGGAGCGGGTTGTTGTTGAACAACCACAGGCGAGAAAAAAAGAACCTCAGCTTGTGCCTTACACAGAAGAATCACCTCAAATGCGCAGTTGGGAGAAGGAAGCGTCAGGCTGCAGTCCGGGAGAGTGTTTTCACATCATACGTCTGGCTTTTTTCCCCCCTGCCATTCTAGTGTGCGACGGCATGTCCTTGTGATTTTTTATTGTCATATCCACGGTGGCCAATGACACCGAGCACTTTCTCACAAGCTTACTGACCGTGAGAGTTCTCTGTTGTAACGTGCCTCCTCCAGACCTTTCCCCTCGTTAAAACTGGACTGTGTTTTCTCGTCGACTTGACGGGGCTCTTCGTATATTCTGGATCTGCACCCTGTATCAGAGACCCACACTGTACGCGCCCTTTCCCGGTCCAGGCTGCCTTTTCACCCGTAATGCTGGCAGACATCTGGGGACCAGGAGGAAACGCCAAGCAGATCAGACGCTAAAGATCCGCTACTTGGCATCCAACCCAAGATCACAAAGCCACCCCCGTCTTGGGACTTGTGTCCTGTGAGAGAATGACCTTCCTACGGCTCCAGTCACTAGTACGGTGAGTTCTCTTGCTTGAAGCTTCAGAGAGGAAGAAAGCCTTCCTCCCTCTACTAATGTGCATGAAAGGGATCGAGCTCAGCAAGTTGGCCACTCTGTTCCCTGCTGTCTTTGAAATCAGGATCCCGGATTCCTGGCAACAACTCTGTGCTCCAGACCCATCCTGAGTGTCCCAGCCTCCCGGGGTAGGGGGCAGCCAGAAAGGAAAACTGAGGGGTCCCATGTGCATCACATGATCCCACAGAGGGATGCAGGCAGAGCGCCCACTTCACGGCCCCTTTAGTGACACTAAAGGTAGGTGTCACTCTGATTTTAGTAAGTCCATAATGGAAATTCTGGCTGAGGGGCGCCCGGGGTGGGGGGCTCCTCGGTTGAGTGCCGGACTTCGGCTCGGGTAGTGATCTCGCAGCTCGTGGGTTCGAGCCCCACATTGGGCTCTGTGCTGCCAGCTTGGAGCCTGGAGCCCGCTTCGGATTCTGCGTCTCCCTCTCTCTCTGCCCCTCCCCTGCTCACACTCTGTCTCTTGTCTCCTTCAAAAATAAACATCAAAAAAATTTTTTAAAGAAAATTCTGGCTGAAATACATTTTCCATCTACGTTCTTTCCGTGCACATTTGTGACCTGATAGAGGACAGTCCAGGCCGACTCTGTCATGTACAGCTGTCTCTGGCTGACTCTGAGTGTCCCACGCATCTGCTCTGTGATAGTCTTACCTTCGTGGACCTGGGGACACTGCCCCCGGATCCTCCCATGCTCCCACGGTCCTGGGGTGGCAGGTGGGGTGATGGACCCGGGACGGCCTCGGTGCTCCAGGGAGGAGGGCACAGGATCTAGTGATTGTGGGCTTGGTGGGTGCAGGCTGAGAGGGTTCTTCTCATTTGGGGCTTTTTCTTCTCTGTGAAGGAGGTGACTCCTTGGAGAGCGCCTTCCTCCTGTTACGTCATTTAATGCTAAGCAGTAAGCACCAGGCAGTGGCCGTGGTGGGGAGTAACTGGGCGTGGTTTCGGTCAGGGACGAGAGGATGGGGTGCGGGGCCCCAGACCGGCGTCTGCAATCATTTCGGGGGGATGTCCTGGGGCACGTGAGGTTGGGTCGGATGAACGAGGGAAGCCTCATCAGGGGGCCCACGGGGCCGCCGGCGAGGAGTTCGGGTCTCCCGGTGCCGGGTGAGCAGCGGCCCCGCCTCTGCCTGGAGGCGCCTCCCGGAGCCCCCCCCCAGCCCTCCCCCCGCCCCAGGGAGCATACACCCCTCTGGCGCATGCGGGACGCGGGGTGTCGGGGGCCCGGCGGGACGGCGCTGGCGTCGGGTGCCCGCACTCCCCCAGGGGTGGTCCGGCCGACCTTCCACCCCCGGCGTCTCCGGGCGCAGACCCGCGCGGACCTCCCCCGACCCTGCGCCGCGCGGCGCGACGCTGGGCCCGCGCGTGCCAGTCTTAACGCCTACCTCGAGGGCCCCTGCGCTTGTCCGCCCGCCCGCCTCCCGGGGCGCAAGAGTCCGAGACGGGCCGCACCTCCGAGCGCCCGGGGGCCGGCCGCGCGGGGCGGATCGGGGCGGGACTCCGGCCGGGCTCGGGGCGGGCCCGGGGGGCGGGGCTCCGGGGTTCGCGACCCGGGCTCTGTCCGCGGTGCTGAGCGCCCGCCCGGGCGCATGGGGCAGGTGCGCCATGGGGAACCGCAGCGCCGCGGACGCGGATGGGCTGCTGCAGGGGCGCGGGCCGGGAGCGGGCGGCGGCGCGGGGACCCCCGGGGCGGCGGCGGCGCTGGCGGGGGGCGTGCTGCTCATCGGCGCGGTGCTCGCGGGGAACGCGCTCGTGTGCGTGAGCGTGGCGGCCGAGCGCGCCCTGCAGACGCCCACCAACTACTTCATCGTGAGCCTGGCAGCCGCCGACCTGCTGCTCGCCCTGCTAGTGCTGCCGCTCTTCGTCTACTCCGAGGTGAGCCCGCGGTCCCGCCGCACGCGCGCTCCTCCCCTGCGCCTTCGTCCCCTGTCCCCGTCCGCACAGGGGACCCGAGCGACCCGGCCGCTCGGCTTCTCGGGAACCTCGAGAACCTGTGCAGGCCCCAGGACCACTGGAGCCTCGGTCCCCTGACACTCGTCCCCACCACCCCCCCCCCGCCCCCGCCATCTCGGTGTCCGTTAGCCCGCTCGGCTGGGCGACTGTCCGCCCTCCCTCCGCTGTACCTGTACCTCGTCCCCCTGTTTTGGCGTCTGCTCCCCAAGAGATGCCTTTGTCCTTCAAGCCAGGGAGGGACCTCAGAAACAGGTGACTTTGGCAGTCCAGCCACCCACCACCCCCTCAGCTGGGTTCCATTCCCCAGGGGAGCCAGATGGAAAGGCAGATTCATGCTCAGTCCCCCTGGCTCTCCCTGGGGCGCAGAGACGCATACACATCACTGCACAAACCACAGCCGTGTGTGACCAGGCACACGCACACAAGAGCACCCAAGGGAAGGAGACCCTCACTCACAAACATGCTCTGCCCATAGCAGGCGGGGTGGGGGGGTGTGGGGGGGGAGGGGGCACTCAGCTGCTAGGAGCTGAGGGGGAGTGAGCGGGGCTGCAGGAGGGGAGGCCCTGACCCCTGACAGTGGAAGCAAGGGCAGGGGCTTCTGTGAGCTCCAAAGCCCCCGTCAAGAACCAGGGCCCAGAAGCTCCAACCCCAGACCAGGTCTGGCCCTCGGGTGGGTCCCGCTTGGTGCCAGCCCTGTCTGCTTTGCCGTTTGGGCAGAGAAAAGCTGCTTAGGGCTGGGCTGGGAACTCGGCGTCAGGGGCCGTGGGGGGAAGGGAGGCTCCAATTTTCTAAGGGCGGACATGGTGAGTCCCGGCCAGGCTGGGGCAGAGCTGGACAAGGACACCCATGACCTGCCCCTCCCCCAGAGCCACAGACAGACGTCACTGACTGAGGGCTCCTAAGCTCCTAATCGTCCCAAATCAGCGGGAGGGGATTTAGAGGGGGGGGGTGGCTGTAGAGGGGGGTTGGCAGTAGAGTGGGGAGGGCTGTTGGGCGGGTGGCTGTCTGCTCCTTTGCCTTTGGTGGGGGCACTGGGCACAGTGAGGAGCCTTTATCTTTTTAAAAAAATTGTTTGTTTATTTTTGAGAGCGACAGAGACAGACAGAGTGTGAGCAGGGGAGGGGCAGAGGGAGAGAGGAAGACACACAATCTGAAGCAGGATCCAGGCTCTGAGCTCTCAGCACAGAGCCTGACGTGGGGCTCGAACTCAGGAGCTGTGAGATCAAGACCTGAGCCCCGCCCCCCCCAGGCACACCTCAGAGACTTTATATCTTTTAGGTGATTTATCCTCAGGGCAATTCTGTGGATGCTCTCTTCACCCCTCCCCTACAGATGTGAGGTGATAATGTCGAGTCCCAGAGCAGTGACAGTTTAACCAGACAGGTGGACTCTTAGCCATCCTGTGGGGAGGAAATGAGGGCAGGGGCTTCACACTCCAGGGCAGCAGAATCCCTGGGACCACCCCTACCCTGGGATCCTCTCGCCAGAGACCCGGCTCTCAAGCATCGACCTCACCTACAGCGTCTCCCCCAGGCCTTTCTCAGTTTTAACCGGTCCGGGGGTGGGGGTGGAGGTGGGGGGGAGGGTTGGAGGGGTGAGGAGGGGTGTGAGGGGGATTGGAGAGGGGTGAGGGGTTGGGGGTGGGGGAGGGGGTTGTGTGGGGGGAGGGGTGCGGGTGGGGGAGGGTGGGGGGTGGGGAGGGGAATGGGGGAGGATTGGAGGGGTAGGGAGGGAGTATGAGGGGAGTGGGGAGGGATGGGGGAGGGTTGAAGGGGTGGGGGAGGGGTGGGGGGAGGGTTGCAGTGGTGTGGGAGGGGGAGGGAGTGTGGGGGGGGTGGGGAAGGGGTGTGGGGGGGTAGGGAGCGGTGGGGGGAGGATTGGAGGGGTACAGACGGCGTATGAGGGGTGTGGCGACGGGTGGGGGGAGGGTGGGGATGGGAGCGGGGGGGGGTGGGGGGGGACCCTGGGACCCTCGCCCAGCTCAGTGTGAAGACTGCTCGGCCTGTGGACCTCTGGCTCCTTCCCGCTCCCCGCTGATATTCAGTCCCCGCTCCCCCAAAAAGGAGGGGGTCGGAAAGAGCCGGCGCCGGGTTCCTGGCCCCGGGGCCACTGCGGGAAGACAGCGGGTCTTGTGTCTGTTGCCCCCTCCCCCCCTCCCCGGGCGCAGGTCCAGGGCGGCGTGTGGCTGTTCAGTCCCGGCCTCTGCGACGCGCTCATGGCGATGGACGTCATGCTGTGCACCGCCTCCATCTTCAACCTGTGCGCCATCAGCGTGGACAGGTGAGTCCCCGCCGCCCGGCCGCGCGCGCCCCCTGCCCCGTGCCGGCCGCCCTCACCGCGCCCCCCTGCAGGTTCGTGGCCGTGGCCGTGCCGCTGAGCTACAACCGCCAGGGCGCCGGGGGGCGTCAGCTGCTGCTCATCGGCGCCACGTGGCTGCTGTCGGCGGCGGTGGCGGCGCCCGTGCTGTGCGGCCTCAACGACCGGCGCGGCCGCGACCCCGCCGTGTGCCGCCTGGAGAACCGCGACTACGTGGTCTACTCGTCCGTGTGCTCCTTCTTCCTGCCCTGCCCGCTCATGCTGCTGCTCTACTGGGCCACGTTCCGGGGCCTGCGGCGCTGGGAGGCGGCTCGCCAGGCCAAGCTGCACTGCCGGGCGCCTCGTCGGCCCAGCGGCCCCGGCCCACCGCCCCCCGAGGTCGGCGAGCCCCCCGAGGCCGTCGCGCCCCCCGACGCCGTCCCAGCCGAGCCCCCGCGGCAGGCACCCAGGAGGAGGCGCGCCAAGATCACCGGCCGGGAGCGCAAGGCCATGAGGGTCCTGCCGGTGGTGGTCGGTGGGTACCTGCCCTGGGGTCGGTGGGCGGAGTGGAAGGTGGCAGTGCCCCCGGTGGGAGGAGGTGCCCAGGGCGGGCTGGGCGCCGCGGGGACCCGGGTTCACCGCGCCCTCCGGCCCCGCCCCCAGGGGCCTTCCTGGTGTGCTGGACTCCCTTCTTTGTGGTGCACATCACCCGGGCACTGTGTCCTACCTGCGCCGTGCCCCCGCGGCTGGTCAGCGCGGTCACCTGGCTGGGCTACGTCAACAGCGCCCTCAACCCCGTCATCTACACCGTCTTCAACGCCGAGTTCCGCACCGTCTTCCGCAAGGCCCTGCGCCTCTGCTGCTGGGCGGATCCCTCCGCGTGCGCCCACTGCGTCCTCTGCGAGGACCTGGGCCCAGGAGGACCCGGCCATGCCTCCGGGGGCAGGACCCCAGTAAGGGAGGGGGTTTTGTACGACTAAGATTAAACAAATTCCTTCCTAAATACCTGCTGGGGAGGCTGCGGGCTGGGGGAGTGGGCTGGGGGGTGTGGGGAGGAGCGGGAGGAGGGGCCTCTGCCCCACTGGGAGCCCAGACCCCCCTGCCGGGCCAGTGAACCCCTCCTTCCTTCTGAGGAAGCCCAGAGAACAGACCCCACCAAACTGGCTCCTGGCTCAGGGTCAGGTGGGAGGGATGCCAGTTCTGCCCCTAGGATGGGCAGGGAGGCTCCAGAAAGGCCCATTCAGGCTCGCCCATGGAGAAGCTTCCAGAACCAGACCAGCTCTTGCCTAAGAAGGTTTGGGCTCTGCTTGTGGGGCTGTCCACGGGGTCACCCATGGTGACTCACACCCTCCCCCGAACGGTTCCCTCCCTGACACACCGTGGCACCAGCTGCCCCTCTGCCCCCAGCTGTTGCCCCTCTTTCAGTGGAGAGTGTAGACAGCTGTCCTGCAGGGAGGAGACAGTTTCTTGAGACTTCCCCAGTGGGAAGGCAGCCACAGTGGGCCATCAGCAGCCGGGCCCCCTGCTCCTGCAAGGACCAGCCAAGTGTCCACTCCACTGTCCTTACAGACTCAGCAGAGCCGGGCCCAGGTCAGAGCATGGCTCCCGGCCAGCTCCCGGCTTTAGTGATGTCCCAGGCCCCAAGGAGATGGGGCCGGGGGGCCGGGGGGCCGGGGGGGCCGGGTGGGTGGGCCCACCAAGGCAGCCTCCTCGATCCTCTGCCTTGAGGCTGCCCGTGAGGCGGCGAGGCCCAGAACAGGGGAGCCAGGAGGAGGGGCCCGGCCTGAAGCAGGGCAGAGCCTCCAAGCTGCCCCGTGTGCTGTGGCTGACTGGCCCCCCTGCTCACAGCAAGGCTCCTGTTCCTAGGGAGGAGGGGGCAGCTCTGAGCCCCTCCGACCAGGGACAGCTCAACCTGGACTTCATCTGGGCCCTCCCGGTCCGGGGGCCCCAGGGTTACTATTCCCGTGTCGGGGGCGCTGTCTGTGGTTCGAGGCGCGAAGTTTTCTTGCGAACCTGAGAAATTACGGGCTGTGAGGCTGGGTGATACCTCAGCATGTTAAACTCTTCTGTGGACAGAGGGGGGCCGCCCCTTCCCTCCTGCTCAGGGTCTCAGTGGGAGTGGGGAGAGGGGCACCCGGTGGACCCTGGCTCTGGCGGCTGCTGGAGTTTCTGGCACCTTCTTGCCCATGAAGTGTGAGGGCAGCTGCAGGAGACACCCTGAGTCTCCCCACAGGGAGCAGCCCCGATATTCAGACAGGAGCCCCGGATGGCTGCCCCAGGCACAGAGACCTGCTCCAAGCTGGGTCTACGGTCCCTCCAGGGAGTCTCAGACTTGGAAGTAAAGGGCAGGGACAGGGCCACTGGGGCCCTCAGGCTAGGGCAGGGTCAGATTCGGGGCCCCACGTGCCCCCGATGTTCCCTTCACGTGTGCCCGTGGAGGCGTGCCATCGGGACGCGGCCAGCAGCTCCCCTGCCAGCCAGCTGTGGGCCCCTCCCCACCGGTCTGTGGGCTGACCGACCTCGTGAGCTGCACCCGCCCTCAGCGACAGAGCTGAGAATGGGCTGGGAGCTGCTGGGGACCCCGCCCTCTCCCCGCTGGCCCTCTGGACAGAATCTGCAGCTCCCAACAGAGGGGGACAAGGTGGGCGAGGGGGACGGGGTGGAGCAAAAGGTACATGGGAGCCACAGAGGGCCTGGTGGACTGGGAGGCCCCCGGAGGCGCCTCGGCCATCAAGCTCACTCAGCCGCGCCCGATGATGCCAAGGGTCACCCCAGCCTGCGGCGCCCTGAACGGCCCAGCCTGTGCTGACCGCTGGCTGACAGAGGCCGGCCCCTCGCCTGTCCCTGGAGGCTGGAGATGCCCTCAGAAGCCCTGACGTGGAACTCTGTGGACCAGCGGCGAAGCCTGGGCCCCCAAGGGCAATTTCCAGAAGCCTTCCCCCAGCCAGGGCTAAGAACACTTCACAGGCCTAGAAACAATACCCTTTGAAGCACTGCCCCCACAACGTGCATTCCGGAGGGTTCTGTTTTAAGAAGTTGGCCGCCAGAGGGAGGCAGTGGCTCTGGGGCCCCGCACGTGAAGTCTTTCCGGGCAGGCAGGTGGCCAGCGTCTTCAAGTTGGGCGGCAGGGGGGGGGGGGGGTGCGCTCCCAGATCCCTTCTGCTGAGGCTGACGTGCCCCCCAGTCCCCTTTCCTGCCACCTCTACGCTGAGCAAACCCAGGGAAGCAGGGGGGTGGCCAGGGCTGAGATGTGCCCCTCCCCCCACATTGTCTGCAGCACTGCGCCTCTGAAGACTGTGCCCAGTGGGGGGCGGGCAGTCTGGGGGGCATCGAGGTCAAATCCCGGCACTCACCACGGCCTCGGCTTGGGGCACGTGCCCAGATTCCTCAGCCTTTATCTCTCTGAGAGGTGCTGGCAAAGGCAGGAAGGTGAGATTCGGTGACTCCAGTACGTGCTAAACTCAGTAAAAGAAAATCCAAGCTTAGTCTGCAGAGGTCATGAGGGCAGAGGCAGCAGCTTCTGGGGAGCAGGGCCCACGACGGGCTCCCTGAGAGCAGCCGACCGGGGTCTGTGGCGAGGCCAGGTCAGGCCCGCAGGACCCGAGGGCGCCTCTGGGAGCCAGGCTCGGCTCGGGAGATAGAGCAGCATCTCCGGGACCCCCATGCTCACACCCCTTCCTATCAGGACTTTGGCCACCCCCTCAGCTCGTTCTGGAGCCAGTGTCCCCAAAGTCAAGTCTCTAGGGTGCTACAGACTTGGGAGAACTTTCTGGAAGTAGGAGCCCAGGAAGGGTCAGGGCTGGGGGAATTCTCCCCCTCCCACAGGGGTGTGAACATGCACAGTTCGCAGAACCGGCAGATGAGCGTGAGAATCCAGGGAAGCGTGAGAATCCAGGGAAGCGTGCCATCGTGCCAGCGCCCGGGGGCTGTGCCGGCTGCACACACAGGGCGTGTCTCCGGCTGGGGTGGGCCTTCACCTCCCCCCCACCCCCGGAACAATGGAGCTCCCGAGCCTCACGAGTGCAGAGAAAACAGGGCGACGCCAGGCCAAGGGCTCGGAGGCCACGAGGGCACTTCTGGAAACCCGCAGAAGTTTCCAGAACATGGGCAACTTCCTCAGGCACCACCCTTGGTCAGCAGAGGAGGCAGGTCTCATTTCCAGAGCCAGCCAAGTGCTCCAGGCGCCGACCCCTCTCTGGCCCCCTGTGCCCTCTGCCCCTCGGTGCAGGTGGAAAGACGCAGGGCTGGCCTGGCCTCTGGGTGGTCGGGGTTCTCGGGGTATAAGCTCATGCTAGAGAGAAGGAAGGCCGTGTGGCGGCGGCCATCAGGCAGCGAGTCTGGGCCGTATCACCTCAGAGACTGGGCCTGCGGCTCCCAGCAGGCAGGTAGCCAACGGCCGCCGGGGACAGTGCCACCACCCACTCGCTGCTCCACACACTTGGGAGTTGTGGCCTCCGGACTGCGCGTCAGGAAACACAAAGCTGAGGCCCCCCCACCTCCGGGGCATCTGGGAAGTTGGAGCTGGGGTCACCCGTCCGGTGGGGCAGAGACGTCCGCTTTATTGACAGACACGTTATGTACACGCGTGTTACGGCACACGACACACCCGTGGGGAAGACCAGGGGATAAAAAGAGCACCGAGAGAAGGCGCCAAGGGCCCGGGGCCGGCGTCCAGCCGCTGCCCCGACCTCCCTCAGGGCTTCTGGGCAGCAGGGGCTCATTTCCAAGGGCGCAGGTCACTTAGAGTCTGTTAACAACTTGACCAGCAAGCGTTTTCACCTCCTCAGCATCCTCCGGAGTCCCCGACCTGCGGCAGCCCGGCGGCACCGTGGAGAGGGGACCCAGGGACCCTTACACGGTGACTTTCTCCATCACGCTGTCAGTGACGTGGACTTCGTCCGCCTGGACGGTGACAGCCGCCGACTGGCCACACACGTGCTGGTGGTCCTTCCAGTCCTGAAAGGAAGGGCACGCCCCACGTGACCTGAGTGTGACCTGGGGAGCAGGGCCCGAAGCCCACCCCCACGTGGCAGGCGCCGGCTCAGATGGCAAACAACCGGGGTGAGCCCCGAGGACACCGACACCGTGAGGCCCACCTGCACTCTGATCCCTCTGTCGCCTGAGATACAGAGAAAAGAAAGTCACGCCTGCAAGGAAGTATTTGTAGCCGGTGCCGTCGTCGCCCACGGTGTTACTTACACCGGCAAAAATGAGAGAACAAAGCTGGGGCCGGCCTCATGTCCACAGAAGGGTTCAGTGGCTGTGGCCACGAGAAGACTGGGGACAGGGCAGGTGTGCCGAGCAAGATACCACGTCCTCGTGAGGGGAAGCCCACCAAGTCCCTGGTCAGGGCAGATGCTGTCGGGCTGTTGGCAGGGGGAGAGGGGGCTGAGCTCAGGCAAGGCTGGAGCCCGTCTGCAGGCAGTGAGAAGCCACCTCTCAGCCCAGACTGGGGCTCTGGACGAGGACCGGGGGGCTGGACAAATGAGGGCCGTGTTAGTCGAAACAGATGTAACCCTCGACCGGAGGTGAGCCTAGGGCTTGGTCAAGAGATGACGTGATGGGGGGGCGCCTGGGTGGCTCACGCGGTTAAGCGTCTGACTTCGGCTCAGGTCACGATCTCACATTTCGCGAGTTCGAGCCCCGTGTCGGGTTCTATGCTGACGGCTCGGAGCCTGGACCCTGCTTCGGATTCTGTGTGTGTCTCTCTTTCTCTGCCCCTCTCCCGCTCATGTCCCACCCCCTCAGAAATAAAGAAACATTAAAAAAAAAAGAAAGAAAGAAAAGAAACTACGTGATAGGAACGAACACAAACACGCTGGGCAAAAGCAAGTACAGATGGGGCGCTGTCCAGGACGGCAGGGTTCCAGCTGGTCGTCTCTGTGCTGTCCTACGTTTCCTAGGTTTTCTACAACAAGCCTGCCCTGTTCTCACAGTAAAATAATTATATCCCAAGAACGGAAGTCTCCCCGGGAATCACCCACAAACTGTGGGAACGCACAAAATGTGTACAACTGCCCGGGCCGGCCCGGGCCATGGCATCACACCGCACGTGACTGTGAGCTCGAAAGGCGTCGTGGTGCACACACGACAGTGTTTTAGGGGAAAACAGGAGGCCGGCACAAGTTCTGAGACACAACACCCACAGTGTGATCTCCATGAAAAACTTTTTGGATACACTGGACTTCACCAACGTTAGAAACTTTTGCCCTGCAAACCTGCTACTAAGAAATTAAACAGACAAGTCACAGGCTGGAAGTCCTGGCAAATCACGTATCTGATGGAGGCCCATGTCCAGAGCGTGCACAGAACCCTCTATACTCTTACTGAAATGACCCAATTCAAACGGGGGCAAAAGGTCTGAACAGATGTTTCCCCAAAAGAGACACACGACTGCCCGCTAAGTAATGCGAAGGTGCCCAAATGACTGGTCGTTACAGGAATGCCAGTTAGCACCTGGTGGACAGCTGGTGGACAGCTGCGGCCGCTGGACCACGCCACGTGCTGGCGGGGGAGGGGTAGCACCCGCAGCCACTTGGGAAAGCGGTCTGGAACTTTCTCGGCAAAGCCAAACACAAACTGCCCGCACGACCCCGCGAGCCCACGCCGAGGTCCCAGCCCGGGCAGGGGAAGACACGCCCACCTAGGAAGGGGCGCGAACTCACAAACTCGGAGAGAGCGGCACTCCTGGTGATGGCCAGCGGGAACAGGAGAAAAGGGGCAAAGCCCGGGCTCGTGCCCTGGAGCAGAAGCCGCGAAAATGCGCCAACGCGAGGAGCCAGGTGCCCGAGACCACACATCACAGCACTCGCCACGTGACGTGCCCAGAGGAGGCAAACACACGAGGACAGGAAGTAGACTCGTGCTTCTCAGAGGCTGGGGAGGGGCCCACGGGGTCCTTCAGGGGTGGTGGACCGTTCCACGACCGAACTGGGATGTTGGCGCTACAAGTACTAACGATCACCAGGTCGTACCCTGAAAACGGGCCCGTGTCGTGGAGTCCGTGCACACACGGCAGACGAGATGCGGAACGGAGACCACATCTGCGAGTTAAAACCTACCAGGTCATGGCCCTTGTCACCCCGCAGCACTGACCTCCCGCCCACGTGTTCGCAGGAGGGATCGAGGGAGCCGTTCCGGACGGGACTGCTGGCCGTCACATCAGCTTTTACCGGTCACCACGAGGAGCCCAGGCCTCTGTCTTCACACCCCCCACCCGCTGTTCATTTTGGGTCCCACATGAGAATTATGGATTTTGAGATTCATTTTGTATCAATTTACAGAAATAAAACCAAAGCATGTCTTTATCAATAAGACACATCAAAGGAGAACAAAGTTAACACAATCCAGGGAAAAAGGGAGTCTTCGTCCACAAAATTATACCTAAAGTTTAGCCTGCCTGCTTCACAAGCACACAGCCCCAGGCTGCAGTTCAGACAAAATCTCATCTGAAGCGATTCCATCGGGAAGCAAACCCACGAACCGTCCGTGTGATCGTTCCAGTTCAAGGAAGATGCAGAAAGCGAGGCCCAAGGTTGGCCACATGGCAGCACCAGCCTGGGGCCCGCCACCGGCCCTGGCCACCCCACGTGCCCGCTCCTCCTCCGCAGCCCCGGGCACAGGCTGCTGCCCGGAGGCTCTAACAAGCCCGATGCCCCCTCCTCGGTGCTGACACCTACAGGGGAGGTGCAGACTTCCGGGCCCCAAAACTCTACCAATTGCGGGTGGAGGGACCGACGGGCTCCGGGCTACCAGCACGCGTGGGAGGCAGGTCCTGCCCCACAGACACACCTACAGGCCACCTAGCACTTGACTGCAAGATGCTCTCGCGCACTCTCCCGGGGCCGCGGGATGTGCGCACATGCCCTTCCCCCCCACGGCACTGTGGGGAGCGCTCAGCGCTCAGGCATCTGCAGACCCGCTGGAACTCGATGTGCACTCGGCCCTGACCATTGTCCCCACCCACCTCCGTCTGCCATCTGCTATTCCTGCTCCAGAAATGCTGGTGACAGAGGCTCCAGAAAGCCACCTGGCGGGGACAGTGGTGTCGGCAGGCACACAGCTACCTCTTAAGGCAGCATGGGGGCCACGCTAAGGGCTCCATTAGCCAGTATTTATCCATGAAATACACTGCCCTTCTTAACTCTGCTAAGTTTCAAATCAGCACCAAGAAGAGACAGTGACAGCCCTGCTGAGTGTGGGTGGGAGAAATTAGGGACACCTGAACCAGCTAGCACCAGTGACTCCAGAAAACAGCGGCCGACAGGGGAGACACACACACACACACACACACACACACACACACACGGGAACAGCCGCTTGCCCAGGCCAGCAAATGCCTGACCATGAAGGCCTCGGGCCACTGCACTCGAGGTGTGTGTCTTCTTCAGGGCTTTGGTCCTGCGGACACTTGCAGGAGACTGAGGCCGGGCAGACAGGACTAATGGGCGGACTGTGCCGCGGTGGGCGAGGGAGGGAGCCGGTGCAGCTGCCTCTCCTAGCGGGTAGGCGGTGGCAGTGCAAAGGGCATGTGCATGGGGCGGCCGGGGGGCACGTGCGTGGGGACAGTGTGGCAGGGGGGCACATGCGCGGGGACTGGGAGGCAGGTGGTGCACACTTGGGGACCGGACAGCAGTGGGGGGGGGGGGCGTTAGGGGATGGGGCAGCAGGGGGCATGCACATGAGATCAGGACAGCAGGGGGCACCCAGGCGGGAGCAGGCACGCACCTTGCGCTGGCAGAAGGTCGAGCAGTAGTTGACTTTGTGGCAGCCGGTGCATTCGCTCAGGGCCTCGCGGCCACAGTTCACACAAGACTGCTGCAAGAAGGGACACGGGCGTCAGTGTCGTGGGGACGCCTCCCAGTCACCCCAAGAACCAGCTCCCTGTCTTCACCTAAAAGGGTCTGTGCTCACCCGGGGAGAGGAGCGGCCGCGGGGGCACAGGTATGTCTCCAGAGGCTGGGAAGGCTCCTCTCTGCCAAGTAAGCAGCCAAGTCCGAACCCGGGAATGACCAGCCTCTTCCTGAGCCACCCGGACCCACGTCACCGGCTGCTGCGTGTCCACAGCCCGCACCCCAGCCACCAGCCCAGCCGGTCTCTGTGGCTTCACAGAAGTGCACACTTTGTGCCCTTTCCCCTGAAATTCCACAAGTGCAGCTTTTCCCTGAACTCATTGAGAATGGCTCACGGTAAGAGACCCGCCCGTTGCAATGCGGGCACCGGGCAGCTGTGACCACCAACCACCCCCACCCCCGCCAAAGCAGGGAGCTACGCCAGGCACAGGCTGGAGCACGGGGTCTGTGCAGGCCAGATGGCAGGGGGTCTGTGCAGGCCTGACCGCGGCGCGGGCCTGCGAGGAAGGGTCAGCGGGCCAGGGTGGGACCACACGCACGTTAAGTCGGACCCTTTACAGAAGAGTCCGGGCTCTGCGAGGATGTGCACAACCTGGTGAGCCGCGTCCGGGTTCTATTTGAACTTCAGCTTCCTTCCTTGCTGGACATTATTACATCTGGCACTCTCACGTTTTCCCACTCATAAGCCCCCCGGAGCGTGCTCGGTCGCTACCAGGAATAGGAGCGCCAGCTGGAATCCGAGGCGCTCACTTGGCACCCCTGCCTCTGCTTTACGAGACCCAATACGAGACAGTCTGTGGCCTCATACAGAAATTAGCCTGGGGAGAGGGAAGGCTTCACGCCGAGAGGAAGCGGAGCAGTGGGGGTGCGGGGGGGGGCGGCGCTGGAACCCCACAGACAAGAGGCTGTGGTGCACGGGGCTCACCAGGATGGTGCCTGCCAGCACCGGGCTCCTGTGCTGGGTGAGCCTTCCTCACCGCCCTCGGGGCTGTACTCTGGAGGAGGAAGCAGGGGTCTGAATCCTCTCCCGGGACGTCTGGCCCTGAGGGCCAGACGGCACACGCTCACCTGGGCCTCCCGTATTTGCGCTCCCAGCACCCAGCAGTGTTGATGGGGTGCAGTGACCCTGTGACCTGAATCAAAATGTCAGAATGAAGGGACCGAATGGGGTGGTTCCTCTACCACGTGTACGTGCCTTTGGTTCCTTCCCAGGGCACTCTGGGAAACATTGTTTTAAGTTTATTTATTTTAAGAGAGAGACAGAGAGAGAGAGCACATGAGCCAGGGAAGGGCAGAGAGAGAGAATCCTAAGCAGGCTCCGTGCTATCAGTGCAGAGCCCAATGTGGGGCTTGATCCCACAAACTGTGAGATCACGATCTGAGCCAAAATCCAGAGTCAGACGCTTAACCCACTGAGCTACCCAGGCGCCCCCGAGAAAATTATTTTTTTACCAAAAGTAACTTGTGGTTCGGACCAGAGTGAGACACGCCAGCATGAACCGGTGTCCGCTCGAGGTCCGGATACCGACAGACAGGTGCAGAAACCCGAGAGCTGTCTGTACACACGGGTTGTTTGTACACGTGGCTCCGACTGTCGGCCGAGAGGCCCAGAGTGACAAGGAGCACGCCAGCCCCAGAACGTGGCTCCCGGGACCATCCTCCAGGGGAGGAGCCGGGGAGAAACGGCTGGGCCCGGGCCCGGGGCAGGAGACGCCAGGAAGGAAGGAAGTGCCCACCAGCAAGTGCACTGAGGGGAGGCCGCCAGAGGGACACAGGAGCCAGAGGCGAGCTCCCGAGGGGCAGAGAAGCCCACACGTGAGCCAAGTAAGGCCTAGAGTATAACCTGGAGTGTGAAACATGTGGAAACACACCCATCCCAAGTCAGACAGACGAATAAAAGACAAATCCCCAAAGCAGAATTCCAAAAACATACCCAGACTCCCCACGCCCCCATCCAGGAGGAGGACAGCCCCACCCCCACCCCGGGGTGGACAAGCTCGGTGACTCAGTGTGCAAAGGGAAAAGACACTTTTACAGAGGACAGACCTCTGAGTCTGCGCCCTGCCTGTGACATGCCCCAAAATGCGCACGCTGAGCGTCTGGGCGTTGGGGCCTCTAGGTTCGCGTCAGGTCGTGGGGGTGGGGCCCCCATCACGGGGTTAGTGCCCTACAAAGACGGACACCAGAGAGCACTCTGGGCCCATGTGGGGTCCGAAGTCAGGAAGAGGCCCCACGGACCAGACCCTGTGACCTTGCCCCACCCTGACTCCAGCCCCTGGCCAGCTGACGACCACACCCCAGGCGTTCCACTTCCGCTGGTGCACTTGGATGCCAGGTTACACGCGCCTCTTAACTAAGCACAGAAGAGCAGTGGGGAGGCCACCGCTGGCCGGGAGGAGCCCCCGTGGCGCCCCCAGCCAGATGCCGGACACCGTGCCCTGGGTGGGGGAGACAGGATGCTGTGCCCTGGGCAGGGAAGGGCGTCTGCTCTTGGCCCAGGTTAACCTCTGGCGAGCTAAGTACACACAAACGCAGACGGCTCATGACGACAACTGGAAAAACACCCTGAATGGTCTCAGCCGGCCTAGACTTGATCTTCTGTTTAAATTCCAAATAAAACGTCCACGCGGGGAAGTGCGAGGCCTCCTCCCTCTGCTGCAAACACCTGGCTTCTCCTCACTCGCGGAGATCACGAGGCCAGCGGACCCACCTCTTCCTGACTCCCATGGCCTTCCCAGGTCGCATTTAGTCCCCCTGGTCCCCCTAGCACTCAGGGGGGACACTCTGGGACGGTGCTACCAGCGTCCGCCTCTGCGGTGGCGAATGGGTCCCCACACTGCAATCAAACAGGAGGACCGCTCGCAAATAACAAACCTTTGAGGGCACAGAAACTTCTCCTGCTCTCCGCAGGGAGGGGCTCTGCAAAGGGAAATGGGCTTTCACCCCGGCTGATGCCAAACGCTCCCGCCACACCAAGTCCCAAGACAGAAATCCCCCCTCCATGGGGCTCTGCCCCGAGGGGACGCCGCACCCCCAGGCCCCGAGGGCCGCTTCCCGAGGCTGGGAGTGCTCTGGGTCTCCTCACACGCTGCTCGAGTGGGGGCCTTCCCGCCCTTCTAGCCCCTCCTGACCCTGTGAAGTCCCCGGAGAGAGGGCCCTCCACGGTGTCAGGCAGATGTGAGGGCCCCTCATTTCGAAATCCAAGGGCCTAGAGTCCAGCTGTGGCCATCAGAGAGCCACACAAGCCGGACCCGTCGTCCCCGTGTGGAGCCCGGGTCTGCCAGTGCACGTGACCTCACCAGGCTACCCAGGGAGCAGGGCTCCACTGTCAGGAGCGCAAAGCTGAGCTTTCTGCCCAGCTGGCCCTTCTGTCTGATGGGAGCCCTGCGTTCACAGGGCAGGACACGGGGGGAGAGCTGCACAGGGCACAGGCGGAGCACGACGGCGTCCCCAGGCTCCGAAGCACAGAGCCGCCCTCTGCCAGCCACCAGGGCTGGGGCACCCACCAGGTCCCTGGCTGAGAACCCACAATTCGGCGACCATCTAGGTAAGAACACAAACTGCTGTTTTCCAGTTTACGCTTCTGCATCCGATCTGAACCAGCAAGACGCAGACATTCCTTCCTTTTCATTCCTTAGATGCTCCAGGACAGCTGTGCAGAGACAGGCTTCCTCCCCAGAGGGACGCTGCCGGACAGAAGGACGGACAAGCCCACAGCTGGCGGCTTCCCGGCACACGGCCTGGGCCACAGGACATGGTGGGGGCGGTCCCCACAGCCTCCCTTCACCCCTCAGATCCCTTTTAATTCTGGGGGGAAGGTACCGGCAACACCCGTTCAGTGACTCAAACGGAACCTGCCACTGAACAGGCGACCGGCGAACAACCTTAACTTGTGCGACGACGGGGGTTTTTTTAAAGTGCTTTTTCTAAGGAAACACAAGTCACCAAATTGACAACAGACAAAAAGGGCGCCTGGGTGGCTCAGTCAGGTGCCTGTCCGACTCTTGATTTCGGCTCCGGTCATGATCCTAGGGTCACGGGATCGAGCCCCGTGTCTCAGCGTGGAACCCTCTTTAAGATTCTCTATGTCCCTCTTTCTGCCCCTCCTCGCTAGTGTGTGTGCACTCACGCTCTCTCTCTCAAAAAAAGGTAAATAAATAAAAATAAAAACAAAAAAATGGGCAAATGGTCTGAGGAGACACTGCCCCAAAGCAGACACACGAGTGTCCAGCAGCCCCTGGCACGGAGCTCGGCGCCGTCGGTCAGGGAGGAAAAGCGAATCCGAGCCACGTGAGACCCCACTTCACACCGACCGGTGTGGCCAGAGTCTTGCGACCTACACGCCACGCCAAGCAGTCAACGTACACGTGTAACTGGAAGGGAGCAGACAGAGAGACCGGGCGTTAAAAATAGTTCTAGAAACAGTGACTGAATCAAACTGAATCAAAACCAAGGTTCGAGCCAATCCTGCCCTCTCATTTACGGTGTCCTGTTGCCCTGACCGGTCTGGCCTGGGGCCTTGCTGATGCGGGAGGTCTGCCCCTCGCAGGGTGAGCCCATCCCTGGAGACACTGAACCGTGTCTTCCCGAGGCCACACACACCCCCACGCCCTCCTCCGTGGTCTCCCACATCCCACCCTGCACCTGCCCAGGTCACCCGAGGTCAGGCCCCAAAAACCAGGCACAGCGGGCTCACCCTGCTGTGTGCGTTCCTTCCCGCAGAAGCCACTGTCCACACCCGCCCCCCATCTCCCGACCCACCCACATGCTTCCCCCCGTGGCCCAGTCTGCTGCCGCGTGGCACACGTGAGTCCTGTGCGTCCTGTTTCCACGGAGCTGTGAGCCCTCACTTCTTCCTTGAGATAGTCATCCAGCCTCCGCGTGCCTTTGCGCACCCCGGCACCCTGACATCATCAGCAAGCCCACCAAATTTAAATACAACGACAACCACACTCAGGTGCATCACGGCCAAACTGCCAAACACCAAAGGCAGAGACAGAACAGTCCTCGACACAGCCAGAGACGCAGGGCGTATAAGAGATCGAGAATCCCGGCGGCACAACGCACGACGAGGACGGGCTAGCATCAAGGTGCTGGTGACCACCAGAAGGCGAGGTCACTCAGGATGTGCTTCCGAAAGGAAAGGTGACAGGCGGGCGTCTCCACAAAAACAAAGGACAGAAAATGCGGCACCGGAGGCGCAAGCGGGGCTGAGGAGCACGGCCAAGGCCAGCACGGGTGAGCGCACCAGCACCGCGCACGCGGGGGTGGGACACCAGCCTGTGACATCAGCCCGCGCACGCGGGGGGTGGGACATCAGTCTCAGAGACTGAAGCTACAGATCCTGTCACGGAAACAAGACTCTGTCAGAATCCAGTGATGCCAAGAAACCTAGAATTCTCAAACACTGGAGAACCCAGCAAGCATTATCTTTGGGTAAAGAAATTAAAACCTTTTTTTCTGCTTTTCTCTTTCCTATAAAATTCATCGCTGATTATGTATTAGTTTGGAACTCTAGCTTTTAAAAAAGGTTTTTTAATTTATCTCCTTCAGGAGAAGCAACATTTTTCTTCCTTGGAAGAACATTAATCACACGTTAAGTCATATAGAAAATCGAGAGCCTGCAAAGCTCTTCTTCCCTCTGATTTATAAAAAACGGGAATAAACTAACAGAAATGTTCGTATTATAGATATGACAGGGAAAAAAAACCAATCTGACTTTTGTTTACAAACCAAAGTCCACGTTTACTGTAACGGAGAAAGCTCCCGTTAAGAACACATCGCTGCTGTGCCCCCCACCCCCACCTCCCGCAGGACGCCTCCGAGTGCCCCACGCCTGCCCAGCACACGCCTCGGCTGGTGCTGCTCCGACCCTGGTGACCCCGGTGGCCTGCGCCCACCGACACCTGGGAGACTGGCCCTAAGCAACCTCCAGGCCGCGCACAAAAAGCCGCAGGGGCTGCAGTGACGAGCTGAGAGAACGTCCCCCGGCTGTGCTCCGTGAACCCGGACGCCCGGGATCCTCCTTCGGAAGAACCTGCCGGAAGCTGGAAGTGAAACAACACGGAGGCGGCCTCCATCAGGCATGGAGGTGCAGGCGGAGGAGCTCAGACGCGGAAGCTTCCAGCTGGTAACGGGGGAGACGCACGCCTGCCGAACACCCCAGGGGACGCGTCTCCGAACTCAACAGAACACAAGGCACGTTTTCACCACATGACAATAATCGGAAAGTATAAATAATGCCCGTGACAGGTGAGTGTCCAAAAACTATGGCTGGTGTGTAGAACACTTTGTCCCTTTTGAAATGAGCTGATTTTATTTATAAAAGCTCAGGGGCGCCTGGGGGGCTGAGTCGGTTAAGCTTCCGACTTCAGCTCAGGTCATGATCTGTGGTTCATGAGTTCGAGCCCCATGTCGGGCTCCGTGCTGACGGCTCAGAGCCTGGAGCCTGCTTCGGATTCTGTGTCTCCCTCTCTCTCTGCCCCTCCCCCCTCGTGCTCTCTCTCAAAAATAAATAAACTTAAAAAAAATTAAAAACAAAAGCACAAATATCTCCCCACCAACAGCATTCAGTTATCTGTGAGAAAGGCTTCGTTTGTAAACGATTCTCCAGCGGTGCTCTTCCAGGAAGGTAGGGGACGGCCACCCCCGGAGCCAGCGGAAGGCGGGGGGGCAGGTGGCCGCAGACCCCGGCATCTGCCTGCGCCGACGTCACCTCCCCCGGCATCTGCCTGCGCCGACGTCACCTCCCCCGGCATCTGCCTGCGCCGACGTCACCTCCCCCGGCATCTGCCTGCGCCGACGTCACCTCCCCCGGCATCTGCCTGCGCCGACGTCACCTCCCCCGGCATCTGCCTGCGCCGACGTCACCTCCCCCGGCATCTGCCTGCGCCGACGTCACCTCCCCCGGCATCTGCCTGCGCCGACGTCACCTCCCCCGGCATCTGCCTGCGCCGATGTCACCTCCCCCGGCATCTGCCTGCGCCGACGTCACCTCCCCCGGCATCTGCCTGCGCCGACGTCACCTCCCCCGGCATCTGCCTGCGCCGATGTCACCTCCCCCGGCATCTGCCTGCGCCGACGTCACCTCCCCCGGCATCTGCCTGCGCCGACGTCACCTCCCCCGGCATCTGCCTGCGCCAACGTCACCTCCTTGCGATCTGCGTCCGCCTGGACTCTGGCCTGGGCCGCGGCGGCTTCTCTGTAGGAGCTGGCCTGCTTGGCTTGTTCGAACAGTGTCTTCAGTTGCTGGGCCGTGTTAAGCAGGGAGTTGACCATCTCTTCCAGGTACAGCCAGTTCCGAGGCTCCGACATCTCCAGCCCGCTGACCACCGAGGGGGAGACGGCTTTGGTGGGGGTGGAGGGTGGGACAGCCAAGGCCGGCAGGGAGGTCAACACTAGAATATTCGGAACGCAAATAAAACAAGAAATTAATATGTCTCCTCCCTTCAAAGCGGTCTCTGTTAAAACTTCTAATCCGATGTTGGAAAGTGGAGGCGCCCGGGTGGCTTGGTTGGTTGAGCATCTGGCTCTCGGTTTTGGCTCAGGTCATGACTCAGCCTTCATGGGATCAAGCCCCACATCAGGTTCTGCGCTGAGAGACAACCTGCTTGGGACTCTCTTTCTCCTTCCCTCCCCCTGCTTTGCATTCTCTCTAAAATTTACAAAAAAAAAAGGAGGAAAGAAAGAAAGAAAGAAAGAAAGAAAGAAAGAAAGAAAGAAAGAAAAAGAATGAACGAACGAACTGCTTAAAAAAAAAACTCGGAAAGTGTGGGGGCAAGGGACAGACATAAATACCACGCACCACACGGCCTCCCTGTAAACTGCCCCAGAAGATGGGGAGACATTCTTCCAGTCACAGCACCACACTCGAAAGCCCCCAGTGCCAGCACCAGAAAGCACACATGAAGGCCCAACCACGGACGTACGGGGCTGGAAGCCAGGCGCTCACGGATGACCCAGACCACAACGAAATGTGCCCCGTGCAGGGCGGCCACCCGGACAGCAAGGGGACAAGGACAGCCTGAGGCAGTGGCTCCGACCGCGACGCATCCCGTCAAGTCCTCCCTGGCATCCACGGCCACACACGGGGTCCTAATTAAGGGTCACGGAACTCAGGTGTCACGGGGGAGGACAGCGTTACAAAGGCGGAAAGGAGGAAAGCAGGAGGGACCCTGTGGTCTGGACGGGGCCAGAGTGGAACACACGTGCGCGTACGTCCCCACCTCCGTGCGCCGCGCAGCCCGCGGGCAGGGACACCCGAGTGCGGCGAGCATGCCCCTGGCTGAGCGATAACGGTCTCGCATCCAGCCTCCCGGGACAGACGCCCCGATGGGCCCGTGCAGGGGGTGGGGAGGGGGAGGCACACATGGCGAGCAAGCCCGCGAGAACGGAAGGAGGGTGGCGCGTCTATAAAACTACACGTTTCTGTCGCCGCGTCATCTAGAACGGCAGAAACGAGAAACACACAAACGCCCGCCAGCTGGTTTCGGAAGCTCCCTTTAAACGAAGCGCACTGACGGGGACGTGCCCCAGCTGTGTGATTAAGTGAAGGACCACAGCCGCCAAGCGTATGCAGTGCGAGGCCGTCCCGTGTCAGACTGGGAGCGAGGCAAACACCTGCACTTCCGCTTCCGCCCGTACCGAGCCCCGCGCCGCCCCAGGGAACACGCCAGAATTCGCAGCCTCCCTCTGCAAGGGCCTGGCGTCGTCTCAGGTCCGTGCGGACCACCCAAGTGCGTTCACAAACGCAGGCCCCGATCCGGCGCAGCGACGGGAAAGAACCCACGCGAAACCTACTTCGTCAGAAAGTCTTTCCCAAGAGCGACCCCAAGGCCAGAGTCGGCGGGTGCCGGACGTCTCTCGCACCCACCTATTTTGGGATGAGACGTTGGCAGTGCTGCTTCCGGGAAGGGTGCGATCTGGCAGCTGTCCTGATACCCTGGGTAGTGCGGCTCCGGGTGGCCGACTCTGCACGGGGGCTGCACGCCTGCCTCTTGCACTGTCGGGGACGAGAGGGACAAGACAGCCTTGGGACCCGGCTGGGGCCTGGCTGGGGCTGCACAGATTTTAAATCTCGACGAGTCTCCAGCTGCACCGTCCAAGGAGGTAGCTTCTGAGCCCCAGAAACGCGATGAATTGTTTGAATCGCTAGCATCCGGGATCTACCGGGTGACGTACAATGTTAAACGTTAACCTCCACTCTTTCCTCTTTCTGGACGCGGCTAGAAAGTGGAACATCTACAAGCACACGTGGCCTCGGGAGTCTCTGCCTCGCAGCCGGTCCACAGCAGGAGTCGGCAAACCGTGGGCATTTTCTGCCACAACTGATAGACCCGCACGCCTGCCCAGCGCCCGCCCGCGTACGCCAACCCGACGCCCCTGCTCCAGGCTGCTCCAAGCCCCAGGTTAACAGGGGTGACGCGTGTGGCCCACAGGGCAGGTGCCAAGGACAACTCACCCGTGGCTCCCGCGAAGACATCGCCCTGGGCCGGGCTCTCCGAGATGACGGCGGTGGCCTCCACGGTGGACGCCCGGTCAAAGGTCAGTGCGCCCGAGGTAGTGATCTGTCCTGAGGGGGTCACGGTGACTGGAAAAGCAGAAGCGCTTTTTACCACCGGCTTGACCACGGCGCACGCCAAAGCCTGGACCCAGCACGTGCCCCAGGCACCTCTGCAGGGGCTGGAGAAGACCAGGGACCCCGCACCTCTGACGGGAACCAGGGCCAAGGCGGCGGGCTCTCTAGGACACCCTGCTCGCATCTGAACCGGCAACAGAGGCACGAGCTGCCTTGTTGGAAAACAAAACATAAAGTTGGAAGTAACTGCGAGACTCCTTTGTGGCTGGAATTAAGAAAGACGTTCCCAGAGGTTGGGGCACCCGGGTGGCTCAGTCAGTTGAGCGTCTGACTTCGGCTCAGGTCGTGATCTCACGGCTCACGAGTGTGACCCCACGTCGGGCCGTGCGCTGACAGCTCGGAGCCTGGAGCCTGCTGCGGATTCTGTCTCCCTCTCTGTCCCTCCCCCACTTGCACTCTGTCTCTCTCAAGAATAAATGTTAAAAAAAAATTAAAATAAAAAAAGATTCACAGAGGTTGAAGACGAAAGCAGACTTGCCCCCACAGCCCTTCATGCTGCCCCATCCCCTTGGCCGCAGGAACCACAGAGAGAGAGCGCCGGGGTGGGAGGGCAGGGGCGGGGGCGAGGGGTGGGGGGACCGCTCTCTGTAGATGCTTGTTCACAGCCTCGGGCACAGGCGCTGGCTGCAGACACCTGTCTCGTCCCTGCCTCGCCCCACTCCGGTTCACACACAGCCAGGGTTTCCCTCCGTCCACCTGGTCCCCACTCCGAGACAACCGTGTGAGGCATCTGGACATGGGGGCTGAGCGAAGGTGTTCCTGCAGATGCCCCCTCCCAGAAGGCATGGCTCCTGGTTCGTTCCATTAGGAGACACCTGCCGGGGGCACGCCAGGGAGTCTACGGAGATGAGGAAAACCCCCCAGGGCGGCCCCCACAGAACAAGGGAGCCCCAGGGGTTGGAGGGGCCGCGGCTCCGCCTCGTTCAAACTCACAGGCGGTGGCGGCGGTGGCGGGAAGCAGCGTGATGTTCTTGGGGGGCTCCTTCTTCACGGGGGTCGCAGGCGGCTCATTCTCCTTCTTGCGCCTTTTGTAGGGGACGAAGAGCCTGACTGGGCCGCTCTGCGGGGAGAGGCGCAGTGAGACAGGGCCAGCGCTGTCCCCGCGCCCGTCTCTGCCCACACTGGGGGGGGGGGGGGGGGGGGGCCACAGCAGGACCACGGGCGGGAAGCTGCAGAGGCCCGACCTCTCTGCAGGCCCCAAGGTCCCTGAGGGACAGAAAAGATTCTTTCTAAAGGAATACACGAAAAGCAGTGTTTAAAAACAAGATAACGTTCGTCAACACACAGGATTCCCAGGGACTGCTAGAAGACAGAAAACAGAGAACGACCCGGCAAAGGAGAGCCTCTGCCCCACGGGACAGAACATTCCAGCAGGACTGAAGAGGCTTTGGGAACAGACGAGAGGAGTAGCAACGGCAGAAGCCAGCCCTGCACCTGCCACCTGGCTGTCCAGCCTCAGGCAGGAGGGGAGGCCAGTCTCTGGGGTCGCAGCCCTGCCCCGGCGGCGGTCCCCCGAGGCCACCCGAGCACATGGCGCCCTCCGCTGTGTGAGCATAAAGGGGGTCCTCGGAAGCCCTGGGTCGTGCCTGCTGGCCATTTTCTTCTGTGTGGCTCTCACGTCCCGTTTCTTTGCAAGTCTTACAACGTTTTCGCGAAAGATGGACGCTTTAGTGATGCACTGTAGCGACACTGAGACGGACTCCTTCTCTCCAGGGTTCCTGCTGCTGATCAGGTCAGCAACCTGGCTGTCCCCAGGCAGCAGGGAGGGTGTCACACCCAGCAGGGGCTGTGCTGTCCCCCGGCAGACTGCTCACGGCTCCGAGGCCTGGGGGCAGATCCAACTGCATTAGGGCTCCTTCGTGGGGAGTTTTTGAGGCAAATCTTTGAGGTCTGTTCTTATCCCAGACGGATTCTTCTTAGCCGCCACCTTCCCTACTTCTCCGGTTTAGCGGGTTGCTCTCACTGCCGACCAGCCGCCTCTCCAGGGCTCGAGTCCACGTGGCGAGGCTCTAGAGCTGGGGGGAGGACGCTGGTGGCACGGTCTTCCTGCCCTGCCACTCCTGGGGGTGGCCTCTGCCCTCAGAGAGGAGGCTGGTGAGGGAAGGAGCCCCCAGTCTCTTGGCCACACCTGCCCAGAATTTAGTTTCTGCGACTCAGAACCAGGGCTGGAGATGTCCCGGTAGGCGGAGGGAGGCCTAGGCCCCCAAGTTCTCCCCTGTGTTTTCTTCCCAAAACGTGGGTTTCATGTTTCGGATAAATTTGGATCTGTGACCCATTTTGAATTCATCTGCACATGAAATGCCAGGTTGGGGCCGAGAAGCATTTCTACGCCGAGTGCAGCTGTCCCCACCGCCACGCAGCCGACACCCTCGAGTGCAAGTGCACCCGCGGCCCCGCCGACCCCTCGCCCTGCCGACGCGCACGTCTCCGTCACAACAGCAGTGGGAAAGGTCCTCAAGGGCTGGGACCCCTCCGACTTCAGTCTTTTCCTCCAAATTGCTCTGGCTGTCCCGCTTCTTTGCCTTTCTTACCGACTATAAAACCAGCTTGTTTAAAGCTCCACAGAGCCCCGCAGGGATTCCGAGGAACCGTGTGGAGCCTGCAGACCGTGAGGGCAGCGCCCGAGCCCTTCCTGGGCCTCCAACCCCGGCCACGCCGCCTCGGCTCAGGGCTTCCCGCGTTTCTTTCCACAGCCGGGTCTAGGTGTGTCGCACACGCATCCCTCACGTGTCCTGTTTACACCCGTCTCCACGTTCTCCAGCAACTGCAAAGAGTGCTCGCAAGTTTTCTAAACTCCCTAACGGGACGATTCCCTCCTACTCTCTTCCCCCTACGAGATCTCAGAGTGCTCTCCCTGGTAGTTTCTCCAAGTGAACTTGAAAGCTACTTCATTTTCACAAAAATATCCCATTGTTCACTCCACGAGAATATTTAATCCATACACGAACTAGACGATTTGAGGATATTTCATTTTCCACCCAAGACTGTGATAGGTCTCTCCAATTACATCTCCTTTCAAATCTTCTAAAAATTAACCAGATAGCTCATCAAAGTAAAACCAGGATATCTCGTTGAACAGCTTTCTAGTTCACTTGAAAACATCTCAAAGTAGAACTTAACAGTAAGGAAGGCTGAAACCAAACTAAGACATTCAGACACTACACGTTACTCTCACGTTTTTGAAAGCTACACAGCCACAAAGGTTAAAATCAATGAAAACGTTCATTCTCTTTTTGAAACTGTTAGTTGAGAACATAGAAATGTTTCAAAAGACCTTAAAAGCCCCTCGTAATTTCAACGTAGTACTTTTAGGACATAACGTTAAAAAACACAGGATGTAAGACAGCACACACGTACTCCCCACGACCGTAAAGAACACGGTGTGCTCCGTTTTGGGGTTAAGATGGTGACGCTGGAGCGAGTTCCCCGCCTGCGCCACCTGCAGCATCAGAGCGACGCCAGAGACGCAGAGTTTGAGAGAGAAACGTGACAGCCCCTGGATCGGCTGCAGGGGCGCCAGAGCCGTGTGCGGGGCAGGGCGTGGGGGCATCGCAGCGGCCCTGCCCGCCCACGCGCACCCCGGCCCCACCGGGTGGACCCTCCCCCCCGCCCCCCGGCCGCTCACCAGGGTCATGTCGTCACAGCAGGCGGCACAGGTGCATGAGGCAGCGTGAGGGTTTAAGATCCCGTCCTGAAATTCAGAGAAGACACGGTACGTGAGAAAGTCGCCTTTCGGCAGCTCTACGGCGTGTCTGTCGCTCATAAACACAAAACCCTGTCGCTTCCAGAAACACCTCTTCCTCGCACTTCCCTGTTGTACGAGGCGGTTATCGGCGGCAGGGTCCACCGAGTCCCTTCTGGGAGGTGAAGACGCTACGAGCGTTATTTCTTGACCAACACGCAAAGCGCTACCTGCAAAGAGCAGTGAGAAGCCCGCCCCTCTCACGATGGGTAAACCGGGGTTGGGCGGGGGGGGGGGGGGGGGGGGGGGGTCAGCGTCTGGGAAAGGTCACGCGCCTCCAGGGGAAGCTGCGGTGTTGCCTCAGGCACTCCTGGCAAGCAGCGTAGGCACCGAATGCGTGAAACACCAGGACACTAGGCGAGGTCACCTGCCCGGGACCAACGACCAGGCGGCCTCTGTCTGACCGCACGTGCCGGCCACGCGTCGGGGCTGCCGTGGGGACCCCCCGCTGTAGCTGCGGGGGACGGCGCGCACACACCTGAATGAGGCACTGAAGCGGCCTGCCCGCGTAGCGGATGCTCCTCTTCCAGTCCTTACTGCTGGCTCTTCCGGCCACGGCTTCGAACTCAGTCGGGCTGTACCAGTTCTCCCCCTGCTTGATGCATCGGCCCCGGCCGCCTGAAGTGACACGCAGGACCAGCAAGTGGCCGCACCGCCCGCCCCCAGCGGCCTCGGCTGGCTCTTCCTCAGATGGGCCGCAAACGCCACCGCCCCCCTGCCGGGCCCGCGTGACCCGACCCCCCCTCCCCCACGGCCGGCCCGCAGCAGGCAAGCCCCCGCCACGAATCCACACTCGCAGGCCCACCGCACCTCCCCGCCCCACTGTCCACGGCCACCGCGAGCTCACCCTGGTCTCACGATGACCTCCTGCCACCTGCCCCACCCCGGGAACTCTCCCTGTGGGAACTCCTCTTCCCCCGCTTTCCCCCCTCCACGGGTTGCTGCGTCTTCTCACTGCGTCCCCGTCACGCCCCAAACCTCTCCACGGCCCCAGCTCTAGTGCCCGGGGCCGTGAGCCACGTCCGCCCCGGCACGGCCCACACGTGTGTGGGGCCGCGAGGGGACGGGCGCCTCACCTGAGCCGAGCCTGCTCTTGAACAGCGTGCCGCTGATGTTCCGGCAGCGCACGGGCAGCTCGCTGTCGTACACCGAGGGGTCCCAGTTATATTTGGTTCCGCCTCGCTCCTGGCCGGGAGCTGCAGGAGTCGGAGGGCACTGAGGGCCTTGGGCAAAGGAAGCGTTTTGAGAGTAAGAGACGCCGGACGCACCCAAGATAACCAGGCAAGTACAACCACGCCGACTGGCTTATAACGGCGGGTCGTCCGGCTGCCCACAGACCACCCCGACTTAGCGGCACCAGGCAGCTCTTTCTCGGCTCGTAAAACCCCACTTTCTCTCCTTAAACAGGAACATTTATCTTACGAATTCACCACAGAAATAAACAGGTCGCCCCCAGCATGAACTCCACAAGCGCCCAGGTGTGCTGGCACCTGGAGTGAGGGGTGCAGCTGGCCCCTTCAGCCCCGCCGTCTCCACGATGCTCCCGTCCGTGTGCACGACAATCAGCGTGGCCTTCTCTGTGTTCAGGCTGTCCCCGATCTGCAGGGCTGTCCTGCCAGACTGGAGGAAAGAACGTTCCGTGAGTCTCCCAGACAAACAGCTGCGGGGCCTGCCACTCGGTGCGACGGGACATGGGCCTCGCTGACCGTCACCGACAAGGGCGCCAACCGTGCCTCCGTGGGCTCTTTCAAGATGCCGCTAAAAGACCTAAACACGGGCGCCCGGGTGGCTCAGTCGGTTAGGCGGCTGACTTCGGCTCAGGTCACGATCTCCCAGTTCATGGGTTCAAGCCCCACATCGGGCTCTGCGCTACAGCTCAGAGCCTGGAGCCTGCTTCAGATTGTGTCCTTCCCACCCCCTGTCTCCCAAAAATAAACATTAAAAAAATTAGAAAATAAAAAAAAGACTTAAACACAGAGCCAAGAACAAGAAAAGACACTGCCATGTCTGGGTGGCTCTGAACAAATGCTCACTTACCAAAGTTAAAAAAAACAAATGTGTCCCACACACAAGGCCCGGAAACAGAAAGAGCCCTCACGTCTACCTGAGCAGCTCCTGCAAGTTCACAGGTCTTGAGGGAGGGTTCTGAGGGACCCAGTCCACAGGCACAGCCAGGGTCTGGGGCAGGACTCTCTTCTCATGCTCATGCCCCACACACAGCTCTACTGATGGCCACCAGACGCCAGGGCCTCCCCAACCACACTGCTCACACACCTGTCCACAGTGGCCGGGTGCTATCGGGACAGCACCTACTTCCTCTGGGGCCGCCTGGCCCTGCCCTTCAAGCAGCCCTACCCCCGCCCTCCTCCCCCATCCCTGCATGAGCCAGACGCCCTTCCCTGTCCTTGCTGGAGGAGAGACCCACCCCGCTGTCTCTAGGAGCACGTTGCTCAGATCTCTGGCAAACTCAAGGCTTTGCCCAGAGAGTCCTGGGGTGGATGACACTCTAAGCAGCCTGCTCACACCCACCATTCTGGGACGTTCTAACACTTGCATGGTCAGAGCATGGAAGCAATGAAGGCAAAGTGAGAAGACGTTTCCTAAAATCTGAAAATCCATCAGGGGGGTGAGTACACCTCCTCGCGGAGCTGAGGGACCCCCACCCATGAGCACACGCATACCTGCACACGCACCCAGAGCCGGGGCTCATCACCCAGAGGGTCAGGGCCTCAGTAAGGGTGTTGCACTGCTCGTGTCTGAATCACTAAAGACACACAACTCTCTACTGAAAAGAGGGAATGTTCTGTGTTCATTTACGAATCACAAAGTATTTTCCTTATTATTTTTTAAATGTTCATTTTTGAGAGAGAGAGAGAGAGAAACTGAGCAGGGGAGGGGCAGAGAGAGAGAGAGAAACAGAATCGGAAGCAGGCTCCAGGCTCTAAGCTGTCAGCACAGAGCCTGACGCGGGGCTCAAACCCATGAACCGTGAGACCATGACCCGAGCTGAAGTTGGACACATAACCAACTGAGCCACCCAGGTGCCCCAAAGTATTTTCCTTATTAAAGCCAATGGAATACACATATATTTGAGACCCCCCCCTTGTCAGTTTCGTCTCCGGACCTCCCTGTCCTCAGAGCCCGCTGCAAGGACCATGCCCAGGAGGCACGGTCCAGGCTGTGCCCTGGTTCCCTGACCCTCTGGCTCCAACCCCTTCTAGAAAAGAGGACAAGCCAGAATCTGCTTCTGGGAAAGAGAGACCCGTTGGAGGCATGAAGTTGTCAGCTGGCTATCAGCTTGTATGCATGCTGACACCCTAAGAAATAAAGCAAGTTTCTCAAGTCTGTACTCTGCTATTAAAATTAAGAGGGTGAGTCTGCTGTTTGCTGCCATTCCAATGATAGCAGCTTTGCTTGCAGGTGTGTAGAGTCCTAGGTGTGTGATTAAGGCTAAAATAAAGAGAAACGGTAACTAACGGTTCTGGCAAAGCTCCAGGAGAGTCCCCCATTGTGTGGTTGTCGGGCAAGGATGGGAGATCACAGCACACTCCTCCTGGCGCCCACACAGCCCTGTGCAGGGCCTCTGGGGGAACCGGGGTCAGGGAGGTCACACTCTGGGGTCTGGGGAAAAGTGCTCACGGAGCGGCTTACCAGGACGTGTCCCGAGAGTGAGGCGGCATTTGCCACCGACGTGGTGAAGACGTTGTCTGCAGAGGCGCCCACGTTGGCCACGGTCACGGTGGTCACCTCTGCAACACAGAAGCCTGATTCAGCACGCCATCAGAGCCAAGGGCCTCCCACCAGGGCCCCAAAACAGCATTTCCCAAACAGGTATCTGCACTTTCAACCACGGGACTCCCAACATTCTTACACAAAGTGCTCACTCCACATTTCTGGACCACAGTCTAAGCAATCTGGGCCTTAGAAAAAGAAAAGAAAGAGGCAGCTCTCCAGCCCACTAGAGCCTTTTATTCACAGTGAAAACCCGCCCCCGCCACGCTCCCACTGAGCTGGCAGCGGGCTCTGCCAAACTGCCCCCGGGCTTCTCGTTCCCTTTAGCATAAAACCATACACCAAGGTTCCAGGAGTCCGGTGACCATCCTGTGGCCAGGCTCAGGCGGAGCTCCCTCCCTTCCTGGCACCCTCTCGAAGGTCAGCACAGGCCAGGGCTCAGGTCTCTCCTGCCTCCTCCTGGACCCCCTCTCCCATTCACTGCCCACGGAGAGGCTTTCCCGCCAGCTCCTTGGCTGGGCAGGCGGTCCCCTCTGTCACAGAGCATTCTAGAATGGCCCATGAATAGGGCAGTCTCTGACTTGGGAAATGCTCACAAGATACTGGTGGAAAGAGTCCTGCATATTCCACTAACCCAGCGCCCACCAAACTGCACTGAAAATAGCTGTTCCCCTGTCTGCTCCTCCAGCAGACCACAGCCTACGTCCCTGTCTGAACTCACGCTCAGGCCAAGCAGCTATAAGGCCCGAGAAGAGGCGGCCCCAGAGAGGAGACACATCCTGCCGAGTTACCTGCACCTGGAAGGTATCTAACCTCAGCAACTTAAAAAAGTTTTAATGCTTCCACGTATGCAAAAACACAACTATCAAATTCTGCGGATAAAAACACGCAACGCCAATACATTTCTCTGATGCCGTGACGAACTATATCATGTTTCTTTTCTGCATCCAGAAAACATACGCAAAAAGCAAAAAAAAAAAACAAAAAAAAAAACAAAAAAACAACAAAAAACTGAAGAAAACTGCACGGTCCGAAGTCCCAACATCAAAGCAGAGTTTAGCGATGAGAACCAAATACTCTAATAGCCACAAAGCCTTCTTCCTTCTTTTGTGAGGACCCCAGACAGACCACACACAGACCAGCAGCTCTGGGGCAGCAGGCCAAGTCCCCCCGCCTGCAGCTGCTTAGGGCTGGATAAACACCGGAGTGACAGGACCACCGGGACACAGGCTGCTGGCTCCTTAGGGGAAAGAGCCTGACAACACGTGCCGTACCGGCAGTAACTCAAGGATGCACTTCCTGGGTCCCCACACTCAGCTAGGGAGCTCCCAGCTGGGAAGGGATACAACACTTGGGAAAGTCTCTACCTTCTTTGGGATGGCGATCTGGGAAGGCACTACTCCTAAAGGAGGCTTTGGGGCACAGTCTGAGGCTCCACGGGTCATGACACTTGAGAACGAGAATGTTCTGTGTGGCAAGAAACAAAACCATGGGCCAGTTTTCCCCTGGGAAAGGAGCTTGCCAGGAATGGTAGGGGGAAGGGAGGATCCATAAAGGAGATGGGATGTGGGGGGCCAGGGACGGACCAGGAGGGGAATCTAAGGAGTCAAAGCATGATGCCGACCTCTGCTCCCAAAGGCTGCAGGGCCTCCCAAGCTGGGTGAGCATTGCCTTGCTCCCCAGCTCTCAGGTCACCCCTGAACTGGACCTTAGGATTCCAAGTGACCAGACACACCCAACCTCAGGCTGCTCCAGGGCAAGATCCATGTCTGATCCCCACTCCCCTAATCTTCCCAGCCTCCCTTGTCACCAGCACCAGGGACAGAGAAGACAAGCAGGGCAAGAGGCAGGTGCTGAGAAGGTTCTGGAAGGAGCGCAGGGTGCTCTGCAGGAAGGAACGGGGTTTGCACAAGATAAACGGGTTCGGGAAGCATGTTCAGGGAAGTGTGCACACTGGGCAGGGTCAGGCTGGTCACATGGGGCAAGCGTGCAGGAATGGCAGGGCACACGAGGTAGGTGTGAGGCATGCGAGAGGCACGTGCTCGGAGAGAAGGGCGCAGGCTGGTCCCCAGGGCGCGCGCAGCGGGCGGTGGGCGCGGGGCTGGCGTGGGCTGCTTGTGTGCGGTGTGTGCGGGGCAGGTGCACACAGGTGCACGGGTTTGTGTCTGGGGCCGGCGCGCGTGGGTCAGGTGCGGACAGGTGCATGGGCTGCGTGGGGGGGGCAGGTGCGCACAGGTGCCCGGGTCGTGTGCGCGGGCGGGCGGCACTTGCCTGCGAAGGCTGCGGCCGCGGCGGCCTCGTCGGGACCCGGCAGGGCCTCGGCACCCATGTCCATGTGCCCGGACTCGGCGGCCATCACCGCCACGGCCGTCACCCGCCGAGTCTCGCGCTCTGCCTCCGAGTCTCCGTCCTCCTCCGAGTCCTCGTCCCTGCTGAGCACCGGCTCCTCCGCCTCGCCTCCTGCCGCGGCCGCGGCCGCCGCCGCAACAGCGGCCGCGGCCGCCACCGCCGCCGCCTCGGCCAGGCCCAGCTGCTTGGCGGCCGAGTCCGAGTCCTCCATCCGGACTCCGCCGAGCCCGCCCGAAGGCGCCAGCCGGGGCCGCCCGAAGGCCGGGACGGAGCCCGAAGCGCGCAGCGCGAGGAGGGCCGCCCGAGCCGGGCCGAGCCGAGCCGAGCCGGGCCGAGGCCGCCCGAAGCTGCCAGCCGAGCCGAGCCGAGCCTGCCCGAAGCCTCCCGCGCCGCCGAGCCGAGGCTGCCCGAACAGGGGCCGAACCGGCACGAAGCGGCCCAGTCGAGCTCCGCCGACGGCCGAGAGTCCGGAACCGAGGAGGGCCGAAGCGGCCCGAAGTGCGGAGCCGAGTCTGCCCGAACTGGTCCGAGGCTGTACGAGGGCTTCCGAACGGCTCTGCGCTAACCCCTCCTCAGCGCCTGGGAGGCCGCGCCACCCTTCGTCCCCCGCAACAGGGTCGCCGACTGTGGGGCAGAATCTCGCCGGCCTCCGACGCAGCGCGGCCGGGCCAGGAGAACCTTTCGTCGCAGGCTCCGCCCACCCCCGCCTCGAGCGGGAGCCGAGTCCGTCCGAGGTGAAGCCGAACAGAGCCGAGCGTTGCCGAGCGCCGCTACTCGGAGCCTCGGCTCTCCGCCTCCGCCTGTACGAAAGTGCCCGAGCGCTGCCGGACGGGTTGATCGGGCCTCGGCCGCGGATCGGAATCAACTCCCGAAGCGCGGCGAGGTCGGGCCCCTTCGGGAGCAGAAGCGAAAATGGCCGAAGGGACGCGAAGAGCGCGGAGCCGAGAGACTGCCGGGATCGCGGCGGACTGGGCGGGCGGGGCCGGGCCGCAAGATGGCGGCCGCGCGGCGAGGTGAGGGCGTGGGGTGGGCGGCTTGGGGGCGTCAGGGGGCCGCGAGGGTCTCGGGACTGCGTGGCGCCCGTCGGCCGGAGGCTGGGGCTGGGACTCCGGGCGGCGGGGGCAGAGACCATCATGCCGGGAAGGGGGGGCCGGTTCGCTTTGGTTCTTTCTGGTGTCGGAAAGGCCGACCAGTCTGGGGTAGCTCGTGGTGGTTGCGATTCCGCGGTTTTGAGTAGATTCGCGAGGTGAGGCCCCGGGCCCGTTGAGAGCCTCTTCCCCCTCCCTGGCCTCACGTCGCGTGTCCTGCTACCACCTTTCCGTGGCCGGCCCCCGGTTTTGCGCAATGCGCGCGGTGGCGGCAGGGGACAAGGGCCAGGGCAGGGGACAGGGGCACGGGGACAGGGCCAAGGGGCTGGCAGCAGGGGCAGGGGACCGGCGGCCGAGGGCCGGGGCAGGGGCAGGGGCAGGCAGCAGGGGCGTAGGCGTCGGCCCGGGCTGGCTGCAGTGTGACCCGTGAACTGCCACACTGCCCTGCGCAGCGGCTGCGCGCTCTCCAGAGAGCGAGGGCGGCCCGTGTGCCGTGAGGCCCAGGCGCCCAGGGAGCTGGCGGGGGCCCCGCAGGTCGGGAGGCACCCCGTCCCATTGCCAGCAGCTTTGTGTCCGAGACAGAATGCTGGGCAATGCGGCAACCCCCCGGAAAGCTGGTCCCCGCCAGCGTGTGCTTCAGTCGTACAGATCCCCGCCCCCCCCCCCCCCCCCACCCCACCCCCCAGGCGTTGACTCCTGGAACGCCCAGTGAGTTGCTGGCAGACAGGTGGGCATAGCTTATCTTGGGCCGCGTCCTGCCCGGGTCTCCAGGGTCTGTGCCCATGAGTGTGCCACTTACGGTGCTGACCACTCAGTCAACATAGCAGCTGATGTGTGCACCGCTTGGGTAAGAAAAGTGCGGGATGGGATGGGGGCTGTGCTACTCTGGGTTGGGGTTGTCTTTGTGGTCGCCATCGCTCAGATAAAAAAGCCCACTTTGCACACCCCAGCTGTCAGGAATTACTTGCGGGGAAGACAGAGACGAGGGAGTGCGCTGGGCAGCAAGCGGGACGTCCTGCAAAGAGGTGGTCTCCGTTATCCGTGTGCTTGAGGCAGAGCAGAGCCGTCTCGTCACACCTTTGTGAACGGCCGCTGCTAGTGAGACGTGTTTCCGTTTGGTGAAAAACTAGGTTTACGCCGGGGCAGGATCCCTGTGCACACCTCGTCTGTCACCTCGGGGACACGTTCGTTCTCCGCACCCCCACGTGTACTCCTGACACCCCTGTTCAGAGACACACTGTCACTACAGTAAATCATTTACCAAAAAAATGTTAGGTCCCGAGAACCACTGCTGTATTTAGTCACAATGAGCCGTTATGGGTCTGAAACCCTTAGAGCCGCCAATCTGATTACAGCTGCCTTTAACGTTAATTATGTAAAATCCTGTGTCACGTAAGGTTTTTGTGCAGCCTTTGTTCCCGAGCTGCCACGGTTCTAATCCATCACAGTGGCCAGCCGGCAAGTAGATCTGAAGGGTCTGAAGCCGGCCTTCAAGAGAAGAATCAAAAGGGAGGAAACCCCCAGTTCACATGAAATCCACCCGATACCGACAAGTATCTAGGCAGCGGAGCTTAGCTACAGCCTGGAAAAGAACAGGCCGGGTTTCAGGAGCACACCGCCTGTAACGTGATGCAAGCTTATAAATGACCCGTGCTCCACTGGCCCTCCCCTGGCTGCCTCTCCTCGAGGCTGAGTTCTCATCTCTGTCCCTAATTCCCTGGGCTGACCCATTTAGGACCCTGCCCAAGTGAGGCACCACAGAAAGCCCAGATCTACTCACCGGATCACCGGGGCTTGAGAGGGAGTGGGGCTGGAGAGAAGACCGGCCAGGCTGGTTCCCATCGCTGGTCCGCTTGCCGCCCGGCTGTATAGCTCAGGCCTCCTAGAGGGTCCATTTGGCAAAATTTCAGTCATTGCTGATGTTTCTACGTGTCACAAACGTGCCACTGGTGTGAGCCTCTTCACACGGGAAATCTGCCCCAGGACACATTCGATGGGAGGATTAGAGACACTCAACACCTGTGATTCCAAGACCACTTCACGGGGAGAGAGGCTGTCAGCCTAGGAGGAGGGAGACCTGTGGCTGCCGCAGGTTGGGAAAAGGCCCAGGAGCCACAACAGTGCGAGAACTTGGGTTGCCGCTTCAGGAAATCCGTATCTGAGGGATATTTGGGGCCATGTGTGAAATTCCGGAGGAAAGCAGGGTCTCTCATCAACCACACACACAAAAAAAGGATTCGTACCCTGAATCGGAAAAGGTTTTCCTCTAGTTCTACCCACGTGGTAAATGTACAGAAACCTCAGAAGATGAGAAGAGCTGTCCTCTGTCTGTGTCCAGGGCGCAGTCCTTCCCTGTCCCGGCTGAGCTCAGCTCAGCCACAGACAGAGCCTTCTCCTCCTCTCCACCTCTGAGCTCCCAAGTACACGCTCCGGCCCAGCCTCAGCTTTCGAAAAGCCAACGGTCAGATCCTCGGATGGACAACCGCAGGCCCAGATAAACGTGGCTTCTTTCTGTAAATATGGGATCGCAGAATGGAGCCGGGGTCCTGGGTCAGCGTTGGACATGGCCCAGGAAAGCATCCGGGTTGGACCTGGGGCCTCCCTGACGGGTACTTTCTTTTCTAGGGAGAGCTTCATCCGCGGTGGTATCCTTCTGCTGTGCCCACGTGTCCCTGGTGGGCCTCCACAGCATGGTTCCTGAGGGCTGGTTTGCCGGACTCTTGAAGTCAGCTCCGAGTTTCTGCTTTCTGCCCCCACCTTTTCTATAAGTTCTGAGTAGAAATTCCACGTTTCAGTGGGAGGGACGGTCACTGACAGATGCAGAGAGTTCTAGGACTTCCTCCAGTGGAGTGTGCTGGCTCCATCACCCTCCTTCTAGGCCCTGCAGCTTGAGTGGGTGGCTGCCTGCCTCCCCCAGGCCCATCTGCAGCAGAAGAGCAAAGACCCCTCGGTCTGAACACTTACAGAGTCCTTTTATGCAAGCAGACAGGAAGTGTACAGAGCTCGGGAAAGTTAGTGGACATGTAACTGCCCCCCCCCCCAAGAGAATACGTTTTCTTTGAAGGAAATGAAAATAATTCATTATTTTCAATCTCATAACCTGGGCCCGGATCAGGGTGGTGCCCGCAAGGAAGCCCGGCCATCCTGCCCGCAGTTACCAGGGACACGCCCAGCCCTCTGGTTCCAGGATAGGACATCTGTGACAGGGGAGGAGTGTGGGCGGAAGCCTCCGCAGGCAGGGAGCCGGTGGCCGGGTCTCCATGGCCACCCGCAGGTGCCTACACTGGGCCTGCCTGTGTCGGGCCCCTGGGAAGACGGGGCGGAGCTGGCCCCCTGGGGTGGACGCACTGCGAGGCTCTCTGGGTCTGCCTGGGACTGGGAGTCCTTAACCGAGTCCTTAACCACTGGCCAGCTCTCGTCCGTCTCCCTGCAAGTGCTGCTCTACCTGAGTGGGGGGTATTATGCCCTGTATTTCCTGGCTACGCTCCTACTGATCATATATAAAAGTGAGTCTTTTTTAATGTTTGCTCTCGAGAGAGTGGGGGAGGGGCAGGGAGAGGGAGGCACAGAATCCGAAACAGGCTCCAGGCTCCCCAGCTGTTAGCACAGAGCCCGACGCGGGGCTCGAACTCACAAACCGTGAGGTCGTGACCTGAGCTGAAGTCGACCGCTTCGCCGACGGAGCCACCGGGCGCCCCATAAAAGTGAGCCTTAATCACAGAGGCACATGGGAGGCGCCCCTGCCACTGGCCCCCATAACTGGAGTTCTGCTCTGTTGCCTGTTCTCCAGGTCGGGTTTTCAGTTATCCTTGTCCTTACCTGGCTCTCGACCTGACTCTGCTGTTTCTGATGGGGATTCTGGAAGCAGTTCGGTTGTACCTGGGTGAGTCGACTGAAGACCGTGTGGTACTTAGGGTCACAGAATTACTAGCTTACGCTCTGGGAGCCTTCAAACATCTATCCCTTTATAACGTGGTTCTTAGAGACACTTTTGATGTCAACCGCTTAACCACTTGCTTTGCAAGCTCGCCTTACGACGCCATTAAGTATTAATTAGTTTATTCAGAAGCTTTACTCAGGAGACAAGTAATACTGGGAGCAGCACCCTTGGGAGGGGCACGTCTGTTTGGGAGTCCTGCACAAGCCACAAGGTGACCGACAGCACTGAGATCGGAACCCAGCTGAGCCAATTGACTCAGGGGCCCCCAAATCTCCACCTCACCTCCTGCCTTCTGTTGGCCTCAGCAGTCTGGAGAGGGAGGATCTGAAGTGTTCTCCAGGCGACGGAGCCTGGAAGGGGAGGAGGGCCCCCGGAGCCTGCTCAGTCCAGGCCACTGCAGGTGCCCTCGGCCAGCTCCCCATTTATATTCTCCCAACAGCGTGAGCTCTGCCGTCTATCGCACCCCACCCTGCTCCGGCCAGGGCTCGCCACACAGGGTGCACACGGCTTCCAGCCCCATCTCGTCCCTGCTGCCTTCACGGCCACAGGCACACATGTGCCAGCACGTCTGTGTTCTAAAACAGGCTCACACCATGCGTGTTCTGATGGGTGTAGGAAATGTTCCCTCTGTTGGAATAGCAGAGGGAGCCGATGGCAGCTGACACTTCCAGGCCCTGGCACATAGCACGTTCTGCCTGCACACGTACGCCAGGGTGCCCCATCACCAGTGGGGACACAGGCACATGCCATGGTCATCAGACCCTCCGGACTCTGGTGGACAGAAGCAGGTCTCCTGGGCCATCACGGACGAGCCCACAGACCTGGGAGGGGGACAGAAGGTGCTGGGATTGCGGGGCGCCTGTCCTGCCTGTCCCTGCCCAGGCGCCTCGGACACCTGCAGTCAGGGATCAGCGTTTCCTGTGACTGACCTATTTGTCTGTAAAATGCCGTGCTGGTTTGTTTTTTGTTTGTTTGTGTTTTTTTTTTTTTTTACAAGTGTGCATGAGACCTTCCAGAACTGATCTTAGCCCAGAGTAAAATATTTTTGGAAATTTTAAACAAAATCTCCTCAATCCACTTGGAATTAGGGAAAGGTGTCAGAATGCAATTGGGATCATTCTTAGAAAACCAAGTTCCCTCTCCCACCCCGACAACTGACCCAGAGACTAAGGTTCAAAAATTACAACTGCACTTGGTTTTATCCTCACTGGGGAGAGCACACCCCTCGGCAGCACTTTTGCTTTGTGACATTTCCTGAGTGATGTGGTGGCCACCATGGATCCTTTCCCTGGGAGCCGTCAGCCCTATGTCCAGGGGGATGTGCTGGCGATGAGCTCGCGTCTGGCCTCCCTGCAGCCTCGGGGCCGTCCTGGGTGCTCGTGGGTCCGAGTAGGCGTCCCGGAGCCCGGCACCCACTCGTCTGTTTGTCCCCCTCTTCAGGCACCAAGGGCAACCTGATGGAGGCCGAGGTGCCGCTGGCCGTCAGCCTGGTCCTTACAGCGGGTGGCGCCCTGCTGTCCACCTACTTCCTGCTCTGGCAGACCCTGGTGCTGCGGGCCGACTCCACCCTCAGCGCCGCGCTCCTCGCGCTCCACGGCCTGGAGGCCGTCCTGCAGCTGGTGGCCATCGCTGCCTTCGTCAGCTAGGCGGGCAGCACCCGGCTTTGCCGGGCAGGACAGCTCTGCACAGAAGCCCCCGCCTGGGAGCTCGGCCGTCTCCTCCCCCAGTGCTGGACGGAAGGGCACCGGTGTGGACGGGTAGGACGGTTTGGAGCGGTTTACGAATTTTGGGTGGTGGGGTGGTCAGGAACCCAGGGCAGAGCAGAGAGCCGGGGGAGTTGCCGGGAAGAGCCTCACGAAGGGTCGGGAAGGGGGACCGCGGGAACATCTGCTCAGGCCCCGCTTTTGGCTGCTGAGGATCTCCCTCCGGCAGCTGCCCTGACCCCCGACCCAGAAGGGAACAGGCCCTTGGGAAAGGAGGTGGCCGAGCTGTGGCCACAAACCACCGTTCCCTGCCGGGAGGAGCAGCCTGGCCGTGTCTTGCCGGTTCCCCCGTGGGTGTGAGGGCGCAGGCCGGGGCGGTGCGTGTTCCGTACCCACCGCGCTGCTGCTCTGCCGGGGGCTCCAGGGGCAGCATGCGAAGCGGGCAGCCAGGCCCCGGGCTGCTTAGGAACCGTGGGCCCTGGTGTCCGGGGGGATGTTGGCAGCTGCGGCTCCTCTCCCCTGGGGGCTCCTGAAGGAAGGACGGGCCGAGACCCTGGCACTGACGGGAGGGAGGCAGGGAGTGGGCCAGTGGCGAACGGCCCTCCACTGCCCCAGCCTGGGGCCTCAGTGCCCCCTCGTCCAAGCCTCAGTCGTTAAAATGCCAGGGACGTTTGCACTGTGCTCCTCGCATTCTGTCTGTGCCTTCTTCCCCCTTCGCGGATCGTAATGGCTCCCGGAAGACACTGAGCTCCTGCTCCCGGGGACCTTCACCTGTTCACGCTGTGCACCATCCACATCTGGAACAAAACGTTGGGTATCTGGACGTTTTCTCTACCGTTTTGTGGAAATAAATGTTTATACCTCCCTGAATTCCTCCTGAGGCCGCCCACCTCTTCCATACCCAGGAGCACACACCCCATCCAGGCCTCCCCCAGCAGCCCCAGGAGGAGGGCTTCCCCCGGAGGACAGCCAAGCCAGGCCTCAGGGCCAGTCCAGGACCTCCACGGGGACTGGCTTCCTCGAGGGGCCGCAGCGGCGCCCCCCATGGCCTCTGTCCTGGCAGGGGCAAGTGGGAGCAGGACCTCTCTGCGCTGCCCACTCTGGCTCCGGACCAGCGGGCGTCCTCCTGCCTCCCCGCTGCCTTCCCTGCTGCTGGCGCCGTGCGGACTCGGGAAGGACGGGACTGATGCGCTTGCCTCTGGGAGCGCCCAGCCAGGTCCCCTGCAGACTCTGGCAGCCGGACACCTGTGGCCTTCAGGGTTCATGATCTCCTGCCCCGAGCTGGGCTCCGGACACCCCTATCACTTTGTTTACATGCAGGTGGCAGTCAGCTGCCACGGAGGGCACCACAGCTCCACGTGGCCACCAGCCAGCCTGGGACTCCAGGCTCTCTGCTGCCTCCTGATCAGGGTCAGTCCTGGTCTGGGGACAGTGACTTTCATTTCAGAAGTGCTACAGTCCCCACCTCAGCTGCTCCCTTGTGTGCCGGCCTTCCCACTTTTTGCCCGTCCAGGCTCTGTCTCCAGGAAGGACGAGGGCAGGCCCGTGCCTTCCTCTCCCAGTGCTCAGCCGAGTAGGAGAGAGAACCAGGAAGCCAGGTCCTGCCAGGGCTCGGGGGCAGGGCTGGGCCCAAGGAGAAGGCCACTTCCTGCCCCACCTAGGAGAGCTCACCTGTGATGCTTCAGACAGCAGGCAGGGAGACCCGCCCCCCGGGGTCCTGGTGACCCGTGAAAAGGCAGTGCCACTGACTGTCCAGGACCGAGTGTGCCTCCCTTCCCCAGGCGGTTCCCCAGGAAGCGCTCCACGTCAGTGCCAGGCAAACAAGGCCAACTGCCTTGGGACCCTGCCTCCTGACACACCCGTTTCCACCCCCACACCACCCCGGGAATCATAGCCAGAGCCCTTGGGTCCTTGCACGTGCCAGGGGGTGCCCACCGCTGCCCGGACCTGCCCTCTGCCCCTTCTCCACTTCCTCCCAGTCAGCTGGCTGAGCAGGGGCATCCTGGGAGTCCATTCAGGACCCCTGCCCTACGCTGAGGGCAGAGGGTGGGGCCTGGGCCTAAGGAGGGGGGCACTGCCAGGAGTGCCCTCCCCCACCTGTTCTGGTCCCTGGCACCAGTGAACAGTCTGGGCCACAGGATCCCCACCCTCCCGTCTGACACCCACATCCCTCTGGGGATGCCCATGTTGGTTGAGGCTACGAGAAAAGACTATAGGATCTACTGAATTGTGGAGGAGAGGGCCCCTCTCCGGCCCTGGAGGCTCAGCGCGCAGAGCCCTGGGGTCTCTGGCCTCCGATCATACCTTTGACACCCACTTGCAGACTAAAGCCTGGCCCTAGCACTCCCCCCATCCCTCCAGAGCCGAGAGGCCGGCTGAAGGGGAGGGGAGTCTGTCCCGGGGCCCCAGAGAGAGCCCCTCTGCCGCGGCAGCTGAGGCTGGGGGGTACCTGGCATCTGCTAGGGCTCATCCAGGCCTGCCTCGGGAAGATCTCAGAGCCTCGCCCTGCTCGGTCACCGGCGCATCTCCGGGGTGAGGGGCTCCAGATCCGCCTATCCGTCCGCGGGCGCCCCGGCTCTGGGGGTGGGTGGGGCCTGCAGGTCCAGGGGGCCACGGGAGTGGGAGTGGGTGTGGGGGGCCGAGCGCGGGGAGCCCCGGGGGGCGGGGCCGAGCCGGAGAGGCGGGGCGTCCTCGTCCTGTCCCCACCCCTCCCCCCGCACCCGCCGGCTCCCGGGTCTCTAACCTGCCGCTCGGGTTCCTCCTCGCGGCCCCGCCCCTGCCCGGCCCAGCCGCGCGTCCCTCCCGCTGCCCGAGCCTGGGCGCCGAGGCGAGGAGACGACAGACGTGCGGACGGACGCGCGGACCAGGGCACCCACCGGCGGCGCGGGCACGGGGCCGGGAGCAGCAGGTGAGCGCCCCCACGGTTTCCCACCCAGCGCACCCCGACCTGCCGGGCAGCCGCCGCGCTTTGGCCAAGGAGCGACCCAGGAGCCCCGCGAACGGAAGGCGGTCCGGCTCGGCCTCAGTTTCCCCAGGTAGCCGGGAAACTGGAGGCTCTGGCCTGAGTCCTTGGGCCGGGCCGGGGCGCCAGGGGCAACGGGGTGCGAGAGCGCTGAGCCGAACCCGCGGCCAAGGCGCCCGGTGCCGTTGCGGCCTGGTCTGCCCCGCCTGGTCCTGGGGCGGCGGCGGTGACCTGAGTCAGCCGGCCCCCTCCCAGCCCCGGGCTTGGCGGGAGGGGGGGGGGGACCCCTTCCTCCGGTGAAGGGGCCCCAAACCCCCCCCTTCCATGGGACAGGCTGGGCCTCCTTGGCGGCCAGACACCAGACAGAGGTGAGCCAGTGGCTCTCTGTTTGTCAGGTCAGGAGGCACTTCCTGGGTGTCTGAGCGAGAAGGAAACATCAGGCTAGGGTCAGGCTCTGGGTCAAGGGGTGTGGGAGTTTCAGGGAGGAGGAGGCTGGGTGCTGTGTTGCAGGGGCCTGCCGGTGCCCCGCCTGAGGCTACCCTGGGTCCCTCCTCCCTGGGCCAGGCTGGCCTGGGGTGGTCCCTGTGCATGAAGGTGTCCCTGGTGGCAGGGGAGGAGGGTAGGCAGGCTTGAGGTGCTTCTCAGGCGCACCCACAAACCACCTCTGCCCCCACTCCAGGTGGAGGTGGCCCCAGCAGCGCTGGGAGCCGGGGCCCAGCTGGTGACGTCTCTCCTTCCCTACCTCTGCACTCTCCCCCCACCCCCCAGGGCCCTGCCCAGGCCTCTCCTGATGCCTGCCTAGAACAGGGCCTCAGTGGCTCGTCACTCCCCTGGCCCTGTCTGTTGGGTCCTCTGTGCCTGTCTCCCCAGTGAGCCTTAAGCCCACTCCTCCCCCACTCAGGCTTCCCAGGCCTGTCCCTGCTTACCAACCTGGTTGGGCCCTCCCCAGCCTGTAGCTCCCAGACCCCAGCACAGCCAGCGCCTGGGGGGGGTCCCCCCATTCCAGGGCTCCGCCCAGCTTCCTCTGGGCTTTAAGCCGACTCCTCCCCAAGGTCACTCGGCCTGCCTGCATGAGCTGGAATTTGAACTTGGGGCTGGCGCCTCCACCCTCCCTGCCCTGCTGGGGCCTCCTCCACGGCCCAGCCAGGCACCCTGCTTGGCCTTCCCTTTGCACCCGGAAAATGGCCGCAGTAAAACCAAAGTGCAGCCTGGGCCCCAGGTGTTGTCCGGTTCCCTTGGGGTTGCCCAGCTCCCCTGCCCCGGTCAGCTGACCGGAATGGGCCCGTAGGCGGCCCCTCCCCCAGCTGCTCCCCAACCCAGATGCCAGCTCCTGGACTCAGCTCTTTGGCTGGCCCTGCCGAGGCCCCCCGCCACCCTGCTCCAGGGAGGTGAAGGCCACAGTGTTCTCAGCCTAGGCTCCCCAAGGAGAAGGGCCATGTGTCAACCTGTGCTTGTCTGTGTGTGCCCAGAGGCCTGGATTTTGCCCAGGTGTGTGTGTACCTGGACACACGTGCCCAGTGCCCTTGGCTCAGCCCATCAGGAATCCCATTAAGCAAACACTTGGCTCACTCACTGAGGTCATGAGCATTCCGGACATTCTCCACGGGCAGATGGTCAGAGGAATCTGACCAAGCCCCTACTCCCACCCATCCTGAAAGAGCCAGGACCCTCAGTGGCACATGGGAAGGGGTGATCCGAAGCCCCCAGACCCCTCACACCTCCTGGAAGCCCTCCTCGTAGGTGGGACCTGATCAAACCAGAAAGTCCTAGGGTGCTCCCCACCCCCAGGTACCAGCACTCCTGGCCTATGAGTACCCACTCCAGCAGACCCCCAATACTGAACCCCCCACAGAGGGACAGTCTTGTCAGAGGTCCCCATGGGGCACAGACACCATAGGACATGTTAGCCTGGCCCAGGGATACAAGGCTCTGCTCACCCCCCTGAGGGTGGGCTCCCTCTGGACTGGGTTCTGGGTTCTGGGTCCCCAGGGCCACACCTTCCCCCCCAACCCCATCCCAGACTCAGTCTCATCCTGTGCTGCTGTCCTCTCATGTTGGCTCCCACCTGATTCAGGGCCTTTGAACATGCATTCCCTCTGCTTGGAAGGTGGTTCCTCCCCCAGTCCCGTCTCAGAACCACCAGGACACTGTCCTTGCAGCCCCACGCCAGATAGCCTCGGGAGTGGGACCCCTCTACTGGCCCGTCCTGGGGCTCCCTGGGGAGGACCAAGGGTCTGGAGTGAGATAGGGGCACACATCTGACAGCTGGGACATGGGCTGGGAGGTCCTGCCACATCCAGGAGGCAGGGCTCCGCTCCCTGAGGACACCCCGCCCAAGCACACTGGGGAATCTGGCCAGGACGCCAGGGCTGCAGCCTCTGGACCTGCGGTGGGTGGAGCAGGAGACCAAGCCGCGCCCTGGGAGCCCTGAAGCCACTGACCAGGCCCCAGTGAGGTGTCAGCTCGGCTACCCTGTCCACTAGGCCTTGGACCCAGGCCACACAGGCCTCCATCACCCCCCATCGCCAGCCACGACCGAGGACGCCATGAGCCAGCTGGGGTCCGTGAGCTGCTGCCCCGGTGCTGCCAAGTGAGTCCCCACCCCCCACCTGCGGAGCAGTCCCCAGGGAGGGGCGCGGTGTGGGCCTCGCCCTCACGGCGCCCCTCCCCTGCAGCGGCAGCCTGGGCCGGTCGGACGGTGTGGCCAAGATGAGTGCCAAGGACCTGTTTGGTGAGTGAGTCTCCTGGACGGACGTGGCCGTGGGGTCTCGCCCACTCCCCTCCCCCCAGGCTGTGCTGGGGCTGGGGCACCAGGGGAGAGGCACGTGAGCCCTGGGTGCCCGAAGGAGGCCCCCGGACCCTAATTAAGCAACAGCTAGCTGCTCAGGCCCCTCCCTCCCTCACCGTAAGGAGAGAGGCCTTTACTAATAATTCAGGAACCATCAATATTGATTCGGCCGCCCTCCTCGCTGCAACCAGATAGCCCAGGGGGGCGGGGCTCAGGCTGGGTGGAGCGCCAGGTGTCTGCTCCGCGGGGGCGGGGCCTGGCCAGCCAGGACCTCCCCCGACTCTGCCCCTCCCCGCAGACACACACTTGTGCCTTTGGACTCGGTGCCCTGTCTGGAAAGTCAGGAGCGCCAGGGAGGGGCCGGGAGATGTTGGCAGGCAGCTCTGGGAGTTGGGGGAAGCCCTGGATTGGACCCCTTCCCAGGAAGGTTGGCAAGGGGCCTCCATGGGAGGAGTTGTTGAGACTCCTGCACCCCTCAAGGACAGACCCCTATCACCGCTCTGAGCTGGGGGTCCTTTCCTAGGCAGGGACCATCCTGGGGGGGAGGGGATCACTCACATCTCATACCCTTGAGTCCTTTCTGGTGGCAGCACCCCTCGCCTCCTTTTGGCCCTCCCTGTGGCCCAACCTGGGAGTCCAGTCCCACCTGAACTAGGGGCTGTGGGTCCTGCCCTCTGGGGTGAGTGACCGGTGGCTCCCTGCTCAGAACAGAGGAAGAAGTACTCCAACTCCAACATCATCATGCATGAGACCTCCCAGTACCATGTCCAGGTGAGGCCAGCCCCTGAGGAGCACTCCGGTCCCTGGGCAGGTGTGGGAACTGAGGCACAGAGGGAAGGGGTCAGCCCAGCTTCTGACGCCCACAGCGGGCAGCCAGAGCCAAGGACTGCCCCACGCCTGTCCTCCAGTCCTGGGAAGGTCACAGTCTGGGGGACACAGGAGCCCTGGAGCTATGTCAGGGGAGGGGAGATGCCGGTGGCCAACACAGGCCAGGCAGGGACAAGCCTCGGGTGCTGTTTGGCAACACTCGGGTGGGAAAACCTGCTGGAAGGAAACTGGCCATCCTGGCCCCCAAACAAGGAACTAGATTAGGAGGCATTAGGTGGGACAAAGACACACTTCCCGAGCTTCTGCAGAGAAAGCCTGGCATGGCCAGTTCTGATGGGCTCAGCGAGAGTCCAGACTGGTTAACTGAACTTAAGACCAGCTGCCAGCTCAGGAGGGTTTTTACTCTAGGTCAGTTTTGATTCACACTTAGAACTCCGGAAATATGTTTTTTAAGTGACCTTCCTGGTTCCTAGCCACTGTCCAAACCTGTAGGACAACAGGGCTGAGAATGGCTGAGAAGGGAGGAAGGGGGGGCTTGGACCAGGAAGGGGGGCCCTGGACCAGGAAGCAGGGCTTGGACCAGGAAGGAAGAGCTTGGACCAGGAAGGGGGGCCCTGGACCAGCAAGATGAAGACCCCCACACGCACATAGAACCCCTTCACACCCACAGAAGCCGGGCGTGTCACTACTTTCTGAGCCTCAGGTTCCTGGTCTATACAATGGGTCTGCAGAGACATTGGGAGTCCCTAGGTTCTTGAATTGGGCTGTGTTGAGGGAGCAGCCCTCCCTGCCAGGCTGGTGGCTGCTGCTGGCTCAGGGCCCAAGGGCAGGGTATCTAGTGAGGACAGGTCTTCCCAGGCAGCTCAGCCGCCTCTCTCGGGGTTGTGGGGACTTTGCCGTCCTTTGCCACTGGGGACTCCCAGCCCTTCTGGACTTTGGTCCAAGCTAGCCTGTGGAAAGACCCCAGCCCAGGGGCACCCCTCCTGCCCACCCAGCAGTCAGCAAGGCTGGGGGAGTGAGTGGTCTGGCCTGGCCCTCCCAGACGAGAAAGCCAAGGCACAGAGAGAGGGTGGGAGGTGGGGGCAAGATCAGACCCACCCTGGCAGTGGGGGGCTGCTAAAGCCTCTAAGTTAGCGTACAGTGAAGCTGAGGGGGGCGGGGGGCGGTTCTGTTGCAGTCAGTGCCACCGTGGTCAGGACACAACAGCTCCATTACCCCAAAGCTCAGTCATGCTGACCCCGGTGGTCAGTCTTCCCCACTGTCAACAACACTGCTCTCCTACATCCCTGAAGCTTTACTTTTTGGAGAATCCCTCCCTTCCCATAACTGAATTCATATAGCTTATAACACTTTGTTCTGCTCGGTAAACTTATTTCAAGAAAGCACACGTGTACAACAAGAGTCTGTGCCGTAGGCTGCAGTGGCGGGGGGGGGGGGCATCTCCACCAGCCGCGCCCCACCCCTGGCGACCCTTCCTATGGTCCGTTCTGTCCACCTGAGTGTACACATCCGCCTTCTGGACCGCGAGGAGTCGTTTGCGCACATCGTCAGGTGTGTGGATGAGAAATATTTTCTCCCAGTCTGGCTTGTTGATGTGACCTGTCTTTCGAGGAGCGGAAGTGTTTAATTTTGATGATATCCAACCATATCCACTTTTTCTTATGGTCAGGGCTGTTTTCTTGGGTTTTGATTTTTTTTTTGGAGGGTGGGGAGTGGTCATTGCCTGACCCAAGGCTCTGAAGATCTCTTCCTGTGTTTTCTTCTAGAAACTCCAGAGTTGAGGCTTTTACACTCAGGTCTGTGATCCATTTGAAATTAGTTTTTGGGTATGAGACTTAAGGCTAAGTTTTTCTCTGTAGCAAACGTGCAGCCATACTGAGAAGACTGTCCTCCTCCCGGAGGTTGACTTGCTTGGTGCCTTTGTCAAGAAATGTTTAGCTGAACGTGGACGGATCTGTCCACGGACCCCTTTGCCTCACGGTCTCTCACTTGCAGCAGCTGTATTATCAACCTTGAAATCAGGCGATGTGAGCCCTCCAACTTTATATTTTCCTCAAGATTTTCTCGACTTTTCCAAGATCTTTGTGCTTGCTCTTACCTTTTAGAATCAAACTGTCCATTTCAATCCCCCGCCCCCAGAAAAGCCCGCTAGAGTTTTCACCGGCATTGAGTCAAACCTCTGGATCCACGTAGCGCGAATTGACATCTAAATGATCCCGAGTCTTTCCCGCCTGTGGACGCGGGATCTCGTCCCGTATCAGTGGCTTCTCTGACTTCTCTCGGAGCGTTTGTTGTTTCCACCGCCGAGGACTTGCGTGTCTTCTGTTAAAACACTCCTCGGGTGTTTGACTTGTCGACACTGTTGTAAATGGTACTGGTTTTTCTTTTAAAGCCATTTTCCAACTGGCTGTGGCTAGCGCACGGAGGAACCTTTGAACTTGTGTGCAGTGACTGAGTGCGCTGAGATGCCGAATTCACTTACTTGTTTTAGTGATTTGCTTGTAGATCCATCGAATTTACTCTGTATACAATCAGGTTGTCTGAAATACAGCGCCTGATACCTTATTCGGAGCCACGTTACTTTTCGTACCTCGTTGCCCTGGCTAGGATCACCAGCACAGTACTGAGTAAAAGCAGCAGAGTGGACATCTTTGCCCTGTGTCCAATTTTAGAAGAAAACATCCAGGATTTCCCCATTGTATATGCTGTATTTTTGTAGATACGTTTTATTACCGAGGAAGCTCTTTTCCATTCTTTGTTTGCTGAGAACTTTCGTCGTGGAAGGTGTTGAACTTTGTCAAATGCTGTCTCTGAATCTACAGAGGTGTATTCACTACTGTTAACGTAAGTCAGTCACACTGATAGGATTTTTTCGAATGTTGAAACGACCTCGCGTTTCCGGACAGACTTCATGTGTGCATGTGTGTTATTCTTTTTATGTGTTGATGCACGAATTCGCTAATATTTTGTTTTCGCATTAATGTTTTATTAGAGATGTTGGTCTGTAATTTTTCTTTTACTGCAAAGCCTTGACGGGTTTTGGTGTTAGAATTATGGTGGCCTTAGAAAAGTGAGTGAGAAAGTATTCCCTCCTCTTTGGTTTTCGGAAAGAATTTGTGAAAGATTGTTTTTATCTCTTGCTTAAGTATTTGTTAGGATTGACTTATGAGGCCCTCTAAATGCAAGGTTTTCTTTGTGGGAAAGAAAGGTTATATATATGAATATATTTTTTAAAGAGCATGAGAGTACATGCATATATATTTTTTTTTCTAGAGTGCACACGTCTCTAGATAGATTTAAAATGTTTTTTTAAATCTTTATTTATTTTTGAGAGAGAGAGTGAGAGCAGGGGAGGAACAGAGAGAGAGGGAGACACAGAATCCGAAGCAGGCTCCAGGCTCCAAGCTGTCAGCACAGAGCCCGACGCGAGGCTTGAACTCACAGACTGTGAGAGGATGACCTGAGCCAAAGTCGGATGTTTAACCGACTGAGCCACTCAGGTGCCCCAGATTTTTTTTTTTTTTTTTTTTTTTTTACAGAGTGAGAGAGTTCGAACATGAGAGCAGGGGAGGGGCAGAGAGAGAGAGGGAGAGAGAGAATCCCAAGCAGGCTCCAAGATGTCAGTGAAGAGGCCAGTGCAGGGCTCGATCCTATGACCTTGGGATCATGACCTGAGCCAAAATCAAGAGTTGGACACTTAACTGAACCACACAGACGCTCCTTCCTTTTTTCTTTTTTTTTTTTTGGTTATTGATAATTTGTGTTTTCTCCTCCCCCTCCCTTTGATCAATCTTGCTAGGATTTATCACTTTCATTAATCTTTTCAGAACCAAATTTGGGCTTTGTTGATTTTTCTCTATTGTTTGTTTACTACTTTGTTGGTTTCTGCTCCTAATTTCCTTCCTTCCACTTACTTTGGGTTTTATTTGTCTTTTTCTAGTTTCTTAAAGGAAATGCTTATATCACTGATATTAAATATTTCTTCTTTTTTAACGTTTATTTATTTATTTTAATGTTTATTTATTTTTGAGAGAGGGAGAAAACAAGCTGGGGAAGGGCAGAGAGAGAGGGAGACACAGAATCCAAAGCAGGCTCCAGGCTCTAAGCCATCAGCACAGAGCCTGACATGGGGCTCGAACCCACGGACCACGAGATCATAACCTGAGCTGAAGTCAAACACTTAACTGAGTCACCCAGGCGCCCCAATGTTTATTTATTTTTGAGAGAGAGAGAGAGAGAGCATATGCAAGGCAGAGGAGGGACAGAGAGAGAGGGGGCGAGGGCAGAGGGTCCGAAACAGGCTCCGTGCTGACGGCAGCCAGCCCGACTCGGGGATCGAACTGACAAACTGTGAGATCATGACCTGAGCCGAGGTCAGACGCTCAACCAACCGAGCCCTCCAGGTGCCCCAAACATCCCTTCTTTTCTAATATTCATTTAAGGCCGTACGTCCCCCTCCATGAACTCCTTTAGCGAAATCCTGCAAGTCTGATGCCCATGCCTTTATTGTCATCCAGTTCGGAACATCTTCTGCCTTTCCCTGGGGACCGTGTGAGCATTTGCAGCTCCAAACGCCCCCGCCCGCTGCTCGTGCTGCGTCTCTACGTTGTGCTGTGCTGTGTTTTCGTTTTCGTTTGTCTCTTGAGTATTTTCTTCTTTCTCTCGTGCCTTCGTTCACCCATCGGTTGTTATGTAGGAGCGTGTTGCTGAATTTCCAATTATTTGAGGGTTTTCTAGTTATCGAACGGTACTGATTTTTATTTTACCACCACGATGGTCAGAGAGCACAGTGTGCGGGGTTTCCATCAAAATGCGCTAGACCTGTTTTGCGGCCGGGTGCGTGGCTTTATTTGGTTTGGTTGTGCGGGTTTTGCTAACAACGTGTGCTTTGGAGCTCCCCCTGCCTCGCGCGGACGGCCAGCCTTATGTCCCGCTGCCCACTGATCCCTCTGACTGCTGATGCTCACGTAGCTTGGGACCACCCTTTCTTGTCACACTCAGTGCTGCAGGGAGCAGCCTGGTGCCCGTGCCACGTCGCACACGTGTTCAGGTTATCTGAGTTGTGACAAGGGAGTGCGTTCGCCTTTCCAGGTGTCCTGGGCTTCTCCCCAGAGCACCAGGCGCATGCAGGGTGGGGATCCCACTTCTGCACAGTTAACCTGCACATGTGACCCGCAAGGACCCGTCAGCGCTGGGCAACAGAAGAGGTAAAACAGTGCACCTGGGGGGCTCAGTCGGTCACGCATCCGACTCTTGATTTTGGCTCAGGTCATAATCTGATGGTCTGTGAGTTCGAGCCTCACGTCCAGCTCTGCTTGGGATTGCTCTCTTCTCTCCCTCTCTCAAAATAGATAAACTTGAAGAAAAAAAAAAGTAAAACGTTCAGCAGTTGATTCATTTCAGAAGTAGTAGCGTCAGACTTGCACTCACGATTATTTTATTGAGATTATATGCAGTCTCCTATATTAAAAAGTTAGTTATGTTGGTTTTCCTGGAGACTCTCGGTTCGTGTCTTTTGCCAATTTTCCTACTGGGGTGTTACTATTTTACTTAGTCACAGATCTTTTTCATTTGTGTATTCATTTATCATCGGTATTCTTAATAACTTTGCTTAACAAAGTAGAGCCTTGAACAAGTAAGAGCTGTCACTGTAACGCATAGTGGTCTTTATAAATATTAAGAAAACTAGCCTTCACTATATCTATTACATCTGTTTTTCCGAATTTTTTTTTTTTTACTTCGTATATGGTGTTTTTTTTGTTCTGTTTTGTTTTTTTCCCAAGCAGATTAAGTCACATTTTTCGGTCTTTTCTTCTGGGCATCTGGATTTTCTTCTTTGTTTAGGGAAGTCCCTCTGTGAAGAAGGCCTTTCTGAGATCTTCAGGAATCATCCAGTATTTTCTTCTAGCACTTTTGTAGCTGGGTCTTGACTACCTGGAATTTAAGTAGTGTTTCCCCGACTGTCGAAGCATTGTTGACTGACTTCAGCGGTGGGACACATGGGGGAGTCTGGAGGGAGGAGGAGCCTGGGTCAGTCTTGGAGACAGAGGAAGGAGGAGGGTCCCTGGAAAGGGAGGGCTTGGCTGGCCAAGAGTCCCCAAGACCCACCCCACATGAGCTCCCCACATGGCCATTCCAGCATATTCACTGAGGGCCCACTGTGTGCCAGCCACTGTCCCTGGCACTGGGGAGATAGCAGGGAACCCAGCAGCCAGAAAAGAAACAAAGGAGCACATCATGTTCAGCATAATGTCGGATCGTGGTCAATGAAAACAAGGCAGGCCAGGAGCTGGAGTGATGCCGTGGCCAGGCAGGAACAGCAGGTCTGAGCAGAGCCCTGAAGGAAAAGAGAGCTGGAGAAGAGTAGGGGAGGCAAGGTGGGGACAGACCACGCAAAGGCCCTGCGGTGACCCTGAACCAGGTCTTCTGGGGAGCAGGAAGGCTAGCATTCCTGGAGCCCAGCTACAGGAGATGGGGAAGGGTGAGGGATCGTCTGTGTAGGACTCCCAAGGGTTTTATCAGGGCGTGTCCGCGGCCCCCACGGACATCCACGAAGGCAGAGCAGAGACCTCCCCTTAAGGTAGGGCTGTGTCTCTTCAGACCCCCCAGGGCAGGGGATGTCCGCCCCCCCCCCCAGGCTCCCAGGGTTGGGCATGACCCCTCAGGCCCCCGGGGTGCAACCCCTCGGCCCTGGTTCTGGGCACTAGGAGGGCTCTCCCCAGAGTGACTCCCCCGCCCGTCCCCAGCACCTGGCCACGTTCATCATGGACAAGAGTGAGGCCATCGCGTCTGTGGAGGACGCCATCCGGAAACTGGTGCAGCTGAGCTCCAAGGAGAAGGTCTGGACACAGGAGATGCTGCTGCAGGTCAACGACCAGTCACTGCGGCTGCTGGACGTGGAGTCCCAGGTGCGGTGGCGGCAGGGCAGCAGGGACACGGCCCAGCCGCTCAGCGGGGCCTCCGGGCGGGGCGCGGGCGGGGGGCTCCATCTGGGGGCGGGGCCCGCATTGGGGGGCGGGGGCTCCTGCGGGGGCGGGGCAGGCTGAGTAGGGCGCGGGGCAGCAGGCAGGGCAGGGAGACCTGGGCGGGGCTGAGCATCCGGGGGAGCCGTGTCACAACAGCAGCGCCTTGTCCACCCCTGGCAAGAGCCCGTCCACCCGCCGTACCAACACAGGGCCTGGCTGTGTCCGGGGGTCGGCGTGCCACACGGCCTGGCAGAGTCCGTGCCTGGGTCTGCGTCGGAGCCACGCCCCTCCTGTGTGCGTCTGTGTCCGCGGGCGCCCCCCACGGGCCGGGCTCGCCACTCACGCCCACGCCCCGGGCACCGCGCCCCCGCACCGCGCCCCCGGGGCTGGGAGCGCGCGTCCGCGGCGGTGCCCGCGCTCGAGTCACGAGTGGCGGTCGCGACCCGGAGGCACCGCCGAGCCCACACCCGAGCCCCCTGCCTCCCAGGAAGAGCTGGAGAACTTCCCGCTGCCCACCGTGCGGCACAGCCAGACGGTGCTGGACCAGCTGCGCTACCCGTCCGTGCTGCTGCTCGTGTGCCAGGACTCGGAGCAGAGCAAGCCCGACATCCACTTCTTCTACTGCGACGAGGTGGAGGTGAGGAGGGGGCGGCGGCCGGGGCGGGGGCGGGGTCCCGAGCCGGCCTGACGCCCCGTCCCGCCAGGCGGAGCTCGTGCACGAGGACATCGAGAGCGCGCTGGCCGACTGCCGTCTGGGGAAGAAGATGCGGCCGCAGACCCTGAAGTAGGTGGGGGAGCGCGGCGGCGGGGAGGGCCGGGTGTGCGGCGGGGCCGGGCTGAGCGGGCCTCTGCCCCCCCACTGCAGGGGCCACCGGGAGAAGATCCGGCAGCGGCAGTCGGTCCTGCCCGCCCCCAAGGGCCCAGCCCCCATCCCCTTCCAGCGCCACGGCGGTGACTCTCCGTCCAGCAAGAACCGAGTGGGCCCGCCCGTGCCCCTCAGCGAGCCGAGTACGCGGAGGGAGCCGGAGGGAGCGGGAGGGGGCGGCCGCCGTCGGTGGCACCTGACTCTGCCTCCCGCATCCAGGCTTCCGCCGTCGGGAGTCGCAGGACGAGGAGCCGCGGGCTGTGCTGGCCCAGAAGATAGAGAAGGAAACGGTGGGTCTCGCGGCCCGAGCCCCCATCAGGCGTGGGCCCCTCCGGCCAGCCCCCAGCCAGCAGCCACCTCCTCCCCCAGGCCAGGGACCAAGAGACAGTGCGTGGGAGTGTCCCTGCAGCTGGTGGGGGCGCCTCACACTGACCCCTGCCTCCGCTCTGACCCCAGCAAATCCTCAACTGCGCCCTGGACGACATCGAGTGGTTCGTGGCTCGGCTGCAGAAGGCGGCCGAGGCTTTCAAACAGCTGAACCAGCGCAAGAGGGGGAAGAAGAAGGGGAAGAAGGGGCCAGCAGGTGCGGAGGGGGTGGGGTGGAGGGCGGAGGGGACAGCGGCTGGGGTTGGGGGGATGCCTGAGAGGATGGAGAGACCGAGGTGCAGCTGAGGCGGATGGATAGGGGTCACGGGGACACGTGGCTACTGGGCTGCAAGAGGTCCAGTCTGAGCAGGTGGCTGCCGGGTGGCTGCCGGGGGCAGTGACTGGGCCAGCCAGGTTCATAGCCACTGCCCCACATTCCAGAGGGCGTCCTTACGCTCCGGGCACGGCCCCCCTCGGAGGCCGAGTTTGTTGACTGTTTCCAGAAAATCAAGCTGGCTATCAACCTGCTTGTGAGTACACCAACTCCTTCCCACCCTCTGTGCCGACACTGGGGGGGCCCGGGTCCTTGCCCCCCTTATCCCCGACGCCATCCCCCCGCCCATCTGTGTGCCCCCCGCCCCAGGCCAAGCTGCAGAAGCACATCCAGAACCCCAGCGCTGCGGAACTGGTGCACTTCCTCTTTGGACCGCTAGACCTGGTGCCTGGGGCTGGGGGTGGGGGGGTGGGGAGCGGGGCCCCGGGGTGGTTCGCCCCTGGCTGAAGGTGGGGGGACGCAAGTGCCCGCCTCGGGCGGGCAGCTGGGGCCACGCGTCCACGCTGCGAGCGTGCTGGCCTGTGGCGCTGCAAGTGAGCCAGCTGGGGTTGGGGGCCGGTGGGCGGGGCCCTCTCTGAACCCCCGCTGTGCCCCAGATCGTCAGCACCTGTGGGGGCCCAGACATCGCATGCTCCGTCACCAGCCCCGTGCTCTCCCGCGACGCCGTGGGCTTCCTGCGAGGCCACCTGGTTCCCAAGGAGATGACGCTGTGGGAGTCACTGGGGGAGACATGGACACGCCCCCGGTGCGTCAGCAGGCAGGGAGGGCGGGGAGGGGTGATGCAGGGCGTGGGGCGCGAACTTCGCGGGGGGGGGGGGGGGGGCTCCAGTGGGTGGGCGCAGCTCACCCCCAGGATCTCCCACCCCCAGCTCTGAGTGGCCACGGGAGCCGCAGGTACCCCTCTACGTGCCCAAGTTCCACAGCGGCTGGGAGCCACCCCTGGATGTGCTGCAGGAGGCTCCCTGGGAAGTGGAGGGGCTGGCGTCTGCCCCAGATGACGAGGTCAGAGCACCCACAGCGCCCCCCCCCCCGGCGCCGCCGGCCGTCTGCGTCCTCCACCAGTGCCCGCCTCTTCAGCCCACCTCTGTGCACTGCCCTCTCCACGCCCCCCTGCCCTGGCCCTCACCCCGTGCCAAGCCCAGGTGGTCCTTCTTCCCCACAGCCGACTCCAGTGAGCCGACCATCCTTTCGAAACTCCCCAAAACACAGCCTCGTACCTGAGCCCACACCTCCGGGGGACGTCCTCCCACCGGTCAGCTCCCCGCAGGCTCACAGGTAAGTTCCTCTTAAAAACGAGAGTGCGGCGCTCACTCCTAGAAATGCGGAGATTCTGACGTGAGTATGCTGCCACCAGGTGGCGGCAAATGTTTTGTTCGTGAGGTTCAAAACAGCGTGTTTCCAAACTAGAACCAGGTTTTCCTTCTAACTTTAGAACATATCCCAAACTAGCCATAAACTCATCAGCCTAACCCATCATCCTTTTCTGCGTCTTCTCACGTGTGTTTCAGAATTACCGTTAGAAGTTTACTAGGGCGCCGACCTTAAGTGAGGTCACCAATCCCTGTCACCTCGTTGACACTGATTTAGGCTTAACCTCAGAGCCAGAGAGGAGACTGAAAGTCTGAGCGACGGACAGTCGTTCTCCCCGCCCCCCCCCCACACCCTTCAACAGACTCAGGGCCTGGGGGACTCCCCTCCCTTCCTCCCCCACCTCCTCCTTTCTGTTCCCACTCCTGGCCCCGGATCTGTCTGCGATGCTCGTCACCCTGCCAGATCTCAGGATTCGGTTTCAGGAGGGGAGGGGGCCGAAACCTGTACCTTAAACAAGCACGCCCCTCTCTGCTGCACACCGGCAGCTTGATGTCCTTGGTGCCCCGCCCAGGGCCACACTGGGAGACACATTTTCATCCTCTGATCTCCAGCCCGGCCAGTCTTGGCTCTGGAGCCACGTCAGCCTCGGCCCCCTCGCCTGCATGGTGTCCCGAGGCCCACAGCTGTGTGAGGAGGCTGCCCAGACTGACCAGGGGGGACAGCCCAGCCCAGGGGCAGCCACGGGCCAGCTCCTTGCTGTGGCCGGAACACCCTCGGTCAGGGCAGCCCCTCACCCCACGCCCCTGCAGCTCGTGGGCAGTCCTCTGTGCCGTACCGACTGCCCCCCTCAGTGATCACCTGCTTCCAGGCATGGCAGTGCCCGGTCATTTCTCGGGTACAGGCCTGGTTCTGGTTCCCCTGGGGGGCCGGGCCCGGAGACCCCTGAGATGGGCTGGGCTGGGGCAGGCCTTGTGCCCACAGGCCCCGGCGTCCCACCCCGCTGCACGGCCCCCACCTCCGCGTGGGGCCCCAGGCGCTCTGGGGCTGTCACAGTTTCTGTTCCCGGCTGATGCGCCTCAGCCTGTCTCCTCTGCGACCTCAGAGAGCTGAACAGGAGCAGCACGCACCTGCGAAGCTGCTCCCCGGGCCCAGCCCTGGGCCTCAGCCCTCCTGTTCCACGCAGGGGCTACGAACCTGCACCGGCCATGGCCAAGTACGTCAGGATCCTCTATGATTTCACGGCCCGGAATGCCAACGAGCTGTCAGTGCTCAAGGACGAGGTCCTGGAGGTGAGCAGGGGCCTGGGCTGTGGGGGGGAGGGGGGCGGGGGGGACCGCAGGCAGCAGCCAGGCTGCCTGATGCTGGCCCGTGGCACGTCTGTCCAACCCCGTCCCCGGGACCGCGGCCCCCAGACTCCAGTCTGGGTCCACAGCCTGCCCGCCCCCCCCCCCCCCAAACAGCCTGGCTGAAAGGCTTCCCGGTCTTGGGGCTCTCAGAGGGGGCCCAGGGGCCCCTGTGCTCGGCTAGGCTGGGCTCATGCTGGAGGATGGGCCTTCCCTGTGCCCATCTAGGGGACCCTCCAACTCAGCCAGGGTTCGTCATTCACACCCAGCCCTGGAGCCCCCTTGAGGCCCCATCCATCTGGTGCCAGTCCTGAATCCAGGCCATCCAGTGGGGGACAGAAAGTGGAGCGGGCTGGGGGGGTGGGTGATCTACATGCACAAGGCTAGAGGCACCTTGCAGGAGGCCGCTGCAGCGGGGTGGGGAGTGGTAGCCGCGTGGGTGGGATGAAAGGCTGGGCAGGGCGGGGGCTCCTAGGGGGGGTATGGCAGCCCCATAGGACTGGGGGGAGGCTGAGCTTAGAGACGCCTAGAACTCTCTCTGGCGCACCTGTAAAGAGGGGTTTCCGCACCCTGCGCTGGTGCCCGTGACGAGAGGAAGGGGTGCCCACAGGTGCTGGAAGATGGCCACCAGTGGTGGAAGCTTCGGAATCGCAGCGGCCAGGCCGGCTACGTGCCCTGCAGCATCCTGGACGAGACTCGGCTGGAGGACGTCCCCCCAGAGCAGGTGAGTGGGAGGAGGGGGACCTTGCTGTCGTGGAGGAGTGGGTGCAGCCACATCTCAGGAGAGATGCCCCCTTCCCTCATCACCTCCCCACCACCCCACCCCCAACCCCCCACAAAACATCCCACCCCCCCACCCCCCACAAAACACCCCCGCCCCCCTCACCCCCACCACCCCCCACCCCACACACCCCGTAAAACACCCCCCAGAAAACACTCCCACGCCCCCCACCCTCCACCCCGACATCCTTCACCCCCCCACCCCCCTACCTCCCACAAAACACCCCCCCACCGCCCCCTCAAACACCCCACCCCACCCCCTGCTCTGAGTCCCGGAGTCCTGCCTGCTGGCCAGGCCCTGGGAGGGGGGGAGCTGAAGCTGATGGCACCCCCACCCGCTCGCCTCTTTCCCCCACCCTTGCAGGCCAGTCTGAAATACTGGGGTCCTGCCAGCCCCACCCACAAGCTGCCCCCAAGCTTCGCAGGGAACAAAGAAGGTGAGAGGCGCTCTGCTGGGGGATGAGGGCCGGCGGACGGGTGCGGGTCCGCGGCCCGGGGTGCCCTGGGGGAGGCAGGGGGAGGAGGGTCCCCGTCCAGTGTGGGGAGCCCTGGATCAGCTCGGGTGGGGCCTGAGTGCAGGGTGCCCCCCGCAGAGCTGATCCACCACATGGACGAGGTCAACGACGAGCTCATCAAGAAGATTAGCAACATCAAAACGCAGCCGCAGCGGCACTTCCGCGTGGAGCGCAGCCAGCCCGTGGGCCTGCCGCTCACCTACGAGTCCGACCCCCACGAGGTCCGCGCCTGGCTGGAAGCCAAGGCCTTCAGCCCGCGGTGAGCGGGGGCGCAGGCGGGGCGGCGCGGGGGTGCGTGAGGCCTTCACCTGGGGGGGGGCCCGCCCTGACGCCCACCCCCCTCCCGCCCCCGGCCCCAGGATCGTGGAGAACCTGGGCATTCTGACCGGACCCCAGCTCTTCTCGCTCAACAAAGAGGAACTGAAGAAGGTGTGTGGGGAGGAGGGCATCCGCGTGTACAGCCAGCTCACCGTGCAGAAGGCGGTCCTGGAGGTGAGTGGGCGTCCCACGCCGCCCCGCGCCTCGCTCCCCGCCGCCGCCCCCCTACCGGTGCTCCTAGATCGCCTGCGGAGGGGGAGGCTGCGGGGCCCTGGCCTGCGGGGCCCGAGGCTGAGGCTGCCGCACCCCTCCCTCCCCAGAAGCAGCAAGGTGGCTCGGAGCTGGAGGAACTCATGAGCAGGTTTCATTCCAAGAACCAGAGGAGAGTGGAGGAGGACAGCTAGAGCCGGCCGGCAGGGCCCACCCCAGTGCGTGGAGGGTTATTTTTGGATGTGTGTATGTTTCGTATCATGGACGTGGAGTGGGGGGCGGCTGGGGGCGCCTCACCTGCCTCGTGGCACGTGGCCTGTCCTCAGGCTCCCCAGCGCCTCGGGCCCCCCCCCCCAGGCTGCCTGCCCCAAGGCCCTGTTCCGCCAAACTAGCCGCCTGGAGATGCCAGCCCCTCACGCACCTGCCCCTGAAGCCTGAGCCGTGGCCTTTCCAGCCCCGCCCCGCCCCCTTCCCGGCTTTCAGACCCGCCCCCTCCCTGAGGCCACAGGACCCCCACGCGGCAGCCGGGACTTACCCTTTGCCCCCCCCCCCCCCCCCCGTTCACATGGGGGCTCCTCCTGGCGCTTGTGACCCTGGCCCCAACCTCGTGCCCCTGGCTGCTGCTTCTCACGTGCCTGTGGATGGGCTGTGGGCCAGAAGGGCAGGAGGCTTCAGCCACCCTGGGCGCCGAGCGGGGCCTCGCCCCCAGGCACGGCCCACAGCACCCACCCAGCGCATCGCTCCCCAAAGGTGGCCGGGGGGTGGCTCCAGGCTCCACTGGGGCAGGGTGCGTGCTCCACCCTTTCGGGGAGCGGGGAGCCAGGTTGGACTGGATATGCTCTCACCCCAGCATGGCCTTCGACGCCCCCATCCCAACGCCGCTCCCGCCCCCAAGGCAGAGCCCAAGAAAGGAACTTTCTCTGACCGGGTCTCAGGCCGGGCTCACCCTGCGTGCTGTGTGGGTGGTGGGTGAGTCTTGGAGCCCCGAACTCTGCAGAGATGACAGGTGACCAAGGTTCAAAGGCCGTGTCATTAAACCAGTTAAGTATGCTCGCAGCCAGTCTGTCTCCTGCGGGTGGGGATGGGGTCAGTGTGGGCCTGGAGCTCCCCCCTGCAATGGCACCCTTTGTAAGAGCCACTGGGCAGAGGGCAGGCCATGGACATCCCAAGTGAGGCCACTTACCCCTGACTCCAGGGGGTGCGCCCAGGAGCCCCTCACCTGCACGTGTGTCCGAGCGGGCCTGGGGGATGTTTCTGGGAGGTGAGGGCCTGAGGGGGGCCCCGCCCATTCTGCTGGCCGTGACCCCTGACTCAGGCCCGGGGTCCAGAAGGCCCAAGCTCGGCCCCAAGCTGAGTGAGGGAGGCACCCTAGGGGAGGGCGTGGATGGACGGACATGGGACTGGGTTGGCCGTCAGCTGTGATGGCGTCAGTGCAGGAGTGGAGGGGTCCCTGAGCACACAGTGGGCTGCGCTCTGCACCCCAGGACACCTGACCGCAGGCCAGTGCCCACCTGAGCTCACATGGGCCCCACCCTCGGAGGAGGCCTCTGGCGCCCTCTGCTGGCAGCTCTGAGTGCTGTGGTGCTTGGCGTCCAGGGGGCACCCTAATACCTGGCCGGATGGGGGGCATCTCCACCCGTGTTTCCCCCACGCAGCTGGTGGGCCAGTCCTGGGGTCTCTATGTGGCGGGCAGGACAACCGCAGGGGGCTCGGAGGCAGAGGTTGTACCTGTGGGGTTGGGGGACGGAGAGGGCTGTCTTCCGGTCTGGCCCTGGCTGTCTTCCGGTCTGGCCCTGAGCCCGGCCCCGCCCTCAGGCCTCAGAAGCACCAACTCTCAGCTGGGACAGGCCATGTGGGGCAGAGTCTAGGCAGCAGGGCTGGGTCAGCAGGAGCTGGGACTGCCGTGCCCTCTGGACCACCACCCAGCCTTGACCACTGGGGCCTCCTCACCCCAGGAGAGGAAGGTCCTCCCCCAGACCCGAGGCTGGGAGAGGAAGGTCGATCCTCCCAGGCAGAACCCGGGAGACAGGGAAATAGTACGCAGAAGGAAAAGGGATCAGATGGGGTGTTGGCTCTCCTTCCAGAAACCCACGGCTACCTTCAGTCCGGAGCCACCGGGAGGGATAGGCCTCTGACTGGACGCCCCCCCCCCCCCCCCCGCCACAGCCCTATTTGGCTGAAGCCCTCCTTTGGAGCAGTGGTGGGGACCCCGGCTCCCCCTGCTCCCAGTCCCCCCACTCGCCCGCCCCCTGCCCCCACCCAGCAGGGTTCTGCCTTCACCGGGATGGTACGGGCTTTGGGGACACTGCCTTTGCGCTGGGGAGCGCAGTGATGGGCCCAGAGTCCCATAGCTATCAGGACAGCTGTGAGGAGTCACTGTGCTCTCTGCTCTGAGGGCACTGCTGTCCAGGGCTCCCAGACTGGGGATGTCCGAGCTCCGCCCTCCCTGGCCCCCTGGTGACCTCAGTGTCTGTGAAGTAGGCAAGGCTGAAGAACAAGGCACTGAGGGGCCAGGCCACCTGCCTAGGGCCCCAGAGCAGGGGAGGAGTGGGACTCCAATGCGGTTTGGCCTGATTTGTGTCACTAACCTCTCACCTCCTCGCCTCCCACACCGGACTGGCCAAGCAGGGAAGAGGAGGGTCTGGAGGGGTGGTGGGGACCACAGAGCGTCTGACCGTGGGCGGAGCCAGGAGCGGCACACTGGGCAAGGGGGGTGGGCTGCCGTCCGGCATCCGCCCTGTGCCCGGCTACGCTGGAGCGAATGTCTCCTTAGACAACGCCCGTCTCTGTCTCGGGGACAGGCGCGTCTTTGTGGCCCTCCCACGATCGGTGTGGCTCCCCTCTCCCCCTCCTCGACAGCCGATCTCACATCCCATGGCTGAGCCCGCACGGGGCGGCCGGGGGGTGGGGAGGCTTCCCTGCCATTTAAAAAGAGGCTTTTCCTTCTCCTTCCTGCATGAGGCCCGGCGTCCAGATTTGCACAACACACATCGATGCCCCTCCTCTCGCCATGTTGTTTGAAGAGTACCTGTTTTGCGCTGACATGCGCTCGTTGTGCTCGAGTGCTGGCTCCCCAAGATACCACCACGTGACTGTGGCTCGACCTCGAGCTACAGGGGCTCGCCTACCTGTTGACGCTTAGCGGGGTCTGAGGGGTGAGCGGGCCAGGTGGGGTACTGTGAGGTTTCAGGGTCTGGATTAAGCCAGGGGTTTCAGACGCTTGACGAGGACTGGGCAAACGCGAGACCTATTCCTTCGGGACTGGCGGGCGCGTAGGGGGTTGGAAGTGACCGGGGGACCCACGCACCTGCTTGAGCCGCGGCGACCTCCGGGCCCCGGGGCAACGGCCTCAGGAAACCCCCAAAACAACATCTTCCCAGTGTCTCCTGCCTCGTGCCGCTGACGAGCGGTGTGCCGTGGGTGGTTCGGCGCCCGGTCTGTCGGTGCTGTTGTCGAAGGAAGGATAAGCGCGTGCCTTTCCGTTTTCATAGTTGTATTTTCTGCTATAGTAAACATCGATAGAGGTGACCTACGTAAACAAAACTTCCTCGGGACGCTCGATAACTTTTGGCTGTGCGAAAGGGTCCCGAGGCCCCGGTTTGAGAGCCTTGATGCGGACTCCACAGGTGCACCCCTGCCGAGAAACAGGAGCCCGCGCTCGCGGTGGGAAATGGCGAGCTGTGCGTGGGCAGCTGTGGGGGAGCCGCGAGTTCCCTCCCCCCCCCACCCCGCCACCCGGAGCAGGTGCTCAAAGTGAGCCTGCGGAGAAAGGCAGAGGGAAGCGGCAAACGCACGAAGCTGGCCGATGGCCAAGGTTGACGGGCGCGTGGACGGCCCCCAGGGTCTGCGTGTCCCCCGGAGCGCGCCCCCCCCCCCCCGGGAACCTCCGTGGCGGGCACACGGGGGAGGGGCGAGGGCCCCCCGCGGGTGTGGGGAGCAGGGGAGCGGCGTGTGGCTGCCACAGCAGAGCCAGGCGGGGGGAGAAACCGAATGCAGGTGCATGTGGGAGAGGCGCTCAGTGAGGAAATGAGAGGGTGACAGTCACACCGTGTGAACGAAGCACGCGGATGAAAAGGGAAGAATCGAGATTCAGAAACGATACACCTTTTGCGAGAAGGCGAGTAAACCGAGCAAGCGGAGGCGCTGGAAGAGCTCCTTAGCGGCGGGAAGTGGATCTGAAAGGGAACCAACGTATAAATTAAAAAGAGAAGGAACAGACTCAGACGACCAAATACTCGCCCTCCCGCCCATGACCTTGAGAGTGGCGGCCCGACCGCCAGAGTGACCGCCGTCCTGACAGGCGTGGGTCCTTCCGACCAGCGCGTTTCTGTCCTCACAACCCGCGTGCGTTGCCCCGAATGCCGTCCGTGGTCGCCGCTCGCGTCCTTAAGCAGGAGGTTTAAAAAGTGCAAGAGACTTTTCAAGGCGAGCCTCAGCTGCCCCAGCCCAAGGTCGCCAACAAGCACAAGCCAGCCGTGGGGAGGCACCCGTGGCTGCAAACAGGGGCCTCCCGCCATGGCCACGAGGGTGGGACAGTGTGCAGTGGCTCCCTCTACACCCGCGGGTGACACAGCCCGGGCAGAGCCAGCCAGCTAGGCCGCTCCCAGATTCTTTTGATTTTGTAATTGTGATAAAATACACACAACATAGAAAGTACCGTCTTCACCGACTCTTAAGCGTGCAGCTCAGGGGCGCTAAGCACGTTCACGCCGTTGTGCGCCCATCCCCACCCTCCGTCTCCAGAACTTTCCATCTTCCCAAACGGAAGCTCTGTCCCCGTGAAACCCGGACCCCCGGCCCCTCCCCCAGCCCCGGCGCCCCGTCCACTCTCTGTCCCCGTGAATCACCGACCCCCAGCCTCTCCCCCAGCCCCGGCGCCCACCGTCCACTCTCTGTCTCCGGGAATCTGGAGACTCCAGGGGCCTCGTGTGAGTGGATCCCACGTGAGCATCACGTCCCCCGGGTCCATCCACGCTCCCCCCAGCGATGCTCCCACACCCAGTGCCTCTCCAGGCTAACCCCAGACCTGCGCTCTAGACCTCTAACCCTCCTGCTGCTCCCCTCGCACCTAAACCAGAGGGTGCCCCTGCCCCCCCCACCCTTGACCTGCTCGCCCCCCCCCCCCCACCTTCCCGCACAGCCAGCTCTACCAGCAGAGCTCTGCTTGCGGCCTCACCCACTGTCCCTGCCCCTGGGAAAAGCGGTGGCCCCTCCCCCCCCCCCCCCCCCCCCAGCGTCAGTCTGACATGACACAGGGGCCCGGAGAGATCCTGTATTTTTTTTTGACATTTATTTATTGATTTTTGAGACAGAGCTGGAGCACCAGCAGGGGAGGGGCAGAGAGAGAGGGAGGCAGAGGATCCCAAGCAGCTCTGAGCTGTCAGCAGAGAGCCCGATGCGGGGCTGGAACCCACAAACCGGGAGATCATGACCTGAGCCGAAGTCAGACTCTCAACCCACTGAGCCACCCAGGAGCCCCTAGACAGATCCTTTAAAACCTAAGTCCTGGGGTGCCTGACTGGTTCAGTCAGTGGAGCATGTGACTCTTGATCTTGGGGTCGTGAGTTTGAGCCCCGCCTGGGGTGTAGAGATTACCTAAATAAATAAAACTCCAAAATAAATAAAAAGATACAACCCAAGTCCTACCCCATCTCCCCCCCCCCCCCCCCCCCCCCCCGCTGCCAATGCCCTGTGCTCCAAGCCCTCCGGGCTCTGACCCAGGTCCCTGTGGAGGGCGGGCTGGTCTGCGATGCCCTGCTTGGCTCTCCTCCAGGCCCTGGAGCCTTTTCTCCGAGGCCAGCTTCTCAGCAAGGCCTCCCTGATGCCTGTCCCTGCTCTGCACAGACCAGTGGCCTCTGCCCTACGGGCTTCCTGGTCCCCACACCCAGTCAGCCCGCGTGGCAGATCCGCTGTGCTCCCTCTCAGCGCCCAGAGCGAGCTCAGCTCTTGCTGAAAGAGAGGACTCGGGACACTGCGTGAGGCGCCGTTTCACACGCACGGAGGCCTATTCTGAAGCCGCCATGGGCAGCCCGGCCCGCGGCTCCTGGTATGTGGCTGCACGGCGTCGGCATCCATTCAGCCGCCCCTCTTCCTTCCTGCCACGGGCCCTGGGGCTGTCCTGGTCTGGCCGCAGTCTGGGGCCCCTCCCACGAATGCCAGGCTGTGTGGACCGTCCACTACTTCCAAGGCCTGCGGTGAGGCTGGACCTCCCAGGCCGGCCCCCCGCCCACTGACCCGGCCTGATCTGTCCCCAGGGCTCCGTACACCAGGCACCTGGGTAGAGGTGCCGGCGAGGCTCCTGGGGGTCCCCTGCAGCCCGAGCGAGACGGCCCTGGGTGTCATCCCTGTCTTCTGCTGCACAGGCCTGCTGGCTCAGGGCTTCGGGGTATCCTGGGGAGGGCTGAGCCAGGGCGGGCTGAGGCACAGGGGCCGGGCCCCTGGCCCCCACCCTAGCCCTCCTGGATGGGGCCACAGCTGGCCAGCAGGCCTCCAGACGTTCCCCCAGACCCCCCAAGCTCCCCTCCTCACCCTCTGCTTCTATAGCTCTGAGGCTTTGGCTTCACCCCTTCACCCCCCTCCGCCAAAACTGACATTTCAAACTCTGGCCCTTTAAGGCTACTGTCTGGGCTTCTGTCAGAACATCCGTGTGGCAATATAGTGACTTATGGGTCCCTCTGGGTTCTAGCCGCGCCCCCCCTTCCTGAAGGATACACACACTGGGATCATGGAGTTGGCAGCAAGGGAGCAAATACACCTTCACCGCCACTGTCCGTGCTCTTGGCCTCCCGCCAGGGGCACCATTGACTTTTCTGGGGCAGGGATCCAGCTGTCCAGGCCCAGCATCGTCTGCCTTTCCGGGGGGATGGCTGGCCCAGAGAGCGGCCCAATTATCTGTGGGAAGGGAGGACTGAGGTGCCCCTGGGAAGGCGTCCCCTGATAATTGTAAATGTCGGGTGATGATTCCAGGTGTTTTTTTTTTCTTTTTTTTTTTAATTTTTTTTTAACGTTTATTTACTTTTGAGACAGAGAGAGACAGAGCATGAACGGGGGAGGGTCAGAGAGAGGGAGACACAGAATCCAAAACAGGCTCCAGGCTCCGAGCTGTCAGCACAGAGCCTGATGCGGGGCTCGAACTCACGGACTGTGAGATCGTGACCTGAGGTGAAGTCGGCCGCTCAACCGACTGAGCCACCCAGGCGCCCCTGATTCCAGGTTTTTAGTTGCAAAGTGGGATGACCATATTGAGGACAAAGGTTTACAGACCTGCCTTCCTAAATGCGGGCGTGTGGTGAACACAGCAGCAAGGGGCGAGGCTCCCGGGGCTTCCGGAAGGCACAGCCCCTTCCGTGCAAGGCTGGAGGAAACAGTCCCCGCCTTCCCTGAGTCAGTGCGATTAGCAGGTGCAAAGTCCACGGACCCTTCCCTCCTCTGCCCTGGCAGTCAGGCAGCCTCTGAGAGCGACTGAGGGCTAGGCCCCTCGGGATGTCCTCCCCTCTTGCTGACCCAGCGCCTCGTTCTGCATCTGCAAAAAGGGCCCGTGAGAGCTCCCGCCTCTGGGGAATTGCACCAGGGGTTGGACCCGCACGCACACCCATCTCGTTCTCACCCCGCAGGCAGTAAACCGTGCCCAGCGTCTCGCCGGCCTCGGCCAAGGGAGGGCGAGCGCCAGCACAAGGACAGCCAGGGCGAGGTCTCCACAGGCGAACCAGCCGGTCCTTCCCCCGGAGCCGCAGATCGCCTTCGCCCCCGGCCTTCTGCCTCCCAGGCCACAACGCGGGGCACAGGCCCTACACCGCCGCCCACACCTTACTGACACGGCACCCGTTTTTCTGCATCTGCGAGACTGTCCCCTCTAGGCCGTCACATTCAGAACCAGCGGGCAGCTGCCAAACAGGGGCTGTTTCTGATGGTTCGTATTTTGTTTTGTTTTGCTGTAATTGTCTTTTTTTTTTTTTTTTTTTTTGGTCTTACTTGATACAGTGAAGCGCACATTTCAAAGTGTTTTGACAAATGTCTCCACCGAGTGTCCGCTGCCCCTTAAAGATCCAGGGCTGAGGTTCTCAGACGCTCACATGCCGGGGAAGCGTCCTCGCTGCCCCACGGCTCCTGGCTCGGTGGGTCTGGGCGGGGAGAGAACGGACATGTCGAGAGTTCCTGGGACCTGTTGCTACTCACCTGCCCACACTCCTAGGCATCTGGGGCGAGTATTTCTATCGCACCAGAAAGCTCCCCTGTGGCCCTTCTGGTCAGCTCCAGCCTCCCCCAGAGGCAGCCCGCCTGTCCGTGAACTTCACACGCTGGAATCCTTGGCATGCGTCCTTCGGTGTCTGGCTCCTTTCAGGCAGCACAGTGCTCCTGAGGGTTGTGCAGGGGCACTGCCGGGGTCACTAGCCCTTCCTGTCGTCGCAGGGTAGCATTTCCCTGCATGGGGCCACCAGCCTGTCCTCTTCTCCTGCTGATGGATGTTGGGTTGTTTCCAGTTTGGGGCTGGAATAAAACTTCTATGATTATCTGTGTGCAGCTTGTTGCGTGGACGTGTTTTTATCTGAGGAGCAGAAGGGCTGGTTCACGTGGTCAGTAGGTGCTGAATTTCATACAAGAAACCACAAAACCCTTCTCCCAAAAGTTCATTCGCACCATGGTACATTCCAGAGTTCCACTCCTCCACGGCCTCCCCCGCGCTGGGGATTGCTGGCCTTTGGGTATTTTTGCCATTTGAGTAAGAGATTGGAGATATTTCCCTGTGGTTTTAACTTAATCAGCTTCTTCTGTGGCGTGTCTTTCCTACTTTTGTATTTCCATGACGAGTGGAAGGTTCTTTCAACAAAGATTGACCAAGTCGAGAAAAATGACCCCTGACCTCTACCTCATAACATGCACAAAATCAGCCCGAGATTCATCAAAGACTAACACGAAAGCCAGGGGCTCCCGGGTGGCTCATTCAGTTGAGCGTGACTTCAGCTCGGGTCACGATCTTGCAGTTTGCGGGTTCAAGCCCTGCGCTGTTCTCTGCACCGACAGTGTGGAGCCTGCTTGGGATTTTATCTTTCTCCCTCTCTCTCTGCCCTCCCCTGCTCATGCTCTCTCTCTCTCTCTCAAAAAATAAATAAACGTAAAAAAACACAAACTAATATGAAAGTCAAACTAAAACATCCCTAAAAGAAACCATCGGAAAGTGTTTTTGTCACTTGGAAGTAAGCAAAGATATTTTTAGAGAAGATACAAAAAAGCACTTACCATAAAATTAAAAATTGTTATGTTGAATTTCATTAAAATTCAAAATTTCTCATTAAAAACTCTGTGAAGAAAAAATGAAAAGATAAGCCACGGACTTGGAGGAAACACCTACAATACATACACATCTAACAAAAAACTTGGTCCAGAATGAAGAACCACATAGCAATTAAGAGAGAGAGAAGGGCGCCTGGGTGGCTCAGTCGGTTAGGCATCTGACTTCGGCGCTGGTCATGATCTCATGGTTCGTGAGATCCAGCCCCGCGGCGGGCTCTGTGCTGACAGCTTAGGGCCTGGAACCTGCTTCGGATTCTGTGTCTCCCTCGCTCTCTGCCCCTCCCCCACTCACACCCTGTCTCTCTTTCCTTCAAAAATAAATAAACATTAAGCAAAAGAGAGAGAGAGAAACAACCTATATAAAACCAGCAGTTATATGGTTCCTGCGACAGATTTCATGGATAGTGCCTTTGGGACACTTTCTGAACTTCATGTTCCTTATCTGGGACAGATTCCCAGAACCAAAGGCAAGGAAGGGCTCTGGATCTGTGCAGGAGAGAATGAATCCACAGGGCCCTAGTCTCCAGCCGGCTCCTTCCCAGGCAATGAGCACGTCTGTCTTGGGAGTGAGGGCCTGGAGGGGGCGCCGGGCCAGGCTGAGGGCGGGAGGTGCATCCCGGACGCCTGCAGCCCCACGAAGACTGGGGGACAGGGGCACAGGGCCGCTCTCACCGGGGCGGGGCTTCGTCGCCCGGGCGGGGCTTCGCCCTGCGGCGGAGGCGCCCTCGGCCCCGCCTTCCCGCGCCGCTCTCCGATTGGCCGGCGCGGAGGGGCCCCCGGGGCATTGTGGGCCGCCGCGCTCCGCCGCCGCTTCGCCATGTCGGGCTCCCCCGTAAAGCGGCAGAGGATGGAGAGCGCGCTGGAGCAGCTCAAGCAGTTCACCACCGTGGTGGCCGACACGGGCGACTTCCACGGTGAGGCGCGCTGACTGGCCGTGCTGGGGGCGGGTGTTCGTGGACGCGGAGAGCCGGCGGGGCCCGGGGGGGGGGGGGGGGGGGGGGCGAGGCGGCCGGGGAATCAGGGTCCTGAGGGGGGCGCGGGCCCGGGATCGGGGGGTCCCGAAGCGGGGAGGGCCGGTGCGGGTAGGGGAGGAGGGAGCGCGGGGGCTGAGGGGAGCGGGTGAAGAGCGCAGCAGGCTGGGGTGGGCAGGGGGCCCCCTCCGAGCTGTTGGGAACCCCGGGAGGGCTTTCCGAGGCTTTATGCTGCGGAAGAGATTCAAGGAGGACCTGGAACCGGTTTCCACCTGGACCCCTTGCCCACGGGGTGCAGGTTTATTCGGCACAGGTTGACCTACTGAGCAGGAACTTGAGTCAGTTCTGGGCCCAGAAAGACCAGCTTTTTGCAATCTCCTGTTGCACATCTTCCCACCCCGCCGGGGACAGCCGTAGCCGCAGGTGACTGTCAGTGGCAGGGTGTCCCCCTGGGTGGACGTCCACAGCCTGGGGCCGCGGCACTGCGTGGGTAAAGCTCAGTGCTCCTAGGAAAGCAAAGGTTGTCCTGCTGTTAAAATTTAGATTTTCCGGAGTTAGACTTGTGCTCACCGGGGAGAACCAGGGACACACAGAAGGGTGGAGGGAAGGGCGATACCGTTAATCCCTAGCGCTCCGTGCCCAGCCTAACAAACAAGATTTTCAGGAAAATTGTGAAACGCTCATGGGATGAGTGTTGTGGGGCACACAATACAGAGTGACTTCCTTTCTTTTCTGCTTTCTCATGGTGGCTTGACAAACAGGCCTTAATTCCTCTTTGGCAACTCTGAGTAAGAGGGTTGTTTATCTAGGAGAGTGAACGCGCACATTTGGCTGCCCCCTTTTTTTTTTTTTAATGTTTATTTATTTATTTTTGAGAGAGAGAGAAAATGTGGGGGAGCAGAGAGAGTGAGCGACACAAAATCCGAAGCAGGCTCCACAGTGTCAGCCCAGAGCCTGACACGGGGCTGGAACTCCCGAACCGTGATATCACCACCTGAGCTGAAATCAAGATTTGGGCACTTATTGAATGAACCTACTTGGAATTCTCTGTCTCCTCAAGAATAATAAAAAAAAAAAAAAAGAAAAGAAAGAAATATCTAGGGGTGCCTGGGTGGTTCAGGCAGTTAAGTGTCCAACTTTGGCTCAGGTCATGATCCCGCAGTTTGTGAGTTCGAGCCCCGCGTCGGGCTCTCTGCTGACAGGTTGGAGCCTGGAGCCTGCTAGGGATTCTGGGTCTCCCTCTCTCTCTGCCCCTCCCCTGCTCATGCTCTGTCTGTCTCAAAAATGAATAAACATTAACAATTAAAACAAAATCTAAACCCAAGTGTTGACATATTTTTTTAATGTTTATTTATTTTTGAGAGAGAGAGAGAAAGCACAAGTAGGGGAAGGGCAGAGAGAGAGGGAGACACAGAATCCAAAGGAGGCCCCAGGCTCCGCACTGTTAGCACACAGCCTGATGCGGGGCTCGAACCCACGAACTGTGAGATCATGACCTGAGCTGAAGTCAGATGCTTAACCACTGAGCCACCCAAGTGCCCATCATTTTTTATTTTGAACAAATGTGCATTAGTTAATAACGTATATCCATAAACATTACATAGTTGTCAATTGAGTATCCGGTTTTGTGGTCATTTTGTGAAGTGACCTTGGCAGGAGTTGGGGGTGGGGTGGGTCATACACCTCTTTGAAAATACAGTCAAAGCCATGGATGCTCTTTACTGAACAATGCCCCTGCCCCCCAGTTTCACATTCGGTTTAAGTCCCCTGGACCCTGAAGCCCACATGTTGACTCAAGATAATTATTGGTTTTGTTCTTAAGTTTGCTGAAAGTCAGGCTTCTCAAGACCTAATTTTATGTAACAAAAGGCACCATTTCAGTGCATTCCTCCGTGGATTTTGACACACCTGCATAAACACCACCCCAGAGCACTTCTTATTATTTTGAAATATAGACTCCCAGGAAGTTGTGAAATTAGCCCATAGAATCCCATGTATACTTCGCCCGCTGTCCGCCAGAGGTGACATTATATGTGACCGTGGGTGTGCTGTTAGAAGCAGGAACTTGGTGCCAGCACGGTGGCAGGCGTGGCTCAGTGTTCACCAGCTTGAAACCTGAAAGGGGGTGGGGAGCAGCACTGCCCACAGTGAGTGATAACACGCGTAGACTCTTGTGCCCCCGGACAGTTAGAACACAGACGTCCCTTGGGCCCCTGAGAGCTGCCCCCCTTCCCCGTTCCTGGAAGCCCCCAATCCGTTCTCCGTCTCTGTACTCTTGCCATCAAAGGGCACTTTGAAAATACTACTTTTCAGTCACGCAGTCAGTTTACCGCCCCAGCTAACCCTCCAGAGGTGAGCAGCGTGATGCAGGGGGCGGTGGGGCGGGGTGGGGGGTGGGCGGTGGTGGCGGTGGCTGTCGGCCGGCCCTGCTCGTCCACACTCTGCCCTGACAGTGTCGGGTCGGTGAGGCTCCGGGTTCAGCCTCCTTGGTCTCTCCTCGTTCCTGGCTTGGTTACTAAGAACAAGCTAGGGTGAAAAAAGAAAGGAGAGTGGAACGAAGGCAAGTGGTCTTGAATGTAACCGCGTGCTGTCACTCGCTGACTTGCCCGCGTGCCTGCTGGCCCCGGTGTGGCAGCAGGAAGTGCCTTTCCAGCTTCTTCCAGCGCCTCCCGGCCTCCCTTGCGCCTCAGCGGTGAACCAGCCCTCACAGGAGCACATTTCTATTTGATCTCTGGCCTTAATCTTGGTTGTTGTTTTGTTATTGTGCAAACCGCCACCCCTTGCCCAGCCTTCCGGGACAGGGAAGGAATGTGTGCAAAGTGCGACTCTGTGTCCGTGTCTGCGGGACTCGTGGAGGACTGGGGGGGGGGGGGGGAGCGAGCACCCCACCGACTCTCCTACTCTCCTTGATCTTTTCCCTAGCCATCGATGAGTACAAGCCTCAGGACGCCACCACCAACCCCTCCCTGATCCTGGCCGCGGCACAGATGCCCGCCTACGAGGGGCTGCTGGACGAGGCCATCGCCTACGGCAAGAAGCTGGGCGGGTGAGCTCAGGGCCGCAACCGCATCTTAGTTCTTGAGCCTCTTAGGCTCTGGAAGCCGGGTTTTTTATGTTTGTTTTTATCAACTTTCTCAGAGTGTAATTTACATGGAGGAAACTGCAGCCATAGGAAGTGTCCGGTTCAATGAATGTCGTTTACCGGAGCGTGTACCCTCTGTAAACTCCCCAGTTAAGGCGCAGCACCCCGAAAGTCCCTCCCTCCCCCCTTGTGGCGAGTCTCCCGGCCCCGGCAATCACCGACCTGCCTTCTGTCATTTCATTATCTCTTAACAGCTTTACTAGAGAAAGACTCGCCAAGCGCACAGCTCCGTGTGTTCTGATAAATGTATTCAGTGGTGCAGCCGTCCCCACAATCCGGTCCTGGAGTACGTGAACCTCCTAGAACGTTCCCTGGTGCCCATCTACCATCTGTCCCTGCTCCTCCCCCTCCACGTACCCCTTCCTGATGTCACTTTAAGTTTTCATCAGGGTGACCGTGCACAGCCGAGGGAGTGCCTGGGGGACGCGCGGGTCGGGGCGGCGTGCGGGCGTGGTGTGTGCCCTGCCCTCCACCAGGGACGGCCCCCACCTCAGCCAGCTGCCTGTCCCTTCTCTTGCTCTTTCACCTCGCTGTGTCCCCAAGGCCTCGGTGCTCCTGGCATCGGGTGACCGGGTGGTGCTCTTAGCGATCCCTGTGTCCAGCCACCCCACGGGTCCTCACCCGCAATGCACAGGCTGGAGATTTTCCCGTGTGCGCCGGGCTGGCGAGGACCCCCGGACGGGGGGCCGTCTTGGAAACCACTGCGCTCCGCACTCGCCTGCCCAGGCCACTGCAAGGGGACGGAGGAGGTTATTTTCGTCAGGTGCCACAAGGTGCAGGGACTCCGTTTGGAACAATGGAAGTTCTGCAGGCAGACGGTAGCGTTGGCCCGAGCTGAGCTCTTAGACGCGGTCACGGTGGTGACTGTAATGCTGTGTGTGTTTTACCATAGTTCAGGGGGGAAAAGTGTGTGTTGTTTTCTTGGGGTTTTCTGGTTTAAGAGAAGGAAGACGAGGGGCGCCTGGGGGGGGGTTAGTCGGTTAAGCATCCGACTCCTGATTTCAGCTCAGGTGGTGATCTCATGGTTCCTGAGATCAAGCCCCGCGTAGGGCTCTGTGCTGACCGTGCGGAGCCTGCTTGAGATTCTCTCTGTGCCCCTCCCCCCGTTCCTGCTCTCTCTCTTTCTCTCTCTCAAAATACATAAATAAACATTAGAAAAAGAGGGAGAAGATGAGGGAAAGGAATTTGTTTTGTAGAATCCCGTGCCCTTAAAACTAACAAGCTTTTGACCTAATTTTTTCCCTTGAATTTTAGGTCACAGGAGGAACAGATTAAAAACGCTATGGATAAGCTTTTTGTGTTGTTTGGAGCAGAAATATTGAAGAAGGTTCCGGGCCGTGTATCCACAGAAGTGGATGCCAGGTGAGGACTCGGGTGGACGGGCTCGGGGGTCCGTAGACCCGCGTGGCGCCGCAGCCTCGCTCGGTGAGGAGCGCGGGGCGGTGCCCCCTGTCCAGCGACTGGTGTCCAGCCTGTGTTCTGCGTAGGCCCCTGGAGGGGTGTGAGGGTGAGCCGGGCTCCAGGCTGGTCCTTCTCGGTGGGTGTCGTGAGGCGAGGCCGCTCCTTGTTGTCCTAGGTTGTCCTTCGACAAGGACGCCATGGTGGCCCGTGCCAGGCGCCTCATCGAGCTCTACCAGGAGGCCGGGATCGGCAAGGACCAGGTCCTTATAAAGCTGTCGTCCACCTGGGAAGGGATTCAGGCCGGAAAGTAAGTACCCCTGTGAGGGGGCTTCTGCAGCAGGTTCCCGGGTGGGCGCCGCATGGGGGGCCCTCCTCCCGGTGGCGGGGTGCGGGGTGGCCGCGTCCAGAGAGGCGCGAGGCCTGTGTGAGGCCCCAGGCTCCCGTCCTCCCGCCGGCACCACCTGTAAAGAGCCGACTGGTTGTCGTCCCAGGTGTGCTGAGCTGCCCCGAGCGGTCCCTGCCCGGAGGCCACCGACACCTGAGCCTCCGTGCCAGCGAGGGCGTCTCACGCACGATGGGATGTGGGTTTTCTGGGCCCCTTAACACCTGCGGCCACTCACCCACTTTCTGTCTCTCTGGCTTTGCCTGTTCCGCGTGTCTCACGTCAACAGAATCACAGAACACGTGACCTTTTGTGTCTGGCTTCCCTCACGTGGCAGGTGTCGAGGTTCACCCAAGTGGCAGCGTGTGTCCGGGCTGTGTCCCTGTTAAGGCTAATGCTCCCTTGTATCTACACCGCATTTTGTGTGTCCGCCTTTGGGGCCGTCACGGGTGATGCTGCCTTGAACGTCCGTGTCCAGGTTTGGGCACGTGGCGTACATCTTGGGGACACGCTCATGGGGGTAGGGTTGCCACGTCGTGCCGCCCCTCAGCGCGGTCCTGGCCGTGTCCCACTGGCTGTGCTGTCTGCGGCCATAGTTTTTCCTCCTTTACTTTGATACTTGTCATTTCTGTCAGCAGTGTTTGGAAAATCTTTTGAGAACCCTAGAAATTATTCTTGACCCTGAGTCAGTTGGTCCCGCTCACCACATCCCTTTCCCGAGCCCTCCGCGGCTCGTTGCTCCCGCAAGTGTCCCGAGTCCTTGGGCAGCACAGCCAGGCCGGAAAGAAAGTGCCATTAACATGGACACGTACAGGCAGCTGCACATCCCAGGGTCCTGGGCACCGCCTCCGACACTCACTCGTGCAGACAGACTGAGATCCGGGTCAGGATGGGGCTGAGATGTGTCCCAGCCACTTCTGTTTTGTTTTGTTTTGTTTTAATGTTTTTATTTATTCTTGAGACAGAGACAGAGCACAAGCGGGGGAGGGGCAGAGAGAGAGAGAGAGAGAGAGAGAGGGAGACACAGAATCCGAAGCAGGCTCCAGGCTGTCCGCATAGAGCCTGACGTGGGGCTCGAACCCACAAACCACGAGATCATCACATGGGCCAGTCAGACCCGGAACCGACTGAGCTAGCGAGGTGCCCCGTGTCCGAGCCGCTTCTGAGGCCACATCCGCATGGTGCCACGAGGTTGCAAACCTCTCCGAGCAGCATGGTCAGCACGTGGGTGCCTGGGCTAAGTAAGCGGAGCCTGGGGCCGTGCCCGATGGCAGGTGGCGCGCCGCACGCAAGGCTGGGCGGCGCCCGTGCGCAGTCCTCGTGGTCGCTGGAAACTTGCTGTGCAGACGGAGCCCCGTCCAGATCAGACCAGAGTCCTCTTGAGGATTAGCTGCGTCGACTGTGTCTTTCGCTGCCAAATCGGGCTTGTTTCTTCTGCACTCTCTTTCACCATCTCAGGGTTAGATGGAACAGTCCTGTCCTTCGTGAGTCCCCTGCTCAGGGACTGTTTCCCCACAGTGTCTGTCTCCTGTCTCACACTTTGATAAAGCCACCTTCCCAGAGCGCCCCACCGGCCGCTTCCGAAAACACCTCCACTTAGGTCGGACCCGCGCAGCTGCCGGGTGTCATCGAGGTGGTGGTCGTAGGAGGGCCTGGCCTCGAGCGCGGCACCTCCCGTGGGCCGGCCTGAGCTGCGGGTGCCCGCGCCGGGAACACGTATGGCTGTGCCATGCACGAGACGTGGTAGAGGCTGGCCGCCCACCGCCGCCCAGTCCTCGCTCTCCGCAGCCATACTTCTCGAACGCTGCCATGGAGGCCACTTGGAAGCTGTCCCTTGGGGTAGAAATGTGCCTAGAGGGGCCTGAGCACAGGCTCGGCCGTCCCAGCTCACTCCGCAGCGCGTGGCAGAGTGGGCATTGCCCTATCTCAGGGGTCAACCCCAGCACGTCCTGGTGGGTGGTGACGCAGGGAGGCTGCAGGATGCGGGGAGGGGGTGGGGGACAGAGGGCGGGACGGTACCGTGGTCAGGTGAGTCCGCGGGGTCTGGCCCCGGCCAGCTCTGGGAGGTGGCGTGGGACTGGGGTCCCAGGTGCAGATGTGCGTGTCTGGGCCGGGAGGCCCACTGTGGCTCCCAGGGGGCCTGTCTTGCCTTTTCTCTCTGTTTTGAATTGTGGGTTTGACGAAAATCCCAGTCACCCATCACCCACTGGCCAGGGAGAGCCCGGGTGACTGTGGCAGATGTGGGGGGGGGGGGCGCCCCGATCCCGCCTGTCCCCTGAGTGAATCGCGAGCCTCTTTCCAGGTCCCGCGGGGTCCCGCGCGGGGTCCCGGGGCCCCCCGGCCTGGCTCACCCCGCCCTGTCCCCTCAGGGAGCTGGAAGTGCAGCACGGCATCCACTGCAACATGACGCTGCTCTTCTCCTTTGCCCAGGCCGTGGCCTGCGCCGAGGCGGGGGTGACGCTCATCTCCCCCTTCGTGGGGCGCATCCTCGACTGGCACGTGGCCAACACAGACAAGAAGGCCTACGAGCCCCTGGAGGACCCCGGTGAGGGGCGCGGCGGGGCGCAGGGTCGGGGGGTGGCGGCTCTGGGCGGCGCAGTCGGCGGGGAGGCCGCTCAGGAACCCGGTGTGTGTCACCGCAGGAGTGAAGAGCGTCACCAAGATCTACAACTACTACAAGAAGTTTGGCTACAAGACCATCGTCATGGGCGCCTCCTTCCGCAACACCGGCGAGATCAAGGCGCTGGCGGGCTGTGACTTCCTCACCATCTCGCCCAAGCTGCTGGGGGAGCTGCTCAAGGACAACAGCAAGCTGGCACCCATGCTGTCGGCCAAGGCGGGTAAGGCCGCCTCACCCTGGTCACCGCGGGGCGGGTGCAGCCCGGGGGCGCGGACCGCGTCCCGCCTGTGTCTGGAGCCCAAGGGCCTGGGGCCTGAGGGGGGCACGGGGGGGGGGGGGGGGGGCGCGCAGAAGGCCCTGGGTGATGCCCGTGCTCCCAGCCCAGGCGAGCGACCTGGAGAAGGTGCACCTGGATGAGAAGGCCTTCCGCTGGCTGCACAACGAAGACCAGATGGCCGTGGAGAAGCTCTCGGACGGCATCCGCAAGTTTGCCGCCGACGCCGTGAAGCTGGAGCGGGTGCTGATGGTGAGCGCGCCAGGGCTCGAGCCGGGCAGGGCCGGGGCCTCCCCTGGGGACTCGGGGGTGTCGGCTCCTCTGGCGGCCCCGGCAGAGGGGCCGCTTCCTTCCGGTCCCGAAGGCCTTTCCTGGCACCTGTCACGCTTTTCCCTCTCCCTCCCTAGGAACGCATGTTCGGCGCAGAGAACGGAAAGTAGCCCGGAGTAGTGCCCGAGGCCCGAGGTGCCGGAGGTGCCGGAGGCCGGAGCGCGGATCTGCACCACCTGAGGGGGCGAGTGATAGGCCTGGCGATGAATGAATTGTGCATTTTTTACCGGTTGGAGCCCGGATGGATCCTAGATTCTGTGTAAAATTTTGCCTAACTCATTAAAGCGATCACTTTTCTTGTGCTCCGTTCCTGACTCGCCGCAGCCCCTCCCCCCAGCACCGCGGCCCCCGCCTTTGGCTACGACCGGAGTCCAGCCGGGGTGATGCAGTTACAGGCCCTCCCCTGGGCCTGGAGCCTGTGCCGAGTGTGGCTGGAGCCAGGGGGCGGGAGCACCCAGGGGCATCCCTGCTGCTTTGGTTCCCATGTGGGTGCCACCCGGGGGGACAGTTGGGTATGTGCCGGCTGTTACCTCCGAGCCCCGAGTGCCCAGCGTGGCGTGGCTTCGAATGGACACGTCCACGGGCGCACCACCTACTACACCGGGAAGGGCTTGTTGGCAGTGACGGGGGCCCCCGGGGTAGCCCCTCTGTCCCACCAGAAGAGGCACAGGAGGCTGGGCGAGGCTGCCCAGAAGAGGTCACGTTAGGGTCACAGGCTACCCATCTGCCCTCCAGGTAGGGAGGGTTCCAGCTGACAATTCTGGGTCTGTACAGGTGAAGACGGGGGTCAGGGACAGACCTGAGACACAGCCCTGGGTCCCACTAAGGGCCAGCAGGGAGGCCAGTGCCCCCTTCTCCCTGGGAGCGCCCACCAAGTGCACAAAGCTGTTCCCCACAGCTTTCTAGAGATGCCCAGGCCCCCCCCCCCCCAACTTTCTGCTGGGGCCAGAGCATCAGGGCGTGGTGTTGGTTCCAGAATGGCCACCTTGCCAAGGGTGGGCTTCTGGGCACAGGGCCCACGGTGGGCTGCATCACCTCAGGTACACGAGCCTGGCCCCAGCTGGCCCAGCCTCTGCTGAGAACCACCTTAGGGTGTGCAGGGAGCAGGCAGGTCACAGCAGGGGGGGCTGCTGGGTGTCTGACTGGCGGCTTTGTACCTGAGGCTCATCGAGGCCTCGGCTGACAAGCAGGCTGGGGCCAGGCCTTCCTCTCCAAGCTGGTCAACAGGCTGCACCCTAGGACTTGGAATCTGCCCCCGATCCCGACCCCGGGCCTCGGGTCTGTGTGACCGGGTACGATCAACACGCATCGAGCCCACCCACTCACCCACATGTACGGGCTGGTGACATTAGTACTTAGACCCTGCAGACCACGGAGCTCCGAAACGCCGCCCCCACCCCGAAAGGTTTCCTGTTCCTTCGACCCAGCCTCCCACCCACAGTCCATGGGTTCAAGCCCCGTGCCAGGCGCTGTGCTGATGGCATGGAACCTGCTTAGAGTCTGTCTCCCTCTTTCTCTGCACCTTCCCCATTCGCACTCACTCTCAAAATAAACTTAAAAAAAAACACACGGGTCGTGGAAACTACAATTTGTTTTACGTTTGTTACTGTGACTAATGCTGCTACAGACGCTTACGCGTTGTTCCCGTAGGTCATTTCCCGCAGGCGGACGTCAGGGTCTGTTTTAAAGCCCTAGGCATGTGGGGGCATCCCAGAGCAGCAGGCCGCCCACACCCACACCCTGCCCCTTCCGGGGGGGCCCGCGTCTCTCGAAGCCTGGAGGCACCCCCAGCCCTGCACCCTGACCTGGCACAGCCAGGGCCGAGCCACAGCGGCTGCCCGGGAAGCGGCTGTGTGGGGCGCTCGGCAGGGCCCGCCGGCACCTTGATCTGACACTCAGAAGCAAAACCATCACTAGCTCTCTGTAGGTGGTACAGATGATACCCACGAGGCGTGATCTTTAAGAAACCTGCGGTGATCCGTGCAGGCAGAGTAGGACCAAGGCCCCTGGGTGCGGGTGGCCAGCCCGCAGTGGGCACAGAGCAGGGCCACAGCGGTGTCAGGAGCTCCTGGTCCAGTGCTCCCAGCAAACACCCGAAGTGGAGGGGGCGTGCGAGCATCTCAGAGCGATCTGCGGCACTGGAAGGAGCGGCCTGAGACCCAGGGATGCCTTGCTTCCTTGCTCCTCCTTTGTTCCAAGGGGCTGGGTGCAGAGCTGGGCCCAGACGGGGAGGGGCCGGCGGAAGGGGGGACCCACAAGAAGGCCCGGGCGGCTCCTGGAGGTCCCACCGTGGGCCGCAGCCTGGGCCAGGCACCCCGAGGAGACCACAGGGTGATCCGGACGCACCGGGAAGGGGCCTCCCCAGCAAAGGCCTGCGGGGTCCTGGATGGTGCGGACCGACCGCCGCCCCAGACCCAGGTCGGCCACACGCACAGCCTCCCGCCCGGTAGGGCCTGTGCCGCTGTCACTTCTACTCACAAGCAGAGGTGCAGCTGCAAGCCTGGAGGCCGCCCGGCAGCAGCGCCGTGGGCCAGCAGTACCGCTCTGAAGACGCACAAGCACGTTTCCCTCAGGAGCGTGGTGACACCTGCCCCTAGGTCCACCCTGGCCTGGCGCAGTGCCGCCATCACAATCCGAAACCACACACCAGGCAAGGATTACAATTAGGGCGGCTCCTTCAGCACCCGCCGGTCCGGGGGCGTTCTGGGGGCCGGGAGCTAGCACAGCCCCCCAACACCCACAGCGGTGGAGGCAGCAGCCTAGGCACCGTCACCACACAAAATGGGATCCCGGTGCCCTGGCGAGGCTCAGCCTGGGCGGACGGGGACAGGCAAGGGCGAGAGACCCGGCGCCCAGGAAGACCAGGGGGCGCTGAGACCCCACACCAGGACCCCACGGCTGACTCAGACCCGCTCTGCGCATTACGTTCCCTTGGAATTCTCAGAGACCACCTATCGGCCCTCAGCTCTCCCTCTGCTCCAAAGAAAACGCCCCTCAGGGCTCAGTCCCGGAGGCCCCCAACAATCCCACAGGGTCGGGCAGGGGCCGGGAAAGTCGCTCTCAGGGGCGGTGGCAGAGGCAGGGTCCCCGGAGGCCTGAGGTGGCAGCGTCCACTGGCAGGCTGGCTGGCTCCGCGGGAAGCCATGTCACTTCCTGCAGGACAGGTCAGGTCAGGGGTCAGGCTCCGGCAAAGGGCCTGCCAGGAGCCCGCACCCCCCTGCCCCACGGCCCCTCACCGGCTGCCGCACAGGAAGAGCAGATTCTGCACAGCCGGGACGGTGGAGCTGGCGTTCTGGCCCGTGACGAGGTGGCGGTCCAGCACCACGTGCACAGCGTCAGGCTCGCTGGCTGCAGGGGCCCCAAGAGCGTGGCCTCAGGCAGTGCCCGCGCCAGGCTCGCCCCCCTCTCCCCTCGCAGGGGCCTGGGGAGGACTTGGCCTGGGCCTCCCCCAGGGCTCCGCCGCAGCTGCGGCCCCCGGCCCCCACCCAGCTCACCACTGAAGCTGGCGCCCGCGTCCTTCACGAAGTCCTCCACGATGAGGGGCAGGCGGGCAAAGCCAGGCGCCCTGACGAGCTCGTACACAGAGGGCTGCGGAGGGAGGGGGGAGGGGGTTCCCACCCCGGGGTCAGGAAGGTCCAAATCAAGCAGGGACGCCGGGGCTGGGGCTGTGCGCCGCTGCTCCAGGGGGTCCGCCCTCCCGCCGCAGGTGCTCAGACAACAAAACCATCGGGCCGCCCCTCCAGGGCCCCAGGGCGCATGAGCCAGTGAAGGAGCTGGGCTGGACGAGCAGCCTCAGGGCTGAGACCCTCGGTAGCAACGGGCAGAGTCCAGGGACAGGGTGGTGGGTACAGCCGCCCCAGGGCCGCGGGGGCACACAGTGAGATGCCCCTGCGGCTCTCCCCCCTCCCAACCTCGGCCGCACCACTGGCCAGGCCGGTCCCATGCAGACCCAAGTGGTCGGGCCGCAGTCCTCGAGGTCTGGACCCTCCCTCCAGTCTCCTGCCTGACCAGGCCCTCTCCCTCACTCCTGGACACGAAAGGTGCCGTGCACTTGACAAGGACAAAAGCAAGGTCTTGACCTGACCCCTGCTCCTTCCCCGGCATCCCAAAGTCACCCCCCCACCACACACACACACACACACACACACACACACACACACACACACACACTAAGAGCCCCACCCTGTGCTCCCCTCCCCTCGTCCAGAGCCTGTGCCTGTGCCCTGGGGCCATCTCGGAGGGCAGCAGGGGAGGGGTGAGGAGGGGCAAGCAAGCAGCACCACTGCCTGGGGCCGGAAACCCATGATCCTGGGCTGGGCACATGACTGTCACCCTTGCCAGAGGACAGTCCCCGTGCTTCCAAGCACGTATGCGGGCCTCTGAAGCCTTCTCCGGCTTGGGACCTGGGACCCTCCCTTGCACCGCACTCACCCCCGTGACGCTGTAGCCCTGGAACACCCACGACCGGTCCTCATTGGTGGCGCAGCAGAGGGCGGCGACGCCGTGACCAACAGCGCAGATGGGCTCTGGAAGCAGGGGCGGGGCCTGAGGCCGACACCCGCCGGGGCCCCTGCCCCTCTCCCCACACCTCCCAGCTCAGAGCTCCCTCCACCTATGGGGCGCGACGGGCCCAGTGACCAAACCGCAGGTGGGGAAGCTGGAGCGCATTCCCACGGTGGCAGCGGCGGCCGGGAACGACCGCTCTCTGTCCAGACCACACTGGACACAGGCGGCCCTGTTCCCACTGACAAAGGCCGCTGTGTGGAGCCCTGGGTTTCTGTCTGTTGGTCCCTAATGAGCATCCTGTCCCCATCCCTGTCAGGTCTGGGCAGCGTGCCACATCTCCACAGAACAGCCTTTCTCCTCGCCCTGCTGGCCTCCAGCCCTGAACCCCGTGACGAACAAAGCCGGCAGGTCGCCCACCCGCCTCAGAGCGAGTTGGGGGAAACAGCCACCAGCCCCCACGGAGGCCAGGAAGAGGTCACACACAGGGGGAGCGACCGAGGGGCACGTGGTGGGGGGCACAGGGAGGGGCGCCCCGCCGCGTGTGTGTGCACCTGTGCGTGCAAGCACGTGCGCCCTCATGGTCAGTCAGAGGCTCTCTGCGTCTGCCCTGTCTGCCCCCCCAAACCATCCCCACTGGCCTCTCCCGGCCGTTGGTGCCGCCCCACGCACATCCCCAGTCCCAGGGGTCACCTACTGCTCTCTGAGCGGAAGTGCTGGAGGATGCGGGCCAGGGACCCGCTGCTGGCCAGGTCGGCCAGGGCCCCGGGACAGCTGGGAATCAGGAGGGCGTGGTACCGGGCACCTGGGGGGAGACCACGGCAGTTCGGTCACAGACAGCGAGGACGCGGGCGGCTCGGTCATGGCGCTCCGCGGCAAGTGCGTCAGAAACAGAAGCAAGGGAGCACTCTGGAGGCCACGAACCCCCCCGGGATCCCGCACCTCGAGCCCCCAAGGTTCTGGCCCCCGGGGCCCCTCACCATCAATGGACTCCAGCTTGGCGGGACTCGCGTAGGCCTTGAGGCGGAAATCCTGCACCCAGCGGGCGTTGCTGTCGTTAACGTCCACGAAGTCTATGGTCCTCCCCTGCAGGAGCACCGAGAGGCAGACACCCCACTGTCGGTTCACAGGGACTTCAGAGGCTGACGAGAGCTCGGGGACAAAGGCACCGACAGCCCAGCCCCTCACCCCTCCTCGCCGCACCCCCCCAGCCACCCCTTGCTGGCCCTCATCTCCCACCCATAAGGTGGCAGCAACTGTCCCACTGGGGACGACAACGGAAACATGCCAAGTGACAGACACTCGAGGCATCGCTGTGACCCCTAAAGCCCACGCCACAGAAAACTGGAGAACCGGTGAAGGTCCATACCACCCTCGCGCACGTGTGCAGGCGCTGACCTACGACAAAAGGTCTCCCGCACCACAGTGGGGCCAGAGCTTGACGATGCCACCAAGGTCCGAGTCCTCAGCCCGGCCACCTCTCTCGGGGTCACGTCAACCTGAGGCTCCCTGCTCCTCCCTGAGACAAACAGCACTCCCCCGGCCTCACCCCCAAAAAGGTAGGAGCCCGTCCGTGCGTCTGGCTGGACTCACCCCAGGGGTGGCCACCTGCAGGTTGAAGGCGGCGCCAGCCAACGTGAAGCAGTGCAGGAAGGACTGGGCGGACACACCTGCAAGGTGAACACGGCTCTCAAAAGGCCACGAGGCTCTGGGGGCAGCACGAGGGGCAGCAGGGCACACACTCCCAGCTCCAGCCTGGAGTCTTCTCCTGGTCCCCCACCCCAATGGAGGACCCCCTCTCACAGCCCCAGCCCACAGGCCCCACCCCCAAAGGACAGGCTGTCTCCCTGGCCTGACTACTAAAGGCCTTTCCAGAAGGCAAACCCAAGTGCAAACCCAAGGGCATCGACTGAGCCCACCCCCCACTCCCCCTACATTCAGCCAGGGAGAGGCAACACTGAGCAAGCCCTATGTCCTGGGGGGTGGGCAAAGGTCAGCGGGACCCTCTTCACTCCCCTCGGGCAGGCCTCGCCCTCACTGAAGGACACTTGGCTCCCGGACCCTGCCCCCATCCCCAGTGCTGCTCACAGCCCTCTTCTGTCCACGTCTGGCCCACAAGATTCCTGGCTGCTGGGGCTGGAGCTATCTGCTTCTAAACAGGACTGGTGTGCACCCTTCCACCTTTACCCCAATCCCCGACCCCACCCCTAAACCTCTTCTCTATCTTTATTCGTCCTTTTGTACTAATACGTATGGAGCAGAGTGCACGCGCTGAGCAAAGACAGTACCCACAAATCATCCCCCAGACTTTGCCTGATTGTGCTCTCAGTTCCTTGAACACTGCTTCACCCCAGGGCCTCCTCAAGGGACTCTGGCCGGAACCCTCATCCTGCCTACAGTGCCTCGTGGCCTGGTCAGAGCTGTGCCCCCACCCCACGTCCTCAACATCCCTTCCGCACCGCACAGCCAAGCTGGCCCAACGCCTCCTCACCCTCATCCACTCCAACCAGCCACCTTTGGTTGTACCCCCCAACCTGCCACTCCAGGACCGACCCCGTTCCCCGTGGCTCCTCCCACCCTCAGTGTGGGCACAGCGCTCAGGGCCCCTGGGGCTCAGCACACAGTGACTCCACGACCTGCAATCCTCTCCCTCACCCTCTTGCGCCTCTAGAATACAAGGAGACCAGGCTCCAGAGCCAGACCCCAGGTCCCAACCCTGGGTCGCCACCTCCCCCACCACGTGACCAAGGGCTCATCACTTCCCTCCGACAAAGGAAGCACAGATGCTCGGTACAGTCGGCTGCCTCCCCGCCCGTCGGTTCGTTCCTTCCCTGCTGGCCCTGAGCGAGAATCTGCACGGAATCGCAGACCCACCAGCCCCGCTGTCCTGCTCGAGCCCCACGCCGGCCCCTCCTGGTGCCTTCACCACCTGGCGGGTCTGAGGGTTCTCTGCCCCCGCACATTTCCGGCCCCCAGAACCAAACTTCTCCAACCCCTCACCCTCCTGGGTGTGCGCAGGGCCAGCCAGCAGACAGGTGGGCACAGGCTCATGACCCACGTGCTCCGGAAGGCCCCGGCCCCCGGGGCTGCCGCCCCCCCCACCCGGCCCCTCAGAAACCCCCCGCCCCTCCCCACACTGAGGCCTGCCCGCCCCCGAGGCGGCACCTGCGGGCGCCAGCCCGGGACCCGCTCTCTTCCCACAGAAACGCCGAGGCGCGGGGCCCCCCTGCGGTCAGCCAGCGCCCCCGCGCCCGGGACACTGGCGACGCTCCCTCTCCACGGCGGGGCTTCCACCTGCCTCCCCGCCGGCGCGGCTGGGCGCCCGCCCGCCCTCGCGAGCCTCACCCTCGGCGGCGCCGCTGGCCACCAGCAGGCAGGCGGGCCGGCTCTGCAGCCGCTCGGACGCCATGGGTTCGGCCGGGGCCGGTGCGGCCTGCGCGTGCGTGAAGTGTACGTGCGTGTGTGCGCGCGCGGTCCGGGATCGCCGGTCACGTGTCGCGGCGCTTCGCTACGGGGCCAATGCGGCGCCAGGCTCACGCGCCGTGCCTCCTCCCTCCCGGCCCCGCCCCCCAGCGCGCGTCAGGGGCGGAGTCCGCCCCGTGCGACTGCGCCCTAGGCCCGAGCCCCCTCCAGCTCCGTGAGCGGGGCGGAGGGCGTCCGGGGGCTCAGACCTCGGCCCCAGAGCGCGGGCTGACTTCCCGGCGGGACGCCTCAGCGGCCCCGAGCACACCCCTGGCCCGGCCCCTGGACACAGTCAGGAGCACGGTGCCTCCCTCGTCCCTTGGGGCAGGAGCGTGAACCGGGAGAGAAGACCCCTGCCTGTGGACGGAGGTCTGCGCTCCGTGGACGTGGGTCTCTCCCTGTGGACGAAGACCCCTCCCTGTACATCAAGGTCTCTCCTCGTTGATGGAGGTCCCTCCCTGTAGGCGAAGGTGTCCCCCCCCCCCCCCAGCGGACCAGGGTCCCTTCCCGTGGATGATGGTCGCTGCCTCGTGGATTTGGACATTTAATACTTGGTCACTGAGACTGAAGACATAACGTGGAATGCCAGGGGCAAAGCGCCCTGCCCAGTGGGGCTCATGTCTTGGGGGTGAGGGCTGGGATATGGATTCAGAGAAGGTGACATTCGTTTGTTAGTGAGAAGAGCAGTGGAGTGGGCAGGCTAACGGGGAGAGGGGGTGGGGGCCGGGGTGGGAGCTCAGATGGGTAATAGGGGGGCACATCTGAGGAGCTGGATGAACCGCTCACCTGGGGCACGGAGGGTGGGCCTGGTGAGGGCAGGGTGGGAGTCTGGAGGCCAGGGAGGGGTGTGCAGGTGTCCACGGAAGCAGGGGCAGTATGGATGGGTTCTGCCTCCCCAGGATGGTTGTGGGGAGACAGAGGTATCCAGGGTCACTGGGGCTCAATGAGTCCCTGGAGGAATGTGGGTATCACTTCCTGAGATGCTTCAGGGTGCTGAGTTTGGTAAGGAAATCTAGGATGTTGTTTGGCCAAGCTGCATTTGGAGCAGTGTTTCCATAGATTGTCTAGGAGGCAGTCGGATGGGCCATCAGCAGATTCCTGGGTGTTCTCTAAGGCCTGGGCTGGAGAGCAGGGAAGGGCTTGGGCGCAAGCTGATAGTTAAGAGAAGCAGCTTCACCCTTTGGCCCCACAGGCCACCTCCAGGACCCCCTGCTTCCAGGGTGGAGGGGCGGGCAGCAGGGTTCCCCCAAGGTCCTGCCAGCCTCTGCCCTGAGTAGGGAAACCTTGGTCATGGGTAAGAAATGCCAGAGAGGGTGAGTCTAGGCCAAGGTGCATCTCCTGGGCACACCTCCTCCACCGCCCCTGGCTCTGTCCTCTGCCTGGCTAAGCCCCACACTCCCAGGAGTCCTGACTAGCAGCGACACAGTCAGGACCTCAACCCCTGCAGGACCCTCCCTCCAGAGTGAAGCAGGAGCTAGGGCCTCCTGGCGCTGGCAGGGCCTCAGGACAGGGGACAGGGGACAGGAGCCGTGTTGGGTGGGTGAGGGACTTTGGATGGAAACCAACAGGACTAAGGTCAGACCACAAGCTAGGCCTAGCCACATGAAGAGCTTCCCCGCCATGCACACTCGTGGGACCCAGGGGCTGGAGATGCCAGGCTGCAGCAGGGACCACGGGATCCTCCTGCTGGCACTGTCCCCCCCACCCCCCACCACCACCCCAGGGCAGCCCTAGCACCTACCTCCTCCTGCATCACAGGCTCATTAAGCCACTTTGGTCGTCTCCATCGCTAAGAGGATGGAAAAGGAAGCCTGGCTGTGACACCGTGCAGCAAGGCTGTTGTATGCATGTGTGTGCACCAGCGTGCGCCCCACTGCACACCCAGGCCCTTGCACGATGCCTGCCGGCTGGACCCACCCACCCCAGCAGGCGGAGCACACCTAGTCCACGTCCCCTGTATGTGCGCTCTTGCTCTCGCACGTGTGCATGACCCTGACCCCAGTCCAGGGCGGCGTGCTTGGGCCCCTCAGCGGCTCCCAGCACAGGCACCTGTAAGGGTCTGGGTCCCCTGTGGCATGTGGAGTTGAGGTGGGCAGCCTGCACAGGGACAGGTGTGCTGATATGGGGCCTTGCCAACCAGGAGCCTCATTCCGGGTCTGGCAGCAGCCTGCCACTCGGTATGTGTCCCTGTGGACAGTAAGGACCTGGACGGGATGATGCCCGAGGCCCCGTCATGGTGACTGGGGTGAGCCTGAGGTGGGGGTGCCCCCCAGGTGGGCTTGTGGTCTCTTGCCCTCTGCACACACCCAGCTGTGCTGGCTCATCTGCCTACTTCCTGAGTGGGTTCCCATTCCAGTGGGTCAGCCCCCCTGCCCCTTAGACCCCCCTCACCTCAGCAGGCGAGGAGAGGGTGCTACTCAGGTCCTGCTTTGGGTGTGATTGGGGCTGCTGCAGAGGGAAAGACTGGCAGGTAACCCTTCCTCCCAGGGGTGGAACACAGGAGGGCCTCGGCGGACCAGACAGGTCTGCAGCCAGTGGCCCACATCTGGATGACTGTCTCCTGGGAAGGATCCAGGCCCAAGAGGAAGGGCCTCCCCCTCTAGGGCCCCGTGGAGGGGGCACCTCCCATTTCCATCCTGCTGAGCCTCTTCCCTAGGCCTTTGCCCAGAGTCACACATAAGGTCTCGGGGTATGGGGCTCATGGGCGTGGAGTTCTGGGGCATCGTCTACAAGCTCTTTGGGAACCTCGTCCTCCAATAGTGACTGCTCAGGTGGGGCAGGTAAGGTTGGAGGGGTGCTTGGGGACTGAGCACAGAGGCTCTGCTGGAGGTGTAGGGATGCCCTTGAACCCGGGGTTTTGCTTTTTGTTCAGGGATCCTGAAACACAAGGTGCAGGGATCACATGACCTGTCGTCACGCGCCAGGAAAAGGTTTTGTCGTTTCGTTCCTGTCCATGGAAATTGCCCCAGATGGAGGAAGGGTGGGTGCGTGAGGAGCCATTCCTGGAGGACCTTCCAGCAGGCGGGCTGACCGATGCCTCAGGACCCCCAGTCTCCCCTCCTTCCTTCCTTAGCAACTTCCTCATTCTCAGAGCATGTCTGAGCCTTGTCCTAGGTGCCTTTGCACCGGCTAGGCCTCCCTTTGAAATGCTAGAGTTCCTCCTTGTCTGTCAGACTCCTAACTGTCCCTCAAAGCCCATGGGCACCAGATGCACTGTTTGCCCAGCACTCCCCTCCTGAGAACACCCTCCAAACTTACAAGCCCCCCCTCGCCCTCCACCCCCATTAGCTCAGCCCAACCACTGGGTGGACCTCAGGAGACTTGGGACTGGCCTCTCTCTCAGGGCCGGTGTGTTATGGGCAGCCCTGCCGGCCAGGCCGCCTGCCAGGTGACTCATGTCTCTGGCCCCAGATGCACCCCTCTTCCCAGCTGGGCTTGGACCCCTCAGCTCCTGGTTTTTCTTTGGCTGAGGCTGGGCCGGGTGAGGTCTGGAGACTTAGACCCCAGGCACTCGTGAGTCCTGTAGGCCCTGAACCAGACAGCAGGGGGTGGCAAATGGCAGCCCCTAGGGCATGGGGGGCTGCTGAGGCCAGGGCAGTGGGCTGGGAGCACAGGATCCCTTCACCTAGTGTAGAGCTCGGTGGTGCTGTTGACAGGGTGGGAGTAGCTGGTTCCCCACCCGCCCCCGGGCTGGCAGGGTGTGGCTGGAAGATGTCAGACAAGTGGGCAGTTTGGTGGCCTGGAGTGAGGTGATGTGACAGGCAGGCTGCGTGTCCTGCCCAGGACGTTAGGACAGGGATCAGCGGGTGGATGGGAGGACCCAGAGGAGAGTCTGAATGGGGTTCCCCTCAAACACCTCCAGGTACCACCGAGCTGGGGGGAGGCAGCTGCTGGCTCACACTCATCCTTTGTTCCCAGATGGGTCCCAGGGACATCACCCGAGCGTTCTCTGCAGCAGCCCGAGGGGAAGCTGTTCTCCTGGCAACAGTCCCTCGCTGTGCTGCGGCCACCAGGCAGGCGGCACAGCCCCTCACCCTGCGCAGCAATCCTGACAGCCCTCGCCAGCCCTGCCTTGGCCAAAACACCAGACAGAAATGTGCAGGCACGCTGGGACCCAGGAGCCTCTGCCAGTGTGGCCCTGGGACCGAGTGTGAGGTCAGGGGCCGCTGGGCCAGGGCAGGCCCCGAAGACCAAGCCCCAGAAGCCAGGGAGGACTGACCCCGGCGACTCGGGGGCAGTGAGATTGCCACCGTGCCTGGTCAGTCTGCCCCAACCAAGGAAGAGAGGATCTACAGGACCGCACTTGGCCCCTTGCCTATATCTGGGGAGGGCAGGGTCCTGAGACAGTGACCAGCTCTACCCCCTGGTCACACCAAGAACACCTGCCAGGATGGGAGTTCCCCAAAGAGGAGTTTCACGCTCTTGGGGGAGGAAGGGGTGCTAGAGGGGAAAACAAAGTGGACACACACACACGTCGCCTGTGTCCTCACAACCTGCTCACACGTGCCCTGCGAAGCCCACACGTGACACCACATGGCATGGCCGTAGGGAGACCTTAGCTGCGGCACAAAAGGCTCAGCAAACAGGGGCTGAGACTCTAGGTCTCCGGGGAGCCCCCGTGGCGCGGGGAGGGGGGCAGGTCCCCGTCTGGCAGCATCCAGCCAGTGGACGCCTCTGTCCAGGAGACGATGCTCGCACCTGAGTTTTTCTGATGTCCTTGTAAGTGTGATTTAGATTTAGAGCATGTACATTTTTAAAGTTTTTATTTTTTAAGTGGTCTCTACAACCCAATGTGGGGCTCAAACTCACAACCCCTAGATCAAGAGTCTCATGCTTTACTGAGCCAGCCGGCCGCCCCTGTTGTATGTACTTTTTTTTTTTTATGAATATATATATTTAAAGTATTTGTGAGAGAGAGCATGAGTGGGGGAGAAGCAGAGAGGGGCACAGGTGAGCTGAAGCAGGCTCCATGCCGTCAGCACAGAGCCCGACTCGGGCCTCAAACTCACGAACCACGGGATCATGACCTGAGCGGAAGTCAGACGTTCAAGCGCCTGAGCCACCCAGGCGCCCCTGTGTGTACTTTTTCATACACGGTACTTTTTTTAGACCTTTTGCCTCATTTTGGAAAGGTCCCTACATTGCTGAGTTTGCGGACGCAACAAGACAGAAACTGAGCGTCAGAACCCCACATGGGGCCCGCCGGACCTCGACCAACTTATTCTAACATTCCCAGGGAAGCGACTCCAGTAACAGAGCATGTGGGGAAATCAGAAATAAAGAAACAGGAGATTATTACCAAGTGATGTCACAAAGCTACACCAACAGGTAGCAGGCAGGCATTGGCTGAGCCAGGCTCAGAACAGGCCTTGACTGTGCTGACCAGTGACAGCCAGAGGTGGTGTCATTGACGTGACAGGGACCACCCTGTGCTCCGTCGGATCTGCTGATGGAAAAGAAGTAACTAGATTTCCGGCTGACTCCACACACAAAACCCGAGGCCCAGACAGATTAAAAGATGCCACTTTTTAAAACATTTATTCATATCTGAGAGAGGGGGAGACACAGAATCCAAAGCAGGATCCAGGCTCTGAGCTGTCAACACAGAGCCGGACACGGGGCTCGAACCCACGGACCGTGAGACCATGACCTGAGCCGAAGTCATACCCTCACTGGCTGAGCCACCCAGGCGCCCCGAGAAATGGCATTTACTAAACGCCAGCAAATGCTGAGAATATTAGCGGGCGATAAGCAAGTGAGTGTCCTTCCTCCTAACCGAGATCCGCGAGCATATGCGCTGAAGGGAACAGTGGTTACGAGTGATCGACTCAGGCTTCAGAAGCTCTGCACTCAGGAGACCCAGCCAGAGGTAAGCCGGCCGCCGAGTAAAGACGTTTGCAGTGTGGCACAGGCTTCGTACGCAACACACCTACAGAAGTCCCCCAGGCAGATGAGAGGAAGGCGTTCCGTGTACCAGAAAAACGGGCAAACGGCACCAACAGGAAAAACCACAGAAGGGGAGACCCGACTGGCCAAGAACTTTGTGAAGAGGAGTACGTCAGATCAGTGCCAATAGAAACCACCAGAAGAGGGCAGTTTGCCTCATTTGGGCTGGAGTGTTTCACCCCACCCCCGGTCGCGGTGGAGAGGGGAGCAGTGCTGTCACGGCCGGCCCCCAGGCACCAGACGGAGCGGCAGGGTTCATGCTCAGTGCCCCTGGGCTGCGCGCTTAGAGTCGGTGAAGAGGGTACTTTTTCGGGGCACCTGGGTGGCTCAGTCGGTGAAGCGATGACTCTTGGTTTCAGCTCAGGTTATGATCTCACGGTGCGTGGGTTTGAGCCCCTGAGTCGGGCTCTGCCCTGACAGTGCGGAGCCTGCCTGGGATCCTCTGTCTCTGCCCCTTCTCCTGCGGTCGCGCTCTCTCAAGGTAAACACTTAAACGAAAGAGATGGTACATTTTATGTTACGTGTATTTTGCCACAAAACAAAAGAAAGATGTGCTTGAATCACACACATGTCCCACCCCAGGGACACATGGGACAAGGGGAGTTACAAGGATTTTCATCTCTGTGTCTGAAGTTGCAAACGTTTGGAAACCACCTGAGTGTGCTGTGAACCGGTGAATCCGATGGGCAGCCTCGGGGGGATATCCGTGTCAAAGGCCAAGCTCTGGACTCCGGACTCGTCCTCACGGTCGCCTCTGCTCGTTGCAAAAATCCTCTAAAATATCAGAGGGGTTTGTCTGTTTTTAAGGAGCAAGCCACAGAGTGGAGAAAATGGGAGCGGGGACTGGACGGCAGACGGATGGCGGGTGTCCCCGCGTGGCCGGAGGGCAGACGGCGCCCTCGGGCCGCTGGGCTGGAGGCCGGACCTCTGGGCAGTGTCCACCCCGCAGGCGCCCCCATGTGGCCGGGTAGCCGGAGCAGCCAGGTCAGAAGGAGGTTCCTGGACCCGGAGGGGGCGTGTCCGGGCGAGGCGGTCAGGTCTGTTTTGGATGTTTTCACTCCGAGGAAGCTTTCCGGGCCTGTCTGGGCCTGAGGAGCAGACACCCAGATGGGGTGCGCACCCTGGGAGGGCGGGCATGCCAGCTCCACGAGGCTGGGGGCAGGAGGGGCCCAAGGTGGCAGACCCCCGGGAGCACTTCTGGGGCCCGTGGCACCTAGCTCCCTCAGCCCACGCGCCTGCAGTCTTGCCCACAGCCGGGGTCAGTCCAGTGGGACGTCTGGCCAGAGTGGGCTCAGGGAGCTGTGGGCAGCGGGGCGGTAAGAAGGGGAAAGCCCACCTCCACGGTGTCCCCTGTGCCCCCCACAGACCGGGAGCTCACTGCAGAGAGTGGCAGAGAAAGCACCCCCCACCGGCCCCGCTGGCCAGAGGGTCAGCCTGGGGAGCAAGGTCCCCCTGCCGCATCCCGTGTCCTCGCTGCTCCAGTCCCAGCCCTGCCCTGTGCACCGTGGCTGGCAGCCCAGGCCTGCGGGCAGGAGCCCATCTAGGGTCAGGGTGGGCAGCAAGGCCTGGCTGTGGGTGCCTGAGGTGGGGCAGGGCCCAGGATCAGAGGCATAGGGGTGGCAGGAGGGGCCGGTGAGGGCCACCTGAAGCTCCCCATACTTCCCTGGAAAGCCTGCTGGTGTGGATGCGACCACCCCCCACCCCCGATGGGAAGCCTTCCCCCGGCCCCATGTAGGTGAGGACACCAGCCCAGCCATTGAACAATACAGTTTATTTCAGACTTGGCCTCCACTCAGGCCCGGGGTTCCTGTGGTTGGCTGGCCAGGCAAGGACACGTCGGGCTCCCACAGTGCCCAGGGCCACCCTCCAGAGCCTGCCCACTGTCCCCATGCCAGGGGCCAAGCTGGGACCAGATGTGCTAAGGAGGGGCTGCAGAGCAGTGTCCCTGCAGGCACAGAGGGGCGATGGACGTGGGCACTGGTCACCCACCAAGCAGCTCTATTCTACCTGTGTTATTGCATGTATACGCTTGTTAGAATCAAAGGGTGCTGGGAGAGGCGGGAGGAACCCCTCCGTGCGCCCCCATCTCCGTCCTCCCCGCCAGGCTCCCAGCTGGCCCCAGGAAAAGGAGGAGGCTCAGGGCAGGAAGTGAGGCGGTCCCAGCCTCGGGGGCTCCCCTGGAGCACAAGCCGGGTGAAGTATGGGAGCCCCCCCTCCCCAGACCGGCCTTTGGGCTGTGTGTCCACCCAGCCAGGGTTCAGGTGATGGGCAGGGGCGGCATAGAAGGTCTGCCCCTGTGACTGTTTGACTCAGGGCGGCCCCACTGCTCCGGCCCTGCCCAGGTGGAACACCCCCCCCAACCCTGCCCAGCTACAAAGGGCAGAAATGGGGCCCCACTGCACCGGCTCCGCCCAGATGGACCTCCCCCACCCTTGCCCAGCTACAAACAAAGAGCGGAAATGGGGAGAGTGAAACAGCCGTACCCTTTAATGTGTCCACACGGGCTGGGCCCTTGCCAGAGCCCGTCCCAGACCCCTACCCGGCCCTGGGGCCTCTCGGCACAAGCTGGCGCACATGAGTGGGTCCGCTGTGGACGCACCTGCCCAGAGGCGGTGGGCCACGCTCACAGTCCACTCTTTCCACTGCCCCCGGCCAAGACCCCTGCCCCAAGCTGGAGCTCTGTCTTGTGCTCCTCAGTAAACTCTGGAGCCTGGGCTCCTTCTGCCCCAGAGATTGGGAAGGGAAAGTGCTGGGGGGCCAGTGAGGGGGCCTGGTTTCCATTGCTTGCCTGTCCAGCTCTCTCCCTCTGTGTGTATGTGGGGGTAAACGCGTATATATATGTATATCATGTATGTACGTATGTATACGTAGCTGTGTGTGAGCTCGGCATGCACTACATTCCTGAGGTCTGTACAGGAAGTGGCTGGGCCCCCACCTGGGCACCAGCCATCATTTTTTCCGGGCCAGGAAGGCCACACTAAGAATTAGGGCTGCGGCTGCCACAGCCACACCCCCAGCCACCAGGAGCGGGGTCAAGTTCTCAAAGGGGCAAGGGCCTCGGCCCCCTGAGCCCCCGCTGGGGGCTTCGTCCTCCTCAGCGCCGTCCCCGGGGCCCTTGGGCTCGGGGGTCGCATCCGGGCTGCTGGGGGCTGCAGGGGCCGGCTTCAGGTTGCTGTGGTTATTGAGAAGCGTAGGGTCTGCCTTGGCAGGGGTCTTCTTGGCAGTCGGTGGTGTGGGGGCCACTGGAGGCTCCTGCTTCTCTGCCTGAGCCTCCTTCTTCCCAGGTTTAGCCGAGGGAGCTTTGCCATCCACAGCTGGCGGGGCTCTGGCCTCAGCAGCGGCCTGGGGAGCCTTGGTGTCGGGCTTGGGGCTGCTGGTCGACTTCCCTCTGGACTCCATGGCGGGTGGTGCTGGCAGGCTTTGTGGGGTGTGCGTGAACAGGCAGGTAGCTGGACCACAGCGGCTCAGGACAGCTCACTCCTGGGCATTATCTAGGCCTGGAGAGAGACACGATGAGGCTGTGGCCAGAGACTAAGCCCTCCTGTTCAGCCCCTACCACCTTGCCCCCAGAGAGACCCTGTCCAGTTCTCCGGACCAACCCCCAGCTCTGGATGCTTGCTCTCCATCTCCCCCCGACCACTCCCTGAGAAGCCCCTCCAACCACACAGGCAGAGCCTCTGGGCCCTGAACAGGCTGGGGGTGCCGGAGGAGACCGGCCAGAGACCTCAGTTTCCTCCTTTGCAAAATGGTCCTGCCCATACACGTGCTGTTTCCATCTGAAGCCAGGGTAGGGAGGCCCTTGATGGGGAAGTGAGACCCCACCCGGCCCCGAGGAGGGTATGTGGTCAAAGTAGGACATGGCAGCTAGGGTGCGCCTGGGGCAGAACCAACCGGATACCGTCTCAGGAAGACTGGGTCCAAGTAGAGAGGGGGCAGGGCAGGAATCCAGAGTCTGGGCTCTCTGGTGCCAGCAGGGTGGGTGTGGGCCCAAGGCTGCCACAGCAGGGATGCAACACACCTGAGGTGTCTCCCCAGGAGGCTGGAGAAGCCAGTCAGACAGGCAGTGACAGGCCTGTGCCTCCTGGAAGGCATCCGCCCCTCCCCGGCCCCTGGTACCCACCCCAAGGCCAGCTTCGCCCGCTCCAGTTCAAGGGCAGGGAGTCCTTCCCGAGTCTGAGGCTGTGCCTGCCTCTAGGGCAAGGGGGGCGGTTTCCTGGTGTGAGCCTGGAGTGGACAGACCACGTCACTCAGTCCCAGCACCCTCAAATCTGGGCCAGGGCAGAGCATCGGGGCTCGGGGCTGTAGGAGAGGCCTGGCCCAGACCCTCAGTGTTTGAGTTGGGGGTACCGGGGACACGGGGCTGGGCCCGAGTCCTCTCTCCCCAAAGACCTGGACACCAGCCGTCTGCCTCTCCTCCGTGAGGATTAGAACCCCCCGGCCCCTCCTCCCGCCTCCATCCCCACCTGCACGGGGAGAGGGCGCCCACTGGGAAGCAGCAGCCCAGGTTTTCCACCCAGGCCAGGCACACTACCCACACCTGAAGGTCACCTGTAGGTCACAGCATGATGGGGGTGTCCTGAGAGCAGCCCCGCTGCTGGCCCGCTTCCCAGGGAGCTCCAGCGGCCCGCCACCCCTGTTCTGGATGGGCATCCAGCTGCTAGGCGCCAAGTTTGCAAAGGGCAGGTGGTCTGCCTCCCCACCCCCCCCCCACCCCGTTATTTTTGTCTCACACTGACGTCACCCCCCTCCCCCTCCCAGGAGCCGCCGGGCTGGAGCGAGCCAGGGGCCCGCAACGCGCCCCCAGTGACCTTCAAGGCGAGAGCCCGCGATCCGCCCCGCGGGGCCGCCCCGGCCCCAGAGACCCCAGTGCCTTACGCTGCTGCTCCCGGTGATCCCACCTCGGCGCTGCGCGCTCTCCGCGGGACCAGGGCCGGCGGCGGGCGGGCGGCGGCTGCGGCTGCGGCTGCGGGGACTGGGAGTTTCCCACAATGCACTGCTCTCAGCGCAGCGAGCCGAGGGGGCGGGGGCTACCTCGCCGCCGGCTCCGCCCGCCCGCCCGCAGCCACCCGGGGGCCCCCAAACCCAGCTCCGCCTTTGATCCCTAAGGCGGCTTGCAGTCAGGAAAGCAAGGGGTGGACGCTGCCCTTCCCGCACCCCCAACCCAGCCAGAGCAGGAGTCCGGTGGTTAGCCCAGGCCCGGTGCCGGTCAGCGGGTGGGCGGACAGAGGGAGGTCTGCGGGAGGGAGGCCAGTCCCAAAGAGAAGGCTGCCCTCCCCCAGTCGGTTCCAACAGATCTCAGAGAAGAGGGTATCTACTTAGAATATTTATTTATCTTCTCACGGGACAAGACACAAAAAGTTACAACTTCTTAAATCTCTTCAAAAGAAAAAAATATAATTCTGTAAGCAGCAGCAGCTTCCAAGGTACAGATGTGGTGGGAGAGGACAGCTCCCAGGAACAACCGTGAACTAGGTGGGGGGGCCCAGGCCTGAGCCCCAGGTAGTGTCACTGGGAAGGGGCCTCCGGGGAGGGAGCCCGGGTGGGGGTACACAGCACCAGCACATCAGGATCAATTACCAACACAATCACGTAGCCTGGGGTGGGGCGGAGCAGGGGTGGGGGGCAGGCCGGCTTCAATTCACAACATCAATGAAAGAGGGGGGTCCCGGGAGGGCAGAACTTCTGGAGTGTGGTCAGGGGCCTTAAGAAGAGGCCCAGAGAGTAGGGTGGGCCCTGGGAGGGCTGAGGGGGCATGTACTGCCCCCAGAAATAAAGTGGGTACCCCAGGCTCCTACTGGTCCTCATGCCTGCCCTCCCCACTGGCCAATCCCAGACCCAGGGCAGGGGGCAGGGGGGTGTCTCTGAAGAGGGGTCTGCTGAGAGGCAACAAGAACCAGGCTGGAAAAATAAATGCCTGGATGGGGTCAGAGGGGAGCCTAGAGCACACGGCACAAACACGCACACATTGCCTGGCCACGTGGGTAAGGCCGGCGGCCCTGCCACAGCCCCGTCTCTGAGAGGCCAGGCCGGTTGAGGGCTGGTGGACACGATCTGCCCCCCAGAACATTCTCACATGCACACAGACCTTACACACCATGGGTCCCCAGCCTGGGGTGGGGGTAGAGAGGCCCCACCGGGAGGGATGCTGGGTCCCACAGTAGAGTAGGGGGGCTTGCCCTGGGAGTCAGAACCCAGTGACCCCCCTGCACCTGGGACTCCTGGCTCAATATGGGGAGCAGGAGACCTCCTGCAAGGCTGGCTGGGGGGCAATGTGGAGTCCGGGCTGAGGCGAGAAGGGCGACGGCAAGGGGAGGCTGGACGGATGGACACAAGGATGGACAGAGCACTTGTGCTCAGCAAGTTAATAAATAGGTTTGTGCGGGGTCCCTTTGTAGACTAGGGGCCAAGCCTCGGGGACGAGAGCTGGTAGACTGGAGGGTAGGGTCCCGCTTGCCCAGCCCAGGCCTGGGGGCCCCAGCCCAGAGACCAGCTCTGTCCCTGGGGGTGTTCAGGCCGGGGTGGAGCTGTGGCGGGGGCTGGCTCCAGGAATGTAAAGATTTCTGCGCTTTCTACATAAATACGACGTTGATCCCAATGGTCGTGCAGGCAGGACCCCTCAGGGGCCCCTGTGTGCACCACCCACGTGGACCCTGTGCCCCTCCTCTGCTTCCCCCCCATCCATGTGCGGAGAGGCGGACGGAGACTTCCTCTTGCTCAGTCCTGGGCAGGCCACCCGGCTCCGGCCCCGCTCTGGTCCCACGCGGCTGGAGGGCATAGGTGGCCTCCGGGCTCAGTGCTGGGGTGGCTGCAGCAGCCCCAGCAGGGTCTCGGCGATGCCCAGGAAGTAGACCACTTGAGCGATGCCGAACAGCGGGGCGATGACCAGGGCACGGCAGTAGGCACCCTTCAGGAAGGCCGAGGGGCCCTCGTGCCTCAGGATCTTCCTGTGGGGACGGGGCGGTCAGGGCTGGGGCCGGCCCACCCCCCACCCCCACCCCCACGGGGCCTTCCCACCTGGCACAGTCCAGGAACCCAGTGTAGGTGTCCTCGTTGACTCCGCGCTGCAGCGACTGGAGTCTGGTCTTCACCACTGTGGGGCCGGTGGGGGGAGAGGCGGGTCGTGCAGATCAGCATGGGGCCCTGCCCACCACCCACCCCGCCCCTGGGCCTGCATCCCCAGCTGTGGCCCCGGCACTGACCGTCACAGGGGTTGACAGCCACGGCAGCCGTGCTCCCAGCCACACAGCCAGCCAGGAAGGACACGTAGAAAGGAGACTTCTCCGCGGATGCCGGACGGCCCAGCTGGTTCAGGTTGGCAAAGAGGGGGAAGTAGACGATGGAGAAGGGGACGTCCCTGTGGGGGGGGGGGGGAGGGAGGGACGCTGGTGACCTCCGGTTGTGCGGTGGCCAGGCCTCCCTCCTTCCTCCCCTGACCCTCACCGTCCCCCCCCCACCAACCTGAGCAGCGTGGCCCCCAGTCCCTTGTAGAGGCCAGCGATGCCCCGGCTCCGAAGCAGGTCCCGGGTCAGCTGGGTGGCTGTGGGCCGGGGGGTGGCCGTGGCCTCCACGGAGGGCTGGGCGCCCCCTTGGGCCGACAGCTGGGCCTGGGCAGCCAGTATCTTCTTCTGGGCGGCTGGGGAGAGAAGGGATGGGCCTGCTTGCGAGGGGGGGTGGGGCGCCGGGAGCGGGGCCCTGGCTGTTGCCCCCGTCCCAGCTCTGCGTCCCCGCCCTGCACCCTCACCGAGGCGGCCGGCATCCTGAAGCTGGATCTTCAGCATCTCCATGGGGGTGGTCACAATCACCTGGCAGGTGCCAGCTCCACAGCCCGCCAGCATCTCCTTAAACAGGGTCAGCTTCTGCCTGCGGGGAAGGAGTAGGGCCCGTGGCGCAGAAGCTGAAGCCCCTGCCGCCCTGGGGGTGGAGGGTACAGGGAGTGGGAGAGGCGGACGCAGTCCCGTGGGGGTACAGCGCCCTCCAGCCCTGGCACCGAGCCCAACAGACAGATGGCCCCACGAGCAGGGCCCGGGAAGGTGGGAGGACCGTTCTCACGCGCACAGCCCTGGAAAAGCTCGGGGTCTCAAGTACCCAACGGGCCACCCTTTCGGTCCCACCCTCGGGTGACAGGGGAGCTGGTCAGCACCTCCCAAATCCCACCCCGCAAGGGGCAGTTCACAGTGGCCGGGGGCCAGGACCACTGGGGCCTAAGCACCGCTGACTCAGCATCCGCTTCCCTCCCTGGACAGGAGGCAGAGAGGGAGTCAAGGTGAGGGGCACAGGAGGGCAGAGCTTTTGTCCTTTGTCAGGAGACACACACCCCTCCCCCTCACAACCTTGGCCCCCAGCCCCTCACCCGTCCTTGGAGAGCTGATATCGAAAGAAGTCGTTGGCGGCCAGCTTGATGGCCTTCTCCGGGGTGACGAGGGTCAGGTTCACGGCGGCTCCTGTGGGGTTGGGGAGGCTCTCAGCCAGCACTAGTCTCCCAGCTGGCAGAGCCCTGCCCCCGTCACTCCTTGGCCCGCTTCTCCTGCCCTCTCACCCACATTGGTGCCAGGCAGGGCAGGACCGGGCAGGGACAGGGGCAGTGCCTCCTCCAGGCTCTCTGCTCCCCCTCCCAGAGGAGCACCTCCCCTGGAGGACGGGGTGCTCACGCTGCTGGGGCCAGGGCTGCTGGGGAGGCAGCGGCGAGCCCCTTGAACGGCGTCTGGGCAGATCCGGGCCTGAGGATTGTCTCCTAATCGGCTTTGCAGCAGCACCCCCACCCCCTCCCCTCTCCCGGCACAGATGGAGCCCCACCTGCCCAGAAGACGAGGGAGAAGGCTGCAGCCACCATGGTAGAGACACCGTGTCCTGCCATGCTGGCAGGCAGTGGGGGTGGGGGCGAAGCCACAGAGGACTGCCCTCCCCATGGGTCCCACCCTGTGTCGTTGGCCCAGCACCCAGACCCCCGTGGGTCACGTCCACACCCACACACCTGGCCCAAGCGTGCCGCCCTGCCTGGTGCTGCCACCTGCCTCCCAGCTCCTCCAGCCGGGCCCCTCTACCCACGCCTGCCCCACCCCCGGCCTCACCTCGGTACATGCCAAAGTAGCCCTCCGAGCGGACGGTCTTGATGAGGCAGTCAGACCTGCAGCCAAGGGGAGGGGGTGAGCTGGGGACCAGCGACAGAGCTCCCCAGGCCTGCCCTGCCCTCAGTTTCCCCTTTTGTGGAACAGGGTGAGGGAGGCAGGAGCAGGGCTTAGGGGTCTGAGCCTCACCGCACTGCCCGCCGCCCCCCCCCCCCGCCGGCTCACGAACTCCCCCCCCACCCCCTCCCCCTCGCACACTCACATGCTGCTGTACACGCGCTGGCCATTCTGCTGGTTCTGCAGCCTGGTCTTGGCCAGGTCGATGGGGAACACGCAGGTGACCCCGATCAGCCCGGCGATGCCGCCATTGATGAGCTTGGCTGGCAGACTGAGAACAGAGGGAGCGTCAGGAGAGTGGCCTCCCCGGCCATAGGTCAGGACACACGGGGTAGGGTGGAGCCAAGACCAAAGGCAGGGTCTCGTTCTGACCTGATCTGCTTATCAGCCATTTAACTGAGCGCGCCCAGGTAGGAGCCGGAGAGGTGGACCGTGGAAGACGGATGGACGAGGTAGAGGCGGCAGAGGGTGGGCGGGACAGAGGGGGAGGGGCGGTCCTCCACTTTCTGGGGAATTTCAAAACCACCACTTCTCTTCTAGAAGAGGGTGAGGAATCAGCAGAGGGAGGAACAGACCACACAGAGGCACATCAGGGAAGTAGGCTTCCCCCCCAGGCGACCTCCCCAGGTCTCGTGCCGGGTCACCAAGCCCCTCACCCACCCGTGGCCCCATCTCTAGGGCCACCTGCTTTCCCCGCAGCCACCCCCCTGCCTGTGAGTCCTCCCAGCTGGCCTCGCTCACGCTCACACACACTCACGTGCACACTGAACACACACGTGAGCGCACTCTGCCTTTAAAGGGCCAGGCGCCTCTCCGGGAGTCAATTTCCCGGCCGGCCGGGCGTCTCAGCCCTGGACTGCGGGTGACCCCCTCATCCTTGAGCAGCGGCGGCTGGTGCCTGCCCTCTTCGGGATGGGGCTGGAGGCGCCGAGGAGCCCCCCAGCCCGAGCTCAGCTCACAGCTACCCAGGTAGATGACACCACGCCGGGAGCCGGCTCCACTGACGTGGCTCCTCTCGGACAGACCCCTCCCCGCGGACAAGCACCATGCTCACCCACCCCAGCCCTGCACCCACCCTCCTGTCCACCCTTCCCAGGAATCTCTCTCCCAGACACATGGACACACACACACACACACACACACACACAGACCGGGGCTTCAGAAGCTTCAGGGGTGTTTGGGGCACAGGCTAGGGGGCAGCTGGGAGGGGATGGCTGGCTCTCTGAGGCTCGATGTGGTTGGTTCCCCCATCCACCCTAGGGGTTGGAGGAGACAGGGCCCCTCTCACTAGGCGCAGGGCAGGAAAGCCAGAGCCGAGCTCAGGAGCCTCCTGTCGGGGGCCCCCCAGAGTCCTGGGGCCGGCCGGCCCCGCTGCCTCTGCTGGGGCCCCCACCCGCAGCACTGCCGCCCAGGGTCACAAGGCTGGCTCACACCCGTGGTCCCTCTGAGGACTGGTGACCTTCACCTCG